>NC_060149.1:216863700-217174179 GCF_021461385.2 Schistocerca piceifrons | reverse complement strand
TGCAGGATCCTCGCCATTTCTCCGTCGTCATTTTCTTCTCCTCGGAACAGGTCGTTGAAATGGTCTTCGACGTGGCTCATGATGTCTTTCTTCGTCGTTAACCTGTTCCCGTCCTTGTCGACGAGTTGCCTTATTTGTTTGCCATTAGCCCTCTGTCTTTCCCTGTGCAGGTGGTGCAGCGTGGCAGGTTCTTCTTCGATTTCGCCGTTTGTCTGGCTACGGGCGATGACTCCTCTCATTTTGTCTCTTTTTCAGGCTCAGTATACGTGCCTTGAGTCTTCTTATCCGCGGCAGAAACAGTTCGTCGTCCGCAGGGGCGTCCATCGCGTCTCGTAGGCATCTAGTGTAGAGTGAGCAGCTGCGGAACGAGAGGTCCTTGGTTCGAGTCTTCCCTCGAGTGGAAATTTTACTTTCTTTATTTTCGCAAAGTTAAAATCTATCCGTTCATTCATTGACGCCTCTGTTCACTGTAATAAGTTTAGTGTCTGTGTTTTGCGATCGCATCGCAAAACCGTGCGATTAGTAGACGAAAGGACGTGCCTCTCCAATGGGAACCGAAAACATTTGATCGCAAGGTCATAGGTCAACCGATTCCTCCACAGGAAAACATGTCTGATATATTCTATACGACACTGGTGACGGCATGTGCGTCACATGACAGGAATATGTTGTCGACCCACCTAACTTGCACACCTGGCGAATGGGTAAAAAGATTCTTCTACCTTGCCCGATTTAGGTTTTCTTGTGGATGTGATAATCACTCCCAAAAAAGTGATCAAAACATAAGAGTTTGTCACATAAACTGCAACAAATGAATGCAACAGTTTCACAGTCGCGCGGTTTTCCCTGTGCTCTGTCAAAACATGTTTCCGTGTGTAGACCGTCAAATCCTGCATATGTCGAAGCAAATCTGATCACGTCCTGGAATTTTGGAGAGCGAAGTTGATTATCTGTGAGTGCCTGAACTTTGATAATTCTCTGAAAATAAAAAATTAAACTTTTCACTCGAGAGAAGACTTGAACCAAGGACCTCTCATTCCGCAGCTGCTCACGCTAACCACGGGACCACGGCGCTCGTAATCTCACTTTCTCCTTGATGTTGCCTACCTTGCGCATGGACTACTCAGTTTGTATATTTTGCTTATTTTTTTCATAGTTCCACACAACTTCTTCCTGTTTTCTCGATTGATCTGTGTTCAGTTTTTCAAGGCCTATCCCTGTGCCAACTTATAACTGAATCTGAGGGGGGTGCGATGGGGAGGTTCCCTTGTCAGTAGTGGAACTGTACTCGTCTCGCCGCTCTCTGCATGCCTGGATCGTGTCGGATATTTCCTGCTTTAGCTTCCCGTCCGTGAGGTGGCTTGTGTTTAGCTTCCACGTTCCTCTTCCTGCTGGAAGCTTGCTTCTCGGTAGACGGAGTTTGCACTGATAGGCACAGTGATCTGAGAAGATCACAGGGCAGACTTCTACTTGTGTCACAGAGGTGGCCATCTCTCTGTTTATGTACACTCTATCGAGTCTGCTTCTGCCGCGGTTATACAGGTACGTGAACACTGTGTGGTTTTGATGTAGTAGACGCCAGGTGTCTACTAATTTTAGACGCCTAACTAAATCCTGCAGTTCGGCGCACAAGTTGGGTACCGGGATCTGGTCTTCGGGTGAAATTACGCAGTTGAAGTCACCTGCCAGCACGACGTTGTTGCTGTGGACTAGTAGCTCGCAGATGTCCTCGTTGTAAAATTTGCTCCTGGCACGCTTATTTTCCGTTCCCGACGGAGCGTAAATGTTTACAAAATCAGTGTCTTCCACCTTCACCGCTATTCCGCGTCCGTCGGGCATCATTTTCACGTCGCCAAATTCAAGGCCGTGCCTGATTAGTGTGGCAGTTCCGCAGCGAGTTTCTGCGTCGATGTTGCAGATGACTTCGTATCCCGGTACCTGTTCTATAGCCGTCGTGACCACCTCCTGTAACATAGCCACGTCTGCGGCTTTGTGCTGCAGGAAGTCAATTAGTGCGTCTAATTTTAGTGCGGCGGTCATTCGGTTCACGTTACACGTAATTACACTGTATACTGAGCCCGAGCCCTGTTGCATTTAATCGCTTTGTGGAGGCGGGTCTGTGGAGTGCTGTGGCCGTTCCGGCCGTAGTACTACGTCCTCTGCTTTAGGGGTTGTAGTCTTTTTGGTTGCGGATGCCGTATCTGACTCCTCTGCTTCAGACACGTCCATCTTGTCGTCTTTTTCACGGCTGAGACTTCGCCGCTTGCTCCGTCGCTTTTTGGATTTCCCCGCAGCCGGGACGTCCACGTTGTTCTCTTTGGGCTCGTCTTCTGATTCCTTCAGAATGCGGGCCAGTTTCGTGACTTGCTTTTTGATGGCAAGCTCACGCATCTCGCTGTACGGCGTGGCGGCGTCGGCGCTGGGCCCGGCCTGGGCGGCAGGGCTGTTGACAGGCGCAGCTGTCGGCTGGGCGGGGGCGCTGACCTCCGCGATCCTCGGCCGCCGGGTGGCGGGGGAGGGGGTGGGGGCCAGGGCTGCGTCGGTCTCCATTGTACCTTCCCCCTCCGAGTCGGAGCTCAGCTGGCGTTTCTCACCCGTGCTACCTGCGACGGCCGTGGCCGGGGCTGGTACGGGCGCAGGGGGTGGGGTAGCCGCTGGGCTCTCCGTGGCGGCGGCTGGCGGGGCTGCCGTTTCCGCTGGGACCATCTCGTGAACACGTGGAGCGTCGCGCGTTACCGCTCCAGCGTAGCTGGCGGTGGCGATTTCTTGCGGTACCTCCGCGGCTTCCGTGCGCGGCAATTGCGCCGGACGTCTGCTCCTCGGACACGTTGCCCTCATGTGCTCCGTGGAGCTGCAGATTGAGCACGTTTGAGGCTGGCCGTTGTATTGCACGACCCCCCTATGCCCACCGATCGTTACAAACGAAGGCACGTGCTTTTTCAGCACCATCGTCACTGCTCTGACGCCAGAGTCCACCTTGTACCGGTGGCCAGCACCCCAGAACTCGCGATTAACGGAGATTACTTCGCCATAAAGACGCAAGTAACGTCCCACTTCGTCGTCAGGCACCTCAAACGGAAGATTATAGACTTTCAAATGACGCACACCATATCCGGCGAAGGAGATCTTCACATCACTCACTGCGCCGTCTCTGTGCTTAAATTTTCGTATTCCGCCGCGTGTGGACACAAGGGTTTCACACCGTATTAGTGTTTTCAACTTGATAAACAAACTATAGAACGTAAAATCGAGCATCAGCCCCTCCAGTTCCTCCTCCTCTATGCGCAGTTCGTCGAACATCCATTCTTCGATTTCAAAGGCCGTCGGCCTCACGTATTCTCGATCGAATTGCAATTGCAACGTCGTGTTCGAGCGGTTGTACGTGGTCATCGTCACTTACCGAATCGTTAGATCGTGCGTTGGAAACGAGCAGCTACGGCTGACGCGGCGCGGGAGCCGGCAGGCGGCGGGCGCGGGCGCGGCGCGGTGCGGTAGGATGCCGGGCGGCGACGGCTCGGCGGCCGGTAATCCTCGGCTACCTGGGACGCACAATAGCGAGCGGCACACGTGTTGCCAGGCTAACCACGGGACCACGGCGCTACTACACTCATATTGTCCTTGATGTTGCATATATTGGACGTGGACTACTCAGTTAGTATATTTTACTTATTTTTCCATAGTTCCACACAATTTCTTCCTGTTTTCTCGATTGATCTGTGTTCAGTTTTTCAAGGCCTATCCACTGTGCCAACTTATAACTAAATCTGAGGGGGGTGCGATGGGGAGGTTCCCTTGTCAGCTGTTTTCACAAGAAAATCTGGCTTTTAAGCCACTATTTAATCAGCAGCTAATGGTAGGAAGCGCTACAACAGAGGCCAGCATGAGAATGACATGAGTTTCTATGGTACACACCATCTGACACTTAAGAATTTTCCACGGCAGAATTGGAAACTTCATCACCCTGTATGAAGACTAGGATAGGCAGTTACCCAGACCCAGTCGTTCATTAGATGAGATTATTAATTGAGCCTGCCAATGACAAAGATGAAGCGGCAGTAAATTCAGTGCGATGAAGAACAGAGTTGCAGAAAAATAACAAAAATTCCAGACAGGGGCAGCCTAGGGATCACACAGTGAATCAACAAGCAATCAGATGGAGAGCAGTGAGGAATGAGTAGCATTCAGTGAATATCAATTGACTAAGATGGATCAATCAGTGAGCTGGAGGAATTACATAAATCACCTATTTAGAGGATTTGGAAGTCTTTGGGAATTCACACTACAGGACTCTGATTCAAAGATGGTTAGAAATCCATACTGAGGTAACTCGAGTGTCACGGAGATCTTTTCAAGACATTCACATGTGTCATGCTATGTGATATGGAGCATGTTTAGCATAAAGCATTCTGACTTAGCCCCCTTGGAGATGTGTCAGCCTATTTTCTCCTCAGTTTTCAGACTTTGAGTCAGATCCATGCATTAATTCCCATATCTCTTGTCGCTTTGTAACATCTTCATTTTCCATTCCATGTTGGATGGTCTTCCTTACAGTTTGATGCTTGAATCTTTAAGTATCTGTTTCCCTCTGTGTCATATGAGGGAACTGTGAGCTAATTACTAAAGACAATAGACTCCATGAGGAAGGCCAATAACGCCACATTGGCCACAGGGCAGTTTCCACCTGGAAAGGGGTTAGGTTGGGAGCATGGAAGGAAGGAGTTAAGCTGCCTAGAGCACCATCTGAAAGCTGTGGAACATAGAGATGAAGACTGCTGGCTGTCAACCATCAGCCACACAATACCATAAGAGATCTGGCAGAAGATTGACATGTCACAGTGATACAGTATCACATCACCCACCCACACATGTAAGCAATCAGATGGAGAGCAGTGAGGAATGAGTAGCATTCAGTGAAAATCAGTTGACTCAGATGGATCGATCAGTGAGCTGGAGGAATTAGATAAATCAACTATTCACTCTGTCAAGTTGTGAGGTAACGTGGTTAATTCCTCCCCCATCCTGCTTCCACCAGTACATTAATGACGAAGGAACATTCCCAAGTGTAAATAAATGATCTTAATGAAACTTGACAGGCGTGAAAAGAGGGCAAAATAAAGCAATATGTAATTTTTTTTCCTTTTTTGTTTGCCTTGTTTAATATTTAAGGGGCAAAACACACCCCTAAAGGTAGTCTGGCATATTAGGTTTAAAGATAATATATTTGAAACAATGATCTATAAAAATGTTTTTCATATAAAATTTGACATATAATTAACATTCTTGAAAACTGTATAATCGGCTTTTGTAATAATTCGAAAATTTGCAAAATACCTCATCACCATTAATTAATTCTGAAAAAGTTTGTACAACACAAATTAAAAGAGCTTTCAAGACACGTATATAAAGCTGCTTTCTGAAGTACTGTTTTTAGAAAATAAGCTGTACGTAATGTGCAGTTGGAATATTTTCAACATACCTAATTAAAACATCTAAACATTCATTATTATTCTAATTATTTTTTTACTTATATTTGTTTCATATTTTCAATTGCTATATTACATTTTACACTCATGTTTTCTTATTTTCTAGTTTAGCATTTTATATGTGCATATTTTGTTAGTTGAAAATCATAAGTAACTCATTATTATGATACAGAATCATTACAATAATGATAATCTGTGAAAAATGCTTAAAACATAACACTCTTTTACACCATGCATGTAAAATGAAGGAAATTTCTCCACATAATATACACAGTGTAGAGCACGATAGAAAGTAAAATCCATCAGGATTTCAAATTTTCATGGGTAGTCCTGGAAATATCACAACTGATTAAATATTAAATTGATTAACACTCTTTTACACCCTGCACATAAAATGAATGAAATTTCTCCACATAATATACACAGCGTAGAACACGATAAGAAGTAAAATCCATCAGGATTTCAAATTGTCATGGGTAGTCCTGGAAATATCACAACTGATTAAATATTAAATTGATTATGTACTAGTGACTGCAGCTTGATTATATTGTTTTTCGAGTGGAGACTGACATCATAATCATTAAACAGAACTAGATCTGAAAATCTTCTCACAAAGTTCTTCCCACATCAAAAGCCATATATGTCCTATGGTTGTACCTGTGCCATCATGCCCTTTGGGATCACCAGGTGAACAAGTTCCTTGTCTTCAGGTACTATGCTCTAAGTGTGTCTTTCACATTGACATCCCTAACAAGCTACAATAACACAGATTTTCCTCCTTCAGTGGGAAAGAAAACATTTTTTAAATATCTTTTGACCTGGTCAGACATTTGTTCATCAGATGCTGTTACAAGGACACCTGGGACTTCAAAAAGAGACTCTCAGAATCTTGGTCCAAAATCACAGTTTGTTTCTTTCAAAACTATGAAAAAGTGGGTGGTCAGTGAGAAAAAACCATTTTTAGAATTGTACCTGATGACAAGAAACTTGTGTGTCTGATGTTCCCAAAGGGCTCGATTGCATAGGTACATCCACAGTAAGTATATGACTTACAATGTTTGAAGAACTTTGTGAGAGGATGTTCAGATCTAGTCCTGCTGAATAAAGATGATCAAGCTGCAGTCACTAGTACATAACTAATTAGTTTTACCAAGGCTTGCCAGTGAACTGAAATATGCCTGATAAAAATCAGGATATTTAGAGAATCACCTGTGACAATTTGAAGTCATGCTGAATTTTATTTTATATTGTTTTCTCTGTTTTACGTTTTATGCGTAGATTTTTCCTTCATTTTATGTGCACGTTGTAAAAGAGCATTAGGTTTTAAGCATTTCTTTATAGATTATCATTATTTTAATGATTTTGTATCATAAAAATGAGTTACTTATTATTTTCAATTAACAAAATATATGAATTTGAAATGGTAAACCAAAAAATAAAAAGACATGAATGTAAAATATAAAATAAGAATTTAAAGCATAAAAGGAATACAAGTAAAATAAGTAATTAGAATAGTAATGAATAACTAGATATTTAGGTATTCTGAAAATAGTCTGACAGCATGCTGTACAGCTTATTCTCCAAAAACTATGTTTCTGCAACCAGCTTTATTACACGTGGATATATGTGGCTTCGAAGCTTCTTTAATTTATGTTGTGCAAAAGTTTTCATTTTTCAGAATTAAGTAATGGTGGTGCGCTACCTTGCAAAATTTCAAAGTATTACAAAAGTTGATTACACACTTTTCAAGAACATTCTTACATCTCAAGTTCTGTATATTTAAGATATAGTCCCTGTAAACCTTATATGCCAAATTACCTTTTGGGATGTGTTTTACCTCTTAAAAGTGAAACTGGGCAAAAACAAAAAATACATATTTCATTACTTTGCCCCTCTACTCATCAACAAAATCATTTGATTGCACATGGGAATGTTCACTTGTGTCACGTCTGTGCCCAGTCAGATTGGCCTGGAGTTTGTAATTGTATTGTTGATTTGTGAATGACAATAATAAAATGTAAACTTTTCTTGCTTTGTGATTAATCTGAATTTTTATTACATTTTTGTTGCCCATGTGGGACCATTTGCATTTCAACCCCTTAATTTATTACAGTAAGTTAACAATGATTACTCAAAGTATGATTGCTATCAAGGCACGAGGTCATCTGTGCCTCCATTCAGGTAATGCCAAATGCTCTCTCTAGTTTGCCTTAGTGTATAGTGTCTTTCTTTATATCTTTTGCTTTGTACAATCCACTTAAGAGAGCAATGATTACTGGATTTACTCTTTGTTCATTTAGAATATATTTAAGCAGGATTACATTTTTAAAACAATGAGCTTCTTTGTGTTTGTAATTGGAGACTTCAGTATATCTCTTTAATTGAGTATAAATGTGTTGTAGGATCCCCAGTCATTCTTATTTTCTATCAGATTTAGTTGTGTTCATTGTAATTCAGAAAAAGTCTGGAGTTAATCAAGCCTGTCTGTAGGACATGAAAGCTGATGCCTGTGTTGCAGTTAGGACAGGACAGCTATCAGGTGGTTGAAGGTTAGCACAACCTCACAGTACAGGGGAGGTAATACTTCCATTTATCTTCTGTAATGAGTCCGAATTTTTTACAACCCACTCAGATATAAGCAGTTGATGACATGATGGACATAGCTCGCACTTTTGAAAAACCTTAGGTTCGCATAATACACTACTACAGTTTTTGTTACGGTTGAAAGGGTGCATGTGGGAATGACACACACAGAATTGAAAAGTGATGAGAAAGCCCCTAAATGCTGCCTTCAGGGGTCGATTTTTAAACTGTAATAGGGATCAGAATGGCAGGTGTAATTACTCACCCCACTGCAGGTTGCGATGATTTTGCAAGTTGGTTAGTGAGGCAGCAGGTGTGTAACGACTGAATAGCTGAAATGTGCCGTACTTAATGTGGCCTGATGCATCCCTGTTTATACAGGACATCATTCTTCACCATACAGGCCATGAAAGCACCACAGTTCCAGGCTTGGCAGTGTGGCAATCCAGATTGTCGCTACTAGGGTGTGGCTAATGTACTTAGCTGTGCTGGCAGTATTCCATCCCTTGCGACAGCGATGAGGCTGAATATTGAAACTGTTCTAGTGTCAGGGCAGACATAGCCTTCGATCATGTCAGTTTGATCTCTCTGGAGTTTCTTACCTCTGACTATGGTGACAACTTGCTGTTAGCTCAGCCACAGGTTTCAAATGCCAAGTAAAAGGTCAGTGGTGCAACATGCCTCCCCTCTTTGGAAAATCTCGTCCACTGTATTGCAGACTGCTATTATTTTTGAAAGTTACTTAACAACATAGCTTACGTTTTTACAGTTATGTACATTCCGTTTAGGTTTACCTTATGCTAATCCAGCTTGAATTACAGTGCCCTGTGGCTGGTATGCTTAATAACTAACTACTTGCTAAGGTTCCTCACTCAGTCAGCACTTGGTGTACAGGGAGTTGAGATGGGCAGGAAGTTCTCCACATTAAATGGATATAGGCCGCACCGGCAAGAGTCAAAACCAAGATTGTACCAGAAGTTGAAACACTTATTGCAATGACCGGTTGTGATTGCTATGATATTGCCGCACATGCTGAAGCATTTGCTCCTCACGAATATGTCCTTTCTTTGTTGCCATTAGCTTATCCAGGGAATGGAGGAGGTCAGGTTCCAATGTATTGTTTAGATAGGGCAGCTTTTGGACTGGTAGCATATGTTGAGATTTGTCAGGCCAGTACAACAAAGGATATGGTAGCTGGAAGATGATTACAAGCCATGCCATATGTTAATATTTCGCTACTTTCCAGCTCCAACAATTCCATACCCTTAACTCGTCCCTGGCCATAGCAGTGCACAATAACCACTACTGGTTTGTACACTGAATATTTTCAGTGTATTCTTGGTATCTAAAAATAGGATTACCGTGCCAGGAAGACCTGCAGGCGCCCTTTTGCCCCTGCTCCCCCTGTAAATAATTGTAGTTTGCATGCTCTTGTGGCAGTGTGTATCATTTGAGATGGCATTAGCTGTTACTTCGATATCGTGATATGACCATGCTAATCCTACACACAGTTACTTAAAACTAAGCAAACATTATTTCAAGGACTCTCCCAGATGAAACTAAGCAAAGTCTCCCATTGCCTACGCTAATAAGACCAATTAGCGATACTGTAAGCAAAAATATACAAAACAATATATAACTGTCCGCAATGATTTACATAATGCAGCCTCTCCTATAACACAACCATAAAAAATGAATGCCATGTATTAACATTTCAAGCAAAATTCATAAATACGAAAAATAAAAAGATAAGTAAACAAAACCCTTAGCAAAGAATTCTCCTCATCAGTCTCCTTCCCTCGATTTAAGTCTATCATCTACGATTAACGCTTATAACCATATTTGGCATTTGTTGTTACTATTGGTGCACCTCTAAAAGGACAAATATGCACAACATGTACAATGATCATAAGCAATGGTCTTTAGTAAATGCACTATGCAAAGTATTATACAGTAATCCATTGTGAGTGGTGAAATGTGGTTGCATTGTAAACAGTTTGCAGTCTGTGTCGGCGGCTTCTGCTTTCTACCACTCCTCAATGCTACAACCTACTGTCTGCACTACACCAGTTTTTCTGCTAAGTCCATCTGCATTATTATGTTTCTTACTGGGTTTGAGATCTACTTTGAAATCAAACTTACTCAATTTTAATTCCTATTTTTTAAGTTACTTTTATGGCTTTTTTAATCTCAACAATCAATTCAACACTGCATGTTCCTAAATTTTTCCCCTTACAAAGAGCAGCGGAAGTTTGTCGTATAATATATAAGCTTAACATCTCTTTTTCAGCAGGAGAATAATTCTTTTCTGCTTTATTAAACTGTCATGGTGTGTAAGCTACTGGATGTTCCTTCCCCTGCACTTCTGACTTAAGATATAACCTACCACATGGCTACTAGCATGATAAAATGAAGTCTTCTTTGTAATCTGGAAATATCAACACTGGACAAATTGCTAATAATTCTTTTAATTTTTCAAACGCTATTCCACACTCTGGCATCTACTGGAAATTCATAGCTTTCTTTAAGAAGTGTGTGAATGGTCATGCTATATCTCTAAATCTCATTATAGATTTCTTACAGTAATTCGCCTTTCCTAAAAACGATTGTAATTCCTTACTTATTTGAGGCGCTGGAAAGCTCCATACAGCATTCACTAATATTGGACCTGTTCGTATATTACCTGGCTAATTATGTGTCCCAAATAATTGATATCCTTCTGTGCAAAATAGCACTTCTTTATGCTAAGGATTAGGTGTGCTCAAAGATACCTTTTAAAAATTTTCCTCTAACATTGTATATGTTCCTTCGTATCCTTCGCAAACACAATAACATCAAGATGTACGTTACACTGTTTTGGTTTTAACCCCCTCAAAACTACTTCCAACAACCACTGTAACATGGCTGTTGCATTTTTCAAACCAAACTGCGTTCTCCAATACTGGTAATAGCGCCAAGGAACTGTAAATGCAGTTATTTGTCGGTTCTCTACTTCCAGTCTCTGATATGCACTTCTTAGATCTATCATGAAGAAATATCTACATTGCCCCAGGTTATCCATGGTTTTTATGATATTCGGTATTAGATATGGAATTGTTCGACAACTTAGATTGTAACTGCATCACAATGAATATGTATTCATAGCACCTGAAGATTTGTTTCAGCACTGTGATGGCAGGTGCACCCCATGGGATGTTACTTTCCTCCATGATGCATTCGTGTAACTGCTAATTAATGGATTCATCTTATCAGTTGTAGGTGATCGAGCACCACCCTATATGGCCTAGGATACACAGATGATTGATCCCCAGCTGGAAACTTGTGTTGCGTCACCGAGGTTGTTGGCAGTGTGCCAAGAGGATTAAATACACTCCTGGAAATTGAAATAAGAACACCGTGAATTCATTGTCCCAGGAAGGGGAAACTTCATTGACACATTCCTGGGGTCAGATACATCACATGATCACACTGACAGAACCACAGGCACATAGACACAGGCAACAGAGCATGCACAATGTCGGCACTAGTACAGTGTATATCCACCTTTCGCAGCAATGCAGGCTGCTATTCTCCCATGGAGACGATCGTAGAGATGCTGGATGTAGTCCTGTGGAACGGCTTGCCATGCCATTTCCACCTGGCGCCTCAGTTGGACCAGCGTTCGTGCTGGACGTGCAGACCGCGTGAGACGACGCTTCATCCAGTCCCAAACATGCTCAATGGGGGACAGATCCGGAGATCTTGCTGGCCAGGGTAGTTGACTTACACCTTCTAGAGCACGTTGGGTGGCACGGGATACATGCGGACGTGCATTGTCCTGTTGGAACAGCAAGTTCCCTTGCCGGTCTAGGAATGGTAGAACGATGGGTTCGATGACGGTTTGGATGTACCGTGCACTATTCAGTGTCCCCTCGACGATCACCAGTGGTGTACGGCCAGTGTAGGAGATCGCTCCCCACACCATGATGCCGGGTGTTGGCCCTGTGTGCCTCGGTCGTTTGCAGTCCTGATTGTGGCGCTCACCTGCACGGCGCCAAACACGCATACGACCATCATTGGCACCAAGGCAGAAGCGACTCTCATCGCTGAAGACGACACGTCTCCATTCGTCCCTCCATTCACGCGTGTCGCGACACCACTGGAGGCGGGCTGCACGATGTTGGGGCGTGAGCGGAAGACGGCCTAACGGTGTGCGGGACCGTAGCCCAGCTTCACGGAGACGGTTGCGAATGGTCCTCGCCGATACCCCAGGAGCAACAGTGTCCCTAATTTGCTGGGAAGTGGTGGTGCGGTCCCCTACGGCACTGCGTAGGATCCTACGGTCTTGGCGTGCATCCGTGCGTCGCTGCGGTCCGGTCCCAGGTCGACGGGCACGTGCACCTTCCGCCGACCACTGGCGACAACATCGATGTACTGTGGAGACCTCACGCCCCACGTGTTGAGCAATTCGGCGGTACGTCCACCCGGCCTCCCGCATGCCCACTATACGCCCTCGCTCAAAGTCCGTCAACTGCACATACGGTTCACGTCCACGCTGTCGCGGCATGCTACCAGTGTTAAAGACTGCGATGGAGCTCCGTATGCCACGGCAAACTGGCTGACACTGACGGTGGCGGTGCACAAATGCTGCGCAGCTAGCGCCATTCGACGGCCAACACCGCGGTTCCTGGTGTGACCGCTGTGCCGTGCGTGTGATCATTGCTTGTACAGCCCTCTCGCAGTGTCCGGAGCAAGTATGGTGGGTCTGACACACCGGTGTCAATGTGTTCTTTTTTCCATTTCCAGGAGTGTAGATCCTTGAATTCAAATAGTGACTCTCCTTCCAAACGTTCCACTTGGACATGTAATGAAATTATAGTGGCAGCTTACTCGTAGCTAGAATCTGAATGTGCCCTGTCTAGATCATCTTCGTCTAGAACATCTAAACTGGTAATCAATAATCCCTTAGACAAACTTATGTCGTGCTCCATGCATGGTGTGCATGCCACTGGCTGTCCTCAGGTTTCTGCGTTAGATTAGTTGGAAAATGGCGTGTCTTGTTTATGTAAATGTATCAGTTTAGTTCATAAAATAATCGGTTGTTAGTGTGAGTGTTAGCTCCTCGCTGCGTTTCCAGACTCCATGAAATACGCAGCAGCTGAAACTTGCCGAGCACAAAATGCAGTGTTTCTTGCAGCTCAGTTGTGGAAGCGGAACTCCATTTGAAATATGGCAGACAGAACAGAGTAATAGTAATAGAGGCTCTGATGAATCTGTAAACTTGTGGTGGACAGTGTATGAAACTTGAAGATCGCCATATACAGGGTGTTACAAAAACGTACGGCCAAACTTTCAGGAAACATTCCTCACACACAAATAAAGAAAATATGTAATGTGGACATGTGTCCGGAAACGCTTAATTTCCATGTTAGAGCTCATTTTAGTTTCGTCAGTATGTACTGTACTTCCTCGATTCACCGCCAGTTGGCCCAATTGAAGGAAGGTAATGTTGACTTCGATGCTTGTGTTGACATGCGACTCATTGCTCTACAGTACTAGCATCAAGCACATCAGTACGTAGCATCAACAGTTTAGTGTTCATCACGAACGTGGTTTTGCAGTCAGTGCAATGTTTACAAATGCGGAGTTGGTAGATGCCCATTTGATGTATGGATTATCACGGGGCAATAGCCGTGGCGCGGTACGTTTGTATCGAGACAGATTTCCAGAACGAAGTTGTCCCGACAGGAAGACGTTCGAAGCAATTGATCGACGTCTTAGGGGGCACGGAACATTCCAGCCTATGACTCGCGACTGGGGAAGACCTAGAACGACGAGGACACCTGCAATGGACGAGGCAATTCTTCGTGCAGTTGACGATAACCCTAATGTCAGCGTCAGAGAAGTTGCTGCTGTACAAGGTAACGTTGACCACGTCTCTGTGTGGAGAGTGCTATGGGAGTACACAGTGTACAGCGTGTGCAGGCACTATCAGCAGCTGATTGGCCTCCATGGGTACACTTCTGCGAATGGTTCATCCAACAATGTGTCAATCCTCATTTTAGTGCAAATGTTCTCTTTACGGATGAGGCTTCATTCCAACGTGGTCAAATTGTAAATTTTCACAATCAACATGTGTGGGCTGACGAGAATCCGCACACAATTGTGCAATCACGTCATCAACACAGATTTTCTGTGAACGTTTGGGCAGGCATTGTTGGTGATGTCTTGATTGGGCCCCATGTTCTTCCACCTACGCTCAATGGAGCATCTTATCATGATTTCATACGGGATACTCTACCTGTGCTGCTAGAACATGTACCTTTACAAGTACGACACAACATGTCGTTCATGCACGATGGAGCTCCTGCACATTTCAGTCTAAGTGTTCGTACGCTTCTCAACAACAGATTCGGTGACCGATGGATTGGTAGAGGCGGACCAATTCCATGGCCTCCACGCTCTCCTGACCTCAACCCTCTTGACTTTCATTTATGGAGGCATTTGAAAGCTCTTGTCTACGCAACCCCGGTACCAAATGTAGAGACTCTTCGTGCTCGTATTGTGGACGGCTGTGATAAAATACGCCATTCTCCAGGGCTGCATCAGCGCATCAGGGATTCCATGCGACGGAGGGTGGATGCATGTATCCTCGCTAACGGAGGACATTTTGAACATTTCCTGTAACAAAGTGTTTGAAGTCACGCTGGTACGTTCTGTTGCTGTGTGTTTCCATTCCATGATTAATGTGATTTGAAGAGAAGTAATAAAATGAGCTCTAACATGGAAAGTAAGCGTTTCCAGACAAATGTCCACATAACATATTTTCTTTCTTTGTGTGTGAGGAATGTTTCCTGAAAGTTTGGCCGTACCTTTTTGTAACATCCTGTATACAGTGTGATCCACAATATGGAATCTACTTCTACATCTAAATCAATAATCCGCAATCCACCTCACGGCGCGTGGCGGAGGGTAACCAATCCCACTACTAGTCATTTCCTTTCCTGTTCCACTCCAAAATAGAACGAGGGAAAAACGACTCTCTGTATGCCTACGTATGAGCCGTAATTTCTCTTATCTTCGTGGTCCTTACGCGC
Organism: Schistocerca piceifrons; assembly: GCF_021461385.2. NCBI lineage: Eukaryota > Metazoa > Arthropoda > Insecta > Orthoptera > Acrididae > Schistocerca > Schistocerca piceifrons. The sequence continues at coordinate 217,159,037 of NC_060149.1, read as the reverse complement.
AATTTATGTTGGAGGCAACAGAATCGTTCTGCATTCTACTTCAAATGCAAGTTCTCTAAATTTTCTCAGTACTGTTCCTCAAAAAGAACATCCGTCGCCTTCCTTCCAGGGCTTCCCATTTGAGTTCCTGAAGCATCTCCGTAACATTTGCGTGTTCTTCGAACCTACCAGCAACAAATCTAGCAGCCCGCCTCTGAATTGCTTCGATGTCTTCCTTTAATTCGACCTGGTGCGTATCCCAAACACTCGGAACAGTACTTCAAGAACGTGCTCGTACCTTCTTAAACAGCCTTCAGTGGGGCACCGTGTAAAACGCTTCCTGGAAATCTCGAAATATGGAATCTGCCTGTTGTCCTTCTTCCATAGTTTGCAGAAAAGGGCAAGCAGAGTTTCGCACTAGTGATGCTTTCTAAAACCATGCTGATTCGTGGACATAAGCTTCTCAGTCTCAAGAAAAGTATTGTGCTCGAACTGAGAATATGTTCCGGGATTCTACAGCAAACCGATGTTAGGGATATTGGTTTGTAATTTTGTGGGTCCGTTCTTTTGCCCTTCTTACACACAGGTGTCATTTGCACTTTTTTCAGTTGGTTGGAGCTTTGTGCTGGGCGAGAGATTCACGATAAATGCCAGCTAAGTAAGGGAGCAATGCCGTAGAGCACGCACTGAAAAACCGAATTGGGATTCCATCTGGACCTGGTGACTGATTTGTTTTCAACTCCTTCAGTTGTTTCTCTACGCCAGGGATGCTTATTACTATGTTGCTCATACTGGAGTCTGTTCAATGGTCAAACGACGGTATGTTTGTACAACTCTCCCGCACGAACGATTTCTTGAATGTGAAATTTAAAACTTCGGCTTTCGTTTTGCTGTCTTCAACTGCCACACCAGAAGCTAAACAAGTGACTGGATGGAATCTGTGGACCCACTTAACGATTTTACATAGGAACAAAATTTTCTCGGGTCCCTGGCCAGGTGTTTTGCTGAGGAATGATAGTGGTAGTAATTGTATACTTCGTGCATAGATCTTTCCACAGACGCACGAATCTCTACTAACCTTTTCTTGTCATTATTTACGCGATCTCTTTTGAATCGAGAGTGCAACAGCCTCTGCTTCCTCAGCATTTTCCGAATCTCGTTATTAAACCATGGTGGGCCTTTCCCGTCCATAATCCACTTACTAAGCACATAATTCCCCAGACCACTATTTACAGTCTGCTTAAACATTGCCCGTAATACCTTTACGTCCATCTGACTGGAACTATGTGATGTCAGTTCTCTGTCTAAGTGAGATGCTAACAATTTCTTATCTGCTCTTTCTAGCAGAAACACTCTCCTAGCCTTCTTAAGTAATTTATTAACTTTCGTAACCGTACTTGCTATAATGACATCGTGATCGGTAATCTCCATTTCTATACTGACGTTGTCGATAAAGTCCAGCCTATCTTTAGCTACAAGGTCTAAGATATTTCCATTGCGTGTGGGCTGCAAAACTAGTTATTCAAGACAGTTTTCAGGGAAGATGTTCAAAAGTACTTCACATGACTGTACCTCCGTCAATGAATCCATACACACCCAAGTCTATACTCGACAGGTTAAAGTCCCCTCCAACTGATATTACATGATCTTGGTATTTCCGCGCTGCTGGCCATAGACATTCTTTGAATGACTCTACAACTGTTCCAACAGAATCACGTGGACGGTAAAGACATCCAACAATGAACTTGGTTTCACCTAGATCTGTTATACGTGACCAGGTAACTTCATTGTCACACTCAACTTCGATCTCACTGGAGACAATATTTTTGTGTACTCCAATAAACACTCCCCTTCCTGTGGCCTCTGCTTTGTCTTTCCGACTTATGTTCCATGACTCGCTAAATATCTCAGGGTTTTTCACTTCGGTTTTCAGCCATCTCTCAGCCCCAAGAATAATTTGAGTTTAAAAAAATGGTTCAAATGGCACTAAGCACTATGGGACTTAACTGCTAAGGTCATCAGTCCCCTAGACTTAGAGCTACTTAAACCTAACTAACCTAATGACATCACACACATCCATGCCCAAGGCAGGATTCGAACCTGCGACCGTAGCAGCAGCGCGGTTCCGGACTGAAGCACCTAGAACCGTTCGGACACAGCGGCCGGATAATAATTTGAGTCCGAACTTCCCTGGGGGACATTAAATTCAGGAACTTTGTTACAAATACTTCGATAATTTACTGATAAAATTTTGTCAATCAATGTGTCTTTACTCTGAATGCAGCCTGACTTCCCTTACTGTGTACCGACTGGCGAGTGTTCATCAGACTACCTCAAACTGCCGCCTAGCCTAAGAAAACCTCATGTGCACTCAGCAGGCACTCTGCTACCCGAGCCGGCCGGAGTGGCCGTGCGGTTCTAGGCGCTACAGTCTGGAACCGCGTGACCGCTACGGTCGCAGGTTCGAATCCTGCCTTGGGCATGGATGTGTGTGATGTCTTTAAGTTAGTTAGGTTTACGTAGTTCTAAGTTCTAGGGGACTGATGACCACAGCAGTTAAGTCCCGTAGTGCTCAGAGCCATTTGAACCATTTGAATCTGCTACCCGAGTAGCCGCTTCCTTTGTGTATTGCTCCCTGGCCAATCAAGGGGAGTCGTACAGCTCCCCAACCGATAACACAGGTCTAGAAATCTGCAGCCAAGACTGTCACAGAGTCCATGAATCCTATGATTGAGACCCTCCACTCGGCTCCAAACTAAAGGACCCCAATGAACTCTGGGAGCAGTGCTACAAATTGCAAGATCTGCTTGCACCCCACACATAGGGCCAGCACCCCTCATCACTTCCGCCAGCCTCCTGTGTGAACTGAGGCTGGCCTCAGATCCCAGGCGACGGACATCATTGGTGCCCTGCACGCTCGATAGCTGAAGGCAAGGCTGCCTCCACATCTTGGATGAGGCTGCCCAGCAGACATACCGAGTGCATATTGGCTTTCTTTCCAGCCCTGAACGCTATCTGCCTAAGGGGTTCCGTAATGCACCTAAAGTTGGAGCTTCCGATAACTAGCAAACCCATGCTCCCATGTGCTTCTTGAAACCTTACTGAAGGAGCGACCACCTGTCCACTCACAGGGACAATAGGTGAGGCCAGACAACCAGTCTCCACATTGGCACTCCGCCTCGAGCGATGCAAACTAACTCTAGCATAGGGCAAATCCACCATGGCTGGTATACTAGGAGGTGCTCCAGTACCACAGCCCATGGGCGAAACAAGCAACACCTGAGGCGTCCCGTACGGCGCAACAGATTCTCCGCCACGCTACACCCCGAGGCAGCAGCCTGAAGGTGACTGACCATAGCCAAAAGCACATTTTGCGATCTGCGGCCAGTTCATCCTGTGTCCGCACACAGAATGTACACATCCTACCCATCCTAGCAAGACTAACTGCAGAAGTAAACTATGAAAGCAGACAGAATCCTAGATATGCAACTTGCTACCCTCCTGATGTGTCACCAACGGACGCTGATGCATCAGTGAGCTATGTAGCTGGCTGTTCGACAGAAACGTAAACTGCACTACAGACTACTCGAATTTTTGTTACAAAATGCGAGCTTATCGTTCATAAATTGAAAATTTCTAAATATACTACGAGGAAAAGACTGGAAAAGATAAACACTTAACTTTCCGCTCTGTAGATATGAATCAGCCGAGAGTTGGAGCCTCACTGACTGACTTACTAAACGAATGGATGCTTGTTTTCAAAACAAAACAAATGAGCAACTACTGCGCTGCAGACTGAATGAATTTACACTTACAAAAAAGCGAGATTAAGCCCTTCAAACACAAAAACTCACACGAAATTTAATAAATATACGACAGGGAAAACACAGGAACAGACAAAAACATAACTTGCCACTCTGTAGATGTGTATCAGCCAAGAGCTGATAACATACAAACAGCAAAAAAAGTTTTGCATCACCCCGGTCCCAGAACTCCTGAAGACAGACGTTGACTGTGGATATTGTATCACAGGCACAGCCCCTTTGTCTGTTCAGAGATGTCACTATACCCGCCCAAAGATATAAACAACCAGGCATGAGAAGCGCCTATTAGGTGGAGGGGGTCCGAGAGCCGATCAGTTCCAGTCATTCCACCAGGAAGGAGGTACATGGCTCGTGTTGTCTGTAGTTCAACCAAGCCTAGACGGTCAATACCAGGGTTCTATCGCAGCCGCATTGCTACTTTGTGCCAGGAAGGGCTCTCAATAAGGGAAGTGTCCAGGCATCTCAGAGTGAATCATAGCATTGTTGTTTGGACATGAAGGAGATACAGAAAGACAGAAACTGTCGATTACATGCCTCGCTCAGGCCGCCCAAGGGCTACTACTGCACTCCATGATCGCTACCTACGGATTATGGCTCAGAGCCGTGTTGAATAATGCTCTTCGTGCAACCACAGGACGTCGTGTTACGACTCAAACTGTGCGCAGTAGGCTGCATGATGCGCAACTTCACTCCTGACGTCCATGGCGAGGTCCGTCTTTGCAACCACGACACCATGCACCACGGTAGAGATGGGCCCAACAACATGCCGAATGGACCATTCAGGATTGGCATCACGTTCTCTTCAACGATGAGTGTCGCATATGCCTTCAACTAGACGTGTTTGGAGGCAACCCGGTGAGGCTGAACGCCTTAGACACACTGTCCAGCGAGTGCAGCAAGGTGGAGGTTCCCTACTGTTTTGGGGTGGCATTATTTGGGACCGACGTACGCCGCTGGTGGTCATGGAAGGCGCCATAACAGCTGTACGATACGTGAATGCCATCCTGCGACCGATAGTACAACCATATCGGCAGAATGTTGGCGAGGCATTCGTCTTCATGGACGACAATTCGCTCCACCATCGTGCACATCTTGTGAATGGCTTCCTTCAGGATAACGACATCGCTCGCCTAGAGTGGCCAGCATGTTATCCAGACATGAACCCTATTGAACAAGCCTGGGATAGATTGAAAAGGGCTGTTTATGGACGACGTGACCCACCAATCACTCTGAGGGATCTATGCCTAATCGCCGTTGAGGAGTGGGACAATCTGGACCTTGATGGACTTGTGGATAGTATGCCACCACGAATACTGGCATGAATCAATGCAAGAGGACGTGCTACTGGGTATTAGAGGTACTGGTGTGTACAGCAGTCTGCACCACCACCTCTGAAGGTCTCGCTGTATGGTGGTACAACATGCAATGTTTGGTTTTCATGAGCAATAAAAAGGACGGAAATGATGTTTATGCTGATCTCTATTGCAATTTCCTGTACAGGTTCCGTAACTCTCGGAACCGAGGTGACGCAAAACTTTTTTTGATGTGTGTATGTTGGTGCATGAAATAAGGTGAGAGCAAAGATTACGTGATTATCTTAGCAACAGGTGTAGGAAATGTGCCGGTATACTTAGATGTGACAACTTTGCGCTGGATCTAAGTACAAGACTATTAACTGTTCACTGTTCCTCTTAGCCTGTACAATGTGTGTTGTGTGGTGCGCCGCTTCTTGATGTGGATCATAGGCGAATATTGGTTCCGCAAATACTCCATATCACTACGGTGGAAGACATCTGTTTCACACTGACGCTCCCACGTGATCTCTGGTCGATCAGCACGGTGAAGCAACAGAAGTGACACCATTGGTGGTAATATACTCAGAGGTAGACTTGGCCACTGTTTCTACACTCCTGGAAATGGAAAAAAGAACACATTGACACCGGTGTGTCAGACGCACCATACTTGCTCCGGACACTGCGAGAGGGCTGTACAAGCAATGATCACACGCACGGCACAGCGGTCACACCAGGAACCGCGGTGTTAGCCGTCGAATGGCGCTAGCTGCGCAGCATTTGTGCACCGCCGCCGTCAGTGTCAGCCCGTTTGCCGTGGCATACGGAGCTCCATCGCAGTCTTTAACACTGGTAGCATGCCGCGACAGCGTGGACGTGAACCGTATGTGCAGTTGACGGACTTTGAGCGAGGGCGTATAGTGGGCATGCGGGAGGCCGGGTGGACGTACCGCCGAATTGCTCAACACGTGGGGCGTGAGGTCTCCACAGTACATCGATGTTGTCGCCAGTGGTCGGCGGAAGGTGCACGTGCCCGTCGACCTGGGACCGGACCGCAGCGACGCACGGATGCACGCCAAGACCGTAGGATCCTACGCAGTGCCGTAGGGGACCGCACCGCCACTTCCCAGCAAATTAGGGACACTGTTGCTCCTGGGGTATCGGCGAGGACCATTCGCAACCGTCTCCATGAAGCTGGGCTACGGTCCCGCACACCGTTAGGCCGTCTTCCGCTCACGCCCCAACATCGTGCAGCCCGCCTCCAGTGGTGTCGCGACAGGCGTGAATGGAGGGTGCCTTGGTGCCAATGATGGTGGTATGCGTGTTTGGCGCCGTGCAGGTGAGCGCCACAATCAGGACTGCATACGACCGAGGCACACAGGGCCAACACCCGGCATCATGGTGTGGGGAGAGATCTTCTACACTGGCCGTACACCACTGGTGATCGTCGAGGGGACACTGAATAGTGCACGGTACATCCAAACCGTCATCGAACCCATCGTTCTACCATTCCTAGACCGGCAAGGGAACTCGCTGTTCCAACAGGACAATGCACGTCCGCATGTATCCCGTGCCACCCAACGTGCTCTAGAAGGAGTAAGTCAACTACCCTGGCCAGCAAGATCTCCGGATCTGTCCCCCATTGAGCATGTTTGGGACTGGATGAAGCGTCGCCTCACGCGGTCTGCACGTCCAGCACGAACGCTGGTCCAACTGAGGCGCCAGGTGGAAATGGCATGGCAAGCCGTTCCACAGGACTACATCCAGCATCTCTACGATCGTCTCCATGGGAGAATAGCAGCCTGCATTGCTGCGAAAGGTGGATATACACTGTACTAGTGCCGACATTGTGCATGCTCTGTTGCCTGTGTCTATGTGCCTGTGGTTCTGTCAGTGTGATCATGTGATGTATCTGACCCCAGGAATGTGTCAATAAAGTTTCCCCTTCCTGGGACAATGAATTCACGGTGTTCTTATTTCAATTTCCAGGAGTGTATGTTTCGATCAGTGTATCGATACGTGGAACCGTTTCAGTGTTTCGGAACGGCTATGGTTCACTGTTTCGAAACAGTGGTGTTTCATTCCGCCCCTGTCTCGGATAACCGAATCAGATTCGATCTCGAGACAGACACAGAAACTGTATCGTTGTTTCAAAATAAGACTGTTTCAGTCCACCTGTGCTTTGAACGGGCTAACTGTATCGAAACAGTGATGTTTCATACCGCTCTGTGTCGGACGAGATTCGGGCTCGGCATAGGTACTGAAACATATTTAATATACCACTACATGAAACACTTTCAAGACTATCGAAGTCTTTTTGACAAGCAATAGCATGAAGCTTAAGATTTCTGAAAATACAGCTTCATTTCTAGGTGACTGCGCTATCCCGAAATGGCGTAACATCTGCTTTATAAACATTAACCAAACAATAAAATAACGCACACTATACGCATTCAAAATAATAAATGTGTAAAAATCATTCAGTTAAATTACAATTTTTTATAACATACGCTTCTCTGTTCATGTACAGTAATCATATTAAGAAACGCAAGTAAGCCTTCCTCATTTTGAATTTTAAAAAAGGCGTAGGCCGTAGAGTGACAGTTATTAGACATATACATACATTTGATGTAGGTATGACTGCAAGCAATCTGTTTGACGCATCACTGATAGTGTAATGGTGAACGGGAAGGTCTGGGAAGCATGGTGAATTTATAGTAATGGTTCGAAACACGATGCAAGACAAAAATTTTTTCTGTTATATTTTGTTATTTATCCGAGTTACTTGGCGTTATTTGTGAGTCTATAGTTACTGTGCCTGTTATCCAAAATGATTCCTTTTGTGTGCATGGAAATTACCAGGATGGGTATCTTACCCATACTAATGGAATGTGGGAATCCCAGTGGCGTATCCGTTGTTTCTGCAGTTTGCTCCCACCTCCATTCGTGGTGGTTCTTCTGTCTTCAGCTATGGCGTTACGAAGTACGGTGTGGGATTATTTTTTGAAGATGAATCCTGAGGAAATTAAGTGTAACTTGTGCTCGGCAGTGTTGTCGTTTAAAAGTAGTTCAACGTCTTGCATAAACAGACATTTTCGACATAAGCATCCAACAGTTAATTTAAGTGAAATTCGTTCGAAACCAGTTTTTATGAATCTGGGCAGTGACAACGTCAGTTCAACTTCCACAGCAACTGTTCACGAATGTGCCGGTTCACTTCTGGGTAGGTGTGGTAGACAAACAAAGAGTACTGGATTTGCACCAAGATCAGTGCCTTCATGCAAGTGAGCCATCACAGACGAACAGATTTTAAGACTTGTTGTTAAAGAATATCTTCCGTTTAATGTAACTGAGAGCGTAGAGTTTAGAAAAATGACTTATTTATTAAATGAAAACTGTGTACATCCCTGTAGAAAAACCGTCTCCAAAAGCTTAATCTCTCAAGTGTTCGACAACACACTAATATGCGAAAGATCTGCAGTGCAAGCTGCATCCTCCATCTGCATTACGACTGCTTGATAGACATCTGTGAAAAATGAGAATTATATTGCAGTTGCTGCTCACTTCATTGATGAAAACTGCAATCTGAAGTCATATTTGTTATCTAGTTTTAAATTCCATAACAAGCATACAACTGAAAACATTTCCATTGAATTACAAAATGTGACTTCCACTTGGGGTATTACCAATAAAATTATAACTTGCACTACAGATAATACACCTAATATGGTGAAGGCAGTGATGATGCAAATGGTGGCATATACCTTGCTTTGCACAGGCACTGAATTTATTGTGAAAGTAAGCCTTGAACCAATTACACAGACAAGGACAAAAGTGAAGTCAATAGTGGAATTTTTCAAAAGAAGTCCTCAAGTATTTGAGAAATTACACAATATTCACAAGCAAATGGGTTTCCGTATTTTAACGGCGAAACAAGATTGCCCTACGAGATGGAACTCCATCTATGAAATGGTTGACAGTCTTTTGAAAATCAAACAGCCTTTGCACCCTCACCATCCTCAGTTTGGATTCACAGACAAAACTGTCCAATGAAGACTGATCAGCTATTGAAAAATCTTGTGAAATACGATCTCCCTTTGAGCAAGTCACAACAGAAATTAGCAGCAAAATAAATGCAACCTTGGCAAAAGAAGTCTTACTAAGCATAGATTTACAAAGTCAATGTCTTAGACTGAAAAACTCAGATTACAGCAATGAAGCTATTAATACAGTAACTGCTAGACTTGACGATGGAATCTGTACCTGCCTCGTTCAAAAGTTTGCAGATAAAGCAATTGCTTGCGGAACAACATTACTGGATCCTCGCTTCACGGAGCATGGGTTCATAAAAAATTGGCATCAATTAAAAGTAACAAAAGATGCCATAATTAACAAGTGCTGTTTAATACCACAGAAACCCACAAGGTGTTCTACAGACAATCCACCGCCAGCAAAACCATTTGAGGTGAGGACATTCAACTCTAGCACTGGCAACATTCGGCAAGATTTTGACCAAGCTGTAGGAGAGTTGATACAGAGTGTATACAATCCACGTGCTGCAAGTATAGTCGAGCTTGATAAATACAGGAAGATGCCAGATCACAGTATCCATTGCTGTGTTCGAAAGAAAACCATGTGTTGTTTCCTCTGCTGTTTGAAATAATGAATCGACGTCTTTGTATTATGGCCACCTCTATTCTATGTGAGCGCATATTTTCAAAGCAAGAGCAAACAATGACAGACGATCCCGTCCTTCAAGCGGAAAATTATCAAAAATGATATTTCTAAACTAAAATAAACTAAAACTTAGAATAGGTACAGTAGATCTACTCAGAAACGAAACAGTAAAATTTCAATTGATTTTGTTCTTCTCTTGACAATGTGCACTGAATTTGTATCCGACGGTATTTTACAGTCTGGAACCGCGCGACCACTACGGTCGCAGGTTCGAATCCTGCCTCAGGCATGAATGAGTGTGATGTCCTTAGGTTAGTTAGGTTTAAGTAGTTCTAAGTTCTAGGGGACTGATTACCTCAGAAGTTAAGTCCCATAGTGCTCAGAGCCATTGGAACCTACCTTACAAGAACATATTTCTCAAATTTGTTGTACACGGAAGACACGTTTTTGTTCACCAGTACGTTTATTTGTGTGTTTGAGAATAATCATCTGATTTATGTCTGTATATGTTTGTGTGTTTATTTTTGTAAGTGCACTATGTTTGGTTATTACACAGTATAGGCGTCTTAATACTTGTGTATCGTAAATAATTCTCAGGCAATTCAACAATGGTACTTTAATACTTTTGTTTTAGTCTTTCGTATACTGTGATAAAAATTGCATTCCAACAGCAGCTTAACTTCATCTCTGATTTCCTGGCGAAGTTTACAATAAAATGAAAATATATCTGCTTGCTGTGAGTACTTGAGTGATCTCCATATGACTGTACATCAGACATACTTCTTTAGAAAGAATTGTAAGTGGTGTAGAGCCAGATTTTCCATGTTGTAAGTATCACAAGGGCATTGCACTGTATGAATTGTTTTAAATTTTAGTCTGGATTTTATACTTCAAGGAAACATACCGATCTCTGCATTTCAGTTACCTTGAAATTTTTAACATGTTTTCTGGTTATATCAAGTGTACATATTAAGAGCTGTATTCAGCTGACTTGTGAATGTTTGATGAAAAACTCCCATACTTGACCATTGCGTTATATGCTCCAGTCTGTTATGATAATTTTTTTATCTGCTTGCATCAGTCACTTTGCAGGCCTGCTCTGTGTGACAAAAAACGGAAAATTTGACTAAGAAAAGTGTGAGTGGCACACTCATGAATGTTAATTCAGTGCCTCGCTTTCCAGAATGCTATCTCAATAAATTACATCTCATGATATGCCTTTTCAAGAGCACATACGGATTTTCTCTCATGAAACCTATCAAAATTAAGAGCTAGAATACAGGGAAACTAGTTTGGCAAAATCTAATATGTCAAACATACAAACTCTGTCCTCAGCCAATTGAAAAGTATGGAAGTCACACGATACGAAAGCAGTGCATTTGCTGCAGGAAATACGAAACTGCCAAGATAACTAAGTGAGTTTCATACTTTCTGCGATATGATTAGCGCTCTCGCACCTCATTTTTGTTTATATGGACATACTTATACAGTAGACATTCAAGATGACAAAATGTGTAGGTCTATTCGATTACAAAACACAAACTGTTTCTCTGTTTCGAAACAGTGTATCGAATCATTACATTATACTGTTTCATTTGTTTCCAAACAGTTACATGTTTCAGTTTGCCCATCTCTACTCAGTGGCCATACGGGTGTGAGGCATGCTGAAACGTGCACGAGTTGTCTGCCTACGTCATCTGGCATGAGCGTAGCAACACCTGGACAGCACACTGTGGAGCTGTCGGCTGTTTGATGCCCGAGAGCAGTGTGCATAGTCTTCCCCTCTCCGGCTGGCATTGTTATGAACTACTACGCTTTCAGATTTTCAGATGATAGCAGGCACACTCTGCGTGAAGCTACATCACCTGGAGTAGGACACAATACAGAACTGCAACGACAAAAATTTTAAGTGCTTGTGTTGTTTTCTTTTTCTTTCCAAATTTTAGGAAAAAGCAGTGCCTCCGAGGGACAAAGGAGCACTAGTATCATCTATGATTATATAGTGCAGTGCAAAGATGAAAAAATAAGTATCAACAGAAAACTTGAAACTCCAAATTCTAATGAACTCAAGCAGAAATTGTCGCTCTGGCCTTTGTACCAGTCACAGCTAATGAACAAAACAGCCGAACTGGAAAAAGAAAACAGGCGTCTCTGACAGGAAACGATGGTGGAAGAAAAAAAGCTGTTAGTTCCATATTTTCAGCGGTTCTGGCAGCACTCCCAGCCAAAGTAAGGGTAACAATTACCACTAAAATGGAAGTGGCTACCACAAAATCTGCAAGTACACTTTTCATCAAATCAGAAGATGAGCAAGGCGTCAGTGTAACAAAAAAGAACACTTCACAGATATATTAAATCCCTGTGTAGACCACATGAAACCTCAAATCATTCACACTGCAAACAACATCGCAATAGTAGAAGCAGATTGTAGTGCAGACTGTCGGGAAATAATTATACGCTGTAGGCAGTCAAAAAGTAAGGTCACAGGTATAAGATGACACCAAGGTTATTTGAATTAAGAGAACACAAATTTTCTTCCTAGAAACGAATCTTGAAACAGTCATGAACAAAGTAAACTCTTCTGGTATGAATACAAAACAGTACTTCAGTTACAAGGCCTGGTAAGAAGCAACGCTTCTGGTTTAAACACGAAACAGTACTTCAGACAGAAGACCTGGTAATGGAATAAAAAAAGTTCAAAAATGAAAATTCTTTGCACACCTCGTGTAGAAACAAACTCCGATGAAAAGTTCTTGGCGTACTTAGTGTGGAAACAAATGTATGGAAGGGACCAGTAAGAGTCAAAGTAAACAATGAAAAAAAGTCTAAGTCTGGCAAAACCGAACTAAAGACAATCTTTGAACTATTACAAGTCTGCTGGTCCGCCGCTACGTCGTGGCCAAGTCTTCTGCTGGATGGCCGGATCTCTGGTGAGAAGGCTGGCTCGGCTGGTGATGACAACAAAACGACGGCTCCAGAGTGAGCTCCTTATTGAAGAACTGCGTAAGCATCCTGTGCCTGGTCCAGGAAGTCCACTCGGAGTGAACTCCTGCTCAGGGCCCATGCGCCGGCCTAAGTAAGGCGCTGGGATAGAGTGAGTCTTGCTTCCTGTCACGTGGCCGGCGTAGGAAAAAGGTCCGCGGGACAAGTGACATCTGCTGGCGCTTCAGTCGTCATCTGTTGGCCTTGTGTAGCGTGGCAGCCCCCGAGCGTCGGCGTAGTGGCTTGCAGGAAGAGTAGGCGTAAGCCCACGATTCTGTACTAACATTCGAACCTCCGAAAAAGAGAGGCCCACTTCTGACCATAATTATATGATGTACTCCCTAACGCATGTGGAAAAGAACTTTTGGAGTCAAAATAAGAGAAAAATCTTGAGGTACATATACAAAGACAGGAGTTTTTAAAAATAAGGTAAAATTCAAGACTGGCCCCAAGGGGAAAACGTACACTACCGGCCATTAAAATTGCTATACCCAGAAGAAATGCAGATGATAAACGGGTATTCTTTGGACAAATAAATTATACTAGAACTGACATGTGATTACATTTTCACGCAATTTGGGTGCATAGATCCTGAGAAATCAGTACCCAGAACAACCATCTCTGGCCGTAATAACGGCCTTGATACGCCTGGGCATTGAGTCAAACAGAGCTTGGATGGCGTGTACAGGTACAGCTGCCCATGCAGCTTCAACACGATACCACAGTTCATCAAGAGTAGTGACTGGCGTATTGTGACGAGCCAGTTGCTCGGCCACCAGTGACCAGACGTTTTCAATTGGTGAGAGATCTGGAGAATGTGCTGGCCAGGGCAGGAGTCGAACATTTTCTGTATCCAGAAAGGCACGTACAGCACCTGCAACATGCGGTCGTGCATTATCCTGCTGAAATGTAGGGTTTCGCAGGGATCGAATGAAGGGTAGAGCCACCGTTCGTAACACATCTGAAACGTAACGACTACTGTTCAAAGTGCCGTCAATGCGAACAAGAGGTGACCGAGACGTGTAACCAATGGCACCCCATACCATCACGCCGGGTGATACGCCAGTATGGCGATGATGAATACACGTTTCCAATGTGCGTTCACCGCGATGTCGCCAAACACGGATGCGACCATCATGATGCTGTAAACAGAACCTGGATTCATCCGAAAAAATGACGTTTTGCCATTCGTGCACCCAGGTTCGTCGTTAAGTACACCATCGCAGGCGCTCCTGTCTGTGATGCAGCGTCAAGGGTAACCGCAGCCATGGTCTCCCAGCTGATAGTCCGTACTGCTGCAAACGTCGTCGAACTGTTCGTGCAGATGGTTGTTGTCTTGCAAACGTCCCCATCTGTTGACTCAGGGATCGAGACGTGGCTGCACGATCCGTTACAGCCATGCGGATAAGATCCCTATCATCTCGACTATTAGTGATACGAAGCCGTTGGGATCCAGCACGGCGTTCCGTGTTACCCTCCTGAACCCACCGATTCCATGTTCTGCTAACAGTCATTGGATCTCGACCAACGCGAGCAGCAATGTCGCGATACGATAAACCGCAATCGCGATAGGCTACAATCCGACCTTTATCAAAGTCGGAAACGTGATGGTACGCATTTCTCCTCCTTACACGAGGCATCACAACAACGTTTCACCAGGCAACGCCGGTCAAGTGTTGTTTGTGTATGAGAAATCGGTTGGAAACCTTCCTCATTTCGGCACGTTGTAGGTGTCGCCAACCTTGTGTGAACGCTCTGAAAAGCTAATCATTTGTATAACACAGCATCTTCTTCCTGTCGGTTAAATTTCGCGTCTGTAGCACGTCATCTTCGTGGTGTAACAATTTTAATGGCCAGTAGTGTATGTTCATTAAGTAGTGGAGGTCACCCCAAGACTTGTAAAGCTCTTTTTTAACCATCAATAGGTTGTACATTGGCTGCAGAACACTGTCAGTCTAGGACCACTTAGCCATACGAAAATGTCAAAAATGCTTTGATTATAAAAAATTAACCAAATTTTGCAAAGCAGAGAAGCAAGTTTGTGCTCGTTGTGGTGAAGCTGACCATTTAAAGAATGACTGCCCCATCACTACAATGCCACCAAAGTGCATAACCTGCGCGATTACAGGTAAGAAGTGTTCGAGACCTGGAAGTACAAGACGCTGTTGCGAAGAGAAATCGTGAACACCGACTATGGCCAGTAACACTCTTGCAGATAGTTTTGGATATCAAAGTTCGATACTGGAAACTACACAGGAACAAAGAAGAGATCATCCAGGCACAAAAAGAAGAAACCTCCTTCGACATGCCTTCGAAATTGCAGGCGCGCATTACTGTGTCAGGAAAATCAAAATAAGAATACCTGTACGAGGACTAAAGAAGGCATGGAAGTTCGCTGGAAAAAATATTATGTTAACGAGCAGTAGAATTTTTAATGCGTGTCCAGTTGGGGTGCCCTTGTACTATTCAACTCGAACAATCATGAACAGAATTTATTGTGGAAGCTACATGCCACGTAAACCAAAAACCCCGATATATAAAAGAGACACTTGCGAAAATAGATAATTCTGGCAGAGTTCTAACGATCCGGTAGCTCGAGGTGTAAATTATAGGTTTGGGATATAACTTGTTAAGGGAAAAACTCTTTTCTGTGAAAACTACGTACAAGATGATGAAATCAGTACCTAGGCAATTAAAAAGGATGGAAGACATAGAAGCTCAAACGCAGCCTTATCTAACGCGGTCGACAGTAACGCAGCGAAACCACCGAAAGGTGCGACGCCTGATAATCTACAGTCTGTCGGGAATCAGAAACTGCCTTCAAAGGGCATTACATCAGCTGTAGACATGCTACACGAAGTAGAATACATGCATAAAAATCTTGAAAATAATCTTTGTCAACACAATTCAAGTAGCCCTGCGCTACGTTACTCTCACCGCACACCCAAGAGTTGGCTCAGTGGTCTTCCCGACTCCTGAAGCGATTGACCAAATTCAGTTGAAAGTCAACAACCTACCAATGAACATCCAGAACTCTGTGTCTTCCTGAATTAAGTGTTCACCAGTAGACAAGAGGTTCTTGACCTGGAACAAACTTCCAAAGACTTCGTCAAAGCGCATGTTCGGATCTATTTCAATTTCTCCCAACGTTCTCTGAAATGTTACGTGTTTACTACATATCCTTGATACAGGCGAATATCGTAAATAAATGTAATGCACCCTGCGAGGGTAATAACTGAACTACTTAAATTAGTAGAAGATTGGGAAGATAGACGTTCTATGTATTTAAGAGCAATGCAGAAAGCACGGTAACATTCCCCAGTTTACAGTTAACGTAACAGCAATTGGAGATGATCGAAATACACTAGCAGCGATAATACTTTTCCAGGAATTTGATCAAGTAACAGAAATATCCCAACTTTGTGACGAACACACTGCATCAGTAAATTTAAAGTCCTCACATGTAAACTAATAAGAACGAGCACTTACGTGCAATATTCACACATCACTGAACCATACATCGATAGGCTGAGAATGCGGCTCATTATGCTCAGGTTTCGCCACATATAATGGTGGTGGACGCTATGCGAAATCTGCACTGTGACACAGTCGTGTGGCAGATGCGCGTGGTATACAAATACAGGAAGCATTTGATGAATTAATACTCCATGTGATAAACAGATTGGGCCATCCAGCCAAATATGAAAAAGCTGCTGGTGCCACAACCAACATTGACATCACCTTGGCAAATCAGTCTGCAGCTAACAAAATCAACTGTCGGAAAATCTTTCAGCAAGCTGCAGGAAGCGACCACTGCTATTATGATAGATTCGTATTATCCTGGTTTACAACGAAGGAATACGGCACAGGAACACAATTACAATGGATATAATTTTAAAAAGCCTTACTGGGAGAAACTGACTGCAAAAATTGAGCGTTAAATACTAGTAGATTCTGACCATAGTGTAGAGTACATAATACAGACTGTCTTACGAAACACAAAATTTTGCGGAGATAGACTGAACGCCAGTGGTGAAGACGCTTTAAAAAATACGACAACGATTCCGAATACGAAATAATTAGAGTGAAGGTCATTCTCAATGGAGAGAAGTCTTCCGAAGTGAGAGTGATTTCAGGTGTGCCGCAGGGGAGTGTCATAGGACCGTTGCTATTCACAATATACATAAATGACCTTGTGGATGACATCGGAAGTTCACTGAGGCTTTTTGCAGATGATGCTGTGGTGTATCGAGAGGTTGTAACAATGGAAAATTGTACTGAAATACAGGAGGATCTGCAGCGAATTGACGCATGGTGCAGGGAATGGCAATTGAATCTCAATGTAGACAAGTGTAATGTGCTGCGAACACATAGAAAGATAGATCCCTTATCATTTGGCTACAAAATAGGTCAGTAACTGGAAGCAGTTAATTCCATAAATTATCTGTGAGTACGCGTTAGGAGTGATTTAAAATGGAATGATCATATAAAGTTGTTCATCGGTAAAGCAGATGCCAGACTGAGATTCATTGGAAGAATCCTAAGGAAATGCAATCCGAAAACAAAGGAAGTAGGTTACAGTACGCTTGTTCGCCCACTGCTTGAATACTGCTCAGTAGTGTGGGATCCGTACCAGATAGGGTTGATGGAAGAGATAGAGAAGATCCAACGGAGAGCAGCGCGCTTCGTTACAGGATCATTTAGTAATCGCGAAAGCGTTACGGAGATGATAGATAAACTCCAGTGGAAGACTCTACAGGAGAGATGCTCAGTAGCTCGGTACGGGCTTTTGTTAAAGTTTCGAGAACATACCTTCACCGAAGAGTCAAGCAGTATATTGCTCCTTCCTACGTATATCTCACGAAGAGACCATGAGGGTAAAATCAGAGAGATTAGAGCCCACACAGAAGCATACCGACAATCCTTCTTTCCACCAACAATACGAGACTGGGATAGAAGGGAGAACCGATAGAGGTACTCATGGTACCCTCCGCCACACACCGTCAGGTGGCTTGCGGAGTATGGATGTAGATGTAGATGTAGATGTAGAAGGTAAACTTAAAAATGGATCGGACAAGGTCACCGGATGCTTTTATTGCCTCCTGCCTCAGAAGCAATAATGCTGGAACATTTGAGGGGAAATTTTGAGATAATTTCGCGTAAATTTCTTGGTCATGTTACAGATGGAGATTTCTACTTACCAGGAGAGTCAAGTGGTTAACGCGGGCAGTAAGAACAAGAAATCATGCGATATTGTTCTAAATGCGTTATCTGGAAACTGCCTTGAGCAGGTAATCAGCGAATCGACTCGTGAAGGTAAAATACTAGATCTCATGATCACCAACAGGCCCGTATTTTTCAACTCAGTTACCATAGAACAGGGAATCAGTAATCATAAGAATGTTACTAAACGCCGAAGTAAGTTAACACTTGGTGCGGTGGCTGATGGGAGCGACCGTAAAGGCATTTCTTATTTACTGTCACTCCCATCTGCCACTGCGCGGGGCGCCAACTTAGTTTGCGTGTAGAATACGGCTGTAAATAGGAATGTAGAGAAAGGTGGGAAGATATATCTGCTTAGCAAGAGTGACGAAAACGTATTTCAGACTATCTGAGCAGTCAACATGAAACATTCCTCCCTAGAACCGAAAATGTTGAGCATAAATGGACAAAGTTCAAGAGTATTGTATAATACGCCTCGGATTTGTGCTGAGTGAAGTAAAAGTAAAGAACGCTTAACTGCAAATTTAAATACAGCCAAAGCCTCACAGACAAATAAAAACTGAACGAAATCCAAATTAGTGTAATGAGCGCCATGGGTGAAGCGTTTAACGAATTCGGAAGTAAAGTTCTGTCTACCGATTTTGCAGAAAATCCCAAGAACTTTTGGTCTTATATCAGTAAACAGATCGAAGCCATCTGCGTAGACAGTCTGTGAGTATAGTGGCATCGAAATGCAAAACACTTCTCAAGCGATCTCCTCCCATCCTGTACGCTTCACCCGTACATGCTTTTATTTTTGAGCAGCCAAATCCATGCAGCAAGTGCAGGTCGTTTCCGGTTGCCTGCGCGAGGGGGAGATTTTAATTCTGTGAAAGTTCAAAGCACCAATACGTCCTACTACAGTATAATGTGCTAAACGTTCCTCAACTTCTTGGGATGGAGATGAGACCAAACGACGAAAGCTTTGAATTGTTGTTATTATTGGAGAACTTAGACAATTTTGTTACTGACATTGATAGCATAAATTATACCGAAAATGGCACGTTCCTTAGCGTAAAAAGCTTGAATATGCATACTTACATTCCAGAACCGTTTTGTGACAATATTATGGTGCTCAAAATCTTTAAGCAAGTGAACTGTCATGAAAATTTAGAAAAGTTGCAGTCTGGCTTCTTAAAGAGAGGAATATGTTGTGCATTTAACAGTTATCTACGTGGTAAATTATTTAAGTTCATCTCTGTGAGACATGGCGTCAAAGCAAAAATATAATTTCTTCTACACTGGAAAGACATTGTGACAGCGGGAGGAATACAGGGGAAACTTACCAGGAAAGTACTTGGGCTCGAACAAACACAAATACACCAAAATCGTGTGAGACATAATGTAAAGGTCTCTTATTGCACTAGTGACACTCCCGCATCTGCAAAACTCTGCAGTCGTCCGTTAGAGGCATCTGCGTATGCCATGCCGCATTGCACACTGACCTGCCGGTACGCCAGTCGGAACCAGTAGGGACGGTGCAGTGTGCCTCTGAAGCTGCGTTTTGTGACATTATTTGTGTACTGAAGCGTCAGATGGCTCGGCGATTGGTAATCAATCCTGCTAATGTATTGCGATTGGTTGAGATGAAGTTACTAAGAACCCTTCTTCGTGAAGATGATATTGGTGTAGAAGACGAATCAGTCGCAGGGCTGGTTCAAATGGCTCTGAGCACTATGGGACTTATTTGCTGTTGTCATCAGTCCCCTAGAACTTAGAACTACTTAAACCTAACTAACCTAAGGACATCACACACATCCAAGCCCGAGGCAGGATTCGAACTTGCGACCGTAGCGGTCGTGCGGCTCCAGACTGTACCGCCTAGAACCGCTCGGCCACTCCGGCCGGCCAATCAGTCACATGTTTTCTGGTATCTGTTATAGTGCAGAAATATGAGCGTAAGTTAGAAACAGATACTGTTGTAACACTAACACATAATGATGATGATAATGACTAACAACTCATTGCAAACGGTAGTGCTACGGCAAGTGCAGGAAGAGGCGATGGAAGCAGTGACAGTGAATACCAACCGTCTCCCAAGAAGAAGGTTAAAGTTGCAAGTATCATCACGGCGTTTGATGACAACACACTGGAGAACATGTACGATGATTATTACCTAAGAGGTTTCGACACATACGACAAGCTTCTGAAAAGATACCCTAAACTGAAGTCTAAAAGCAATATTAAAAACATATTACGTGGCAAAGAAAAGAGAAGGAAATACAGTTTTCAAAGGAAATCGTACACTGCTGTTCAAGACCATCAAGGAGCGTGTATTGGTGAAATTCGATGAAGCGCGAGAATGCGGTTCCGCCGTTCATTATTGGCATTTACAACATTGGGTATTGGACATAGCCAGAAATATCGGGTGCACAAACTTTACAGCTTCACTAGGATTTATTACTAATTTGAAAAAGGAGTTTAGGATAACATCACGCCGTATCACTATGCTCCAAGCACGAAAAGATAAGGATGACGAAGAAGACCTGATTGAAAGAGCTCAAACGTTTGTTGCTGACGTCAATGAGCATATCACGAGAGAAAACAACGATATTAGTTCTGTATGGAACTGTGATCAGAGTCAGTTCAACTATGAACTTTCTTGTGACAGAACACTATCCATGAAAGGGGAGCGAACCACTGTCGCGATGTTGCAATCAGTTAACTGAGCAACACATAGTTACACGATCGATGTTGCTATATCAATGGACGGACGATTGGCAGACAAACTCTATATTTGCTTCCAAGAATCCAGTGGAAAGTTTGGACCCCGCGTGTCAAGGGAAATAGAAACGCGGTGCCCTCCAAATGTCGTCGTCGATGCAAGTGTGAGTGGGAAGGAGACGAAACAACATCTGTAGACGTTTTTTCTGTCAGTTTTGAATCCACATTTGTCGAGAAAGTCATTAGTACTTTGTGACTCCTGGTCTGGACATAAGGATGAACGAGTACTACTGGAAGCATCTGGCGGGAAACATGTACATTTAGAAATCACTCCGCCTAAAACTACAAAATATGCACAACCTCTGGATGTGTATTTCTTCAGGCAATATAAAATATATGCCAAGAGAATAACAGACTTCATTAAACTACGTTCCAGTAATATGCAGCCGAAATTGCACGGCAGATTCTTTATCATGAATATGCATTCTGTCATTTACAATCTGCGGGAGTATGCAGACCAATGCTTCGTTAGGCGTGGCAGAACGCTGGCTACGATATTGGTGAACCAGTGAACAACTTCAAAAGTGTCATTGACGTGGTGTTCAACACTGATATTATAGAATGTGCAAATACGCCATGCGATCAACTTGCATTTCTTCACTGTGCGTTTTGCAGTCATTCGTATTGCTCGGAGCATTTATTGACATTCCGCATTTACATTTATAGTTAAGATCGCTGCATTGCGTATGGCGTCTACAATTACATCTACAGTGATATCTAGAGCATGACTGCAGAGTTTTGCAGAAAAACGACGCCCACCAGCACATTCAGAGGTACAGTCGTGCTCAAAAGTATCCGAACGACCTGCATTTCATTTCGCCTGATTCGAATGCAACCCACATAGCGCAGCTGTCTAGCAGGTCCTCTAATAGCCCCTCGGTACAGTCGTTTGACTATCTATCGAAAATGGTTCCAACAAGTCACCACTAGAAAAGACTGCTCTGTATCGCAATAACTCAAAATGTAAAGTAATACCAAGGTACTACAAATATCAGGGAACATCTTATCACAGATAAGACGGTTCTTCAGGCTTGTAAGCTCACATTTATTACAATAAATGACATACATGAAATGTTACCACTCTCATTATTACGTCAGATAGGTAATTCACGTAGTAAGTTCGTCGTATTCATGATTTCCTCTTCAAAATAACATACCGTACTTATTATTTAACACAAAATGACATTAAAAATTTAAGTTATTCACGAGCAGCTAGTTGAGAATATGTATGAACTTCAAATGACACGACGAACCGTCTCGTTCTGCATATGGATTCAAACCCAGGTCATGCAGACAAAGCAAAGACTTCGTGACTGACGGAAACTAACAGTCATTCCTGACGAGGCATACAGAGAGTGACATACCTCGATTTTAGACAGTATCAGTTAGCAAATATCAACTTCAAATTACATAACGTAAACATTGTTAACGGACGCGAATTCTACCCAGCATCTATTGTCCTTGTTAACGAACTACGGGAGATGTTAAATATTGCTTCTTCACAAGTAACTTACTTGAAATGCCGTGAGGTAAAGCTTTGTGTTGGACATGGATTCGAACCCAGAACCTAATTGGACTGTCATCGAAGCACAATCAACTGTGACGTATCGGATTTTCTCGGCAATAGCTAGATGTTTTAACTGAAATGACTAGACGAAACATTAATTTTTTCTTTCCCAGGACTCCAACCTGGCACCTATCGCTGTTATATTCTAGAGAAAACGGACGTTAAAAATGGGTTTGTTACACCAGCAGCGACATGTGAGCATGTTTGAACTAGAAATAATATGACGAAGAGTTCAGTGCTGACTGGGAATCGAGCCCCACACATATCGTTGTTGACTGCACACAAAGAGACGTCAGCTACCGAATTTTTCTCTACCAGCAGCTCGGAATAACATCCTTGAATTTACAATGATTTCGCAAACAGTTCTGTGTCTCACTGGGACTCAAAAATGTCATATACCGTAAGTGTTGACAACGAATGAAAATACATTAAAAATCAAAATTATTACCCACCAGCAGATAGGTGTTCTCATGCTAGAGCTTGATAATACATAATGAAAGCTTTAGTGCCGGGCCAGGATTCGAACCCTTTCACGCACAATATGTGGAGATGTTGAGGAACCTGCAGTTTTGAACAAACAACAAATAGCAGTCGAGCTGTATTGTCACGAAGGGATCAAATTCCGCGTTAAGGGCGGTCTGAGTTGCATTCCCAGATCAGAACCAATTTTATCGACATACAGAAACTCAAATAAAAGATGGAATAAGTGTCCTGTGCCCCTACATAGCGTTTGTTGCGTCACTAGAAATAAATAACTAGTATATGAAAGGTTACTGTTGATAGAGTTTCTACGTGTCGCGGCTCCTGACTTTATTGTGGTTCAACCTAACGTCTTGATGGTAGAGAAGGAATATCATGTTTAACATGAATGTCAGACCACAATGTCATTATTCCTTCTTCACTTGGCGTAGCCAGAAGAGAACAGAATCTGCCTCTCCTTATCAAAAATCATCAGCAGAAGTCGGGATCGAACCCAGACCATAAGTATACGAACGTAGCATCAATCCAAGAGACCACCAAATTCTCTGCCCCACCACTCATTTTTCTGTCATAACAATGTTGCGCCACACTGGATGAGAATTCTGACACACAGACTCCCTGTAGTGGTTTGCACCATGCTCAGTATATTCATTTACTTGGTTGACCGAATCGCCATGAACTAGCTGCCTCGGCTACCCAGTGCATACATTCGACTCTATTTTGTAATCACCGAAATAAAATCACGTAACTGACACCTACACAGAACTGCCAACAGTGTAGGATGCAGAAATTTAAACAGGAAGTGTTCCTTTGGACTTGAGCTACTCTATTGCGCTATCTGTTTGTTAAAAACATCGTGCAGTGCAAAAGAAAAGCTGTAACTGTCTGTCTCTCAGAAGTCTAGATCCGGCCATATGCATTATCTCACAGCACTGTGCAATGCGTAAGTTCTGGAGGAATCGTTACTGAGTTCTAGAGGTGTTGTAGCTCTGTGTCAGCTAGTAGCGTAGCGGTAAACGTCGCGCGCTTGGGTACATTCACTGCTACATTTTTTAAAACGCCATACTGCTGTCTGCTGAAGTTATCGATCTAATGGAACTTTGAACATAATTCCCTTCACTTCTCAACCCAAAATAGTCGCATGTGGAAAAAGGGCTAACTTCTGCGACATATTGTTCTTTTCAGGCTTAATAAATGGCCAGGCTGCAGATGCATCTCGAAACTTTTGTATTATGTATGGGGAGAGCGCATCGTGCCAAAATAGTCAGAAAAGTATTTTCTGCATTAGCTGTCGTGTGACAGTGGCATTTTATTCTTCCTAAAACATTGTTTGACAGCTTTAACTCAGAACAAGTTTTCTACATGCATGTAATCAATAAACTGCATGTGCATTGTCAGACAGTTATAGATAACATCAGATAATTCGCATTTATCGTTGATTATTAATTTCTCTCTCATGTTAACTAATGTTTTAACAACACTAAAAGAAACCGTACGAAAATTGTGCACTGTATTATAAGAAATGAAATAAAACTACCCACAATAACCTTACGACGAAAGTCTGTTTCAATAAAACTGAGTATCTGTACACAAGCGTGCCTCTATCGGCACGAATTAGTAAAATACTAATCCCTTAGATTTCGATTGGGTCTGTGTTTGATTAGTATGCTGTGTCATACTCAAGTGGTATGCAAATGTGGCATTTCATAAATAAAGTTATGTATTCCTAGAAACCCAAAATTTGTTTGTCAGCAGCGGAAAGAGGCGTTACCTGTTGTGCAGCATTGTAAGTTTTTCACCATTGCACTATGAGGCGAAAGTATTTTCTTGCGATTTCCTTATCGATGTGTGATCTGACTGCTTGTAGCTCTTTCACAGAAGGGATAAAAACGTTACAGTCAGCAGTACTGAAACCGCAAACCATAACAGACGCTTTCTCTCGGGGTAACACGTTTCCACAGCGCTTTCCCCCCCCCCCCCCCCCCCCCCCCCCCCCTTGAGTTGGGTTGTGACGTCATAGAGCCGACGCTAGTATGACTCCATATCCCTGTTCGATGGCTATCTTGAAGTCCATGTCAGCCATCTTTTTTTTTTTTTTTCTAACCACTGCGCCCTCTTCCACTTCAGCCGTTGGCCCCTATCATCCATGTCACCCCCAAAATCCTATCTAACCTAAAAAATTAAAAAAAAAATCTGTTGCCACCGCCACTTTCACCCTAACTTAACCTACTTTTTTATTTATTTTTTCATTATTTTTTTTAAAAAATATATAAAGGAACTGAATAAATCTTCTTGCCGTCTGTCCAATACCCGTGAAACAGAAGAACACGAAATCAATCAAGCACTTCTGATTTGTTTTATGTTACGGCTTCTGGCAAAATTAGTTTTCCTGAGGCACTTTCACCTGCTGTACTATAAAAATAAATAAATAAATAAATGCCAACTTAATTATAATGAAGCACAAGTAGTATCAACTCGCTGTAGTGTTGTGCACCAACCCAAAAAAAAAAAAAAAAAAAAAAAATTACCGCTTCATTATGGCAAAGTGTGAAGTAAGAAATTTTGAAACAAAGCTTTGTATTTCCGACTCGCTTAAAGGTTGTGGTGCTCTTCCATTATATACTGTATGTACTCGTCTATACTCGCATGTGTATTCGTAACTGCAAAATATGCAAACTGGCCGATAATCCAAGCATAGGTATTGTGCTTTGTTGCAGGAAAGAAATGCCAGTCTGGTTGAAGTACATCTTTAAGTGTTATAGCAGAGTCTGTGGTTCTAGTAATTATTGCGAGTTTTTTTCTAGTCCAGTTCCATATGTGGTATTGGTCGCGGAGATGAGAATGTGTGCCAAGGTATCTACAGTATGGCAATGATCGCAGTACGGACTCCGCTTCATTTTGATATTGTGCAACTTTTCACCTGTGGGGACCTTCTCGTTCACAATGTCATACCACGTGGACACTACTTTGGAGTGGAGGATGGGATTGTTAATGTTTTTCCAGACGTTACTCCAGTTGACCGCTGGATATTTCGTTTCAATTGGGTTTTGCCTATGGTGTCTCGTGAGGTGGTAATAGGTCCTTCTGGTGTTAAGCAGCTGTGAAGTATCTTGAATATAGCTCATTTCCAGCTAATAAGTCCGGACGTGATCGAGTTGAGCGCTGATGCGACCAACATCGACTGGGGCCTTTTTGCTCGTTGGGGCTAACCTGTTGAATAACGTTTTCGTAATTGTCGGATGGGGTGACTGCAGTATTTTGCGGATTCGGTCCATATATACGGCAGTGCATTGGTTCTTGATGTCTTTGACGCCCAAACCACCAGCGGCGCGGGTTAACACTATGGTTGGCATGGTGACTTTAAAGATGTTTCCGCTCCATATGAACCAATACGCTGCAGCTAAAAGCTTTTGCGCTGTATCCTTGGGTACTGGTAACACTGCTGCGATGTGATATATTTTGCTTAGCGCATAGCTATTAATCAATAGAGCTCTCTGTATCCGATTGAGCGTTCTAGTTTTGTGTTCACGGAGAGTAGCCCTGAATATATTTAGTTTAAGGTCCCAGTTGGCTACTGTCATCTCTCTTGGGTTGGCCATTAGAATCATACCTAAGTGGTTCGTCTTCTCTGTTCTTTGTAGCCATGTTCTTTGAATGGTCTCCATATGGGGTCCGACAGGTAAAATTTTCGATTTTTGTTCGTTGAGTTTGGCTCCGGAAGAAGTGGCGTAAGCGTGGATTATTTGTTGAACGACTTCCATTTCTGAGTGCGTGTTAACTGCTACACTGACGTCATCAGCATAAGCGTGACACACGGTTTTTGTACCCAACACCTGTAGACCTTGTAACCTGTGATGCAGGTTTAACAGTAACGGTTCTACGGCGATTGCGTATAGTGCCATAGAAAGGGGGCAGCCTTGTCTCACTGATTGCTTGATCGGGACTGGTGAGCTTAGCCGACCATTAATTTTAATTCGAGAGAAAGTGCCGACTATACATTTGCGTATGATCTGAATAAAATGAGCACTGAATCCCATCCGTTGCATTACAGTTAGTAGAAAGTGGTGGTTGATGCGGTCAAAAGCCTTATCGAAGTCTAAAAACATGAGACCAACATTGCATTTGCACAGCCACGACAAATATATTATGTCTCTATATTCACATAATGCATTCGACATTGATCTCCCTGGGACAGCACTCATTTGATAAGGGCCAAGTACTTTCGGCAGCACCGTCTTCAGTCTACAGTTTATGAGTCGGGTGAAGATTTTATAGTCGGAATTGAGGAGTGTAAGTGGTCGAAAATCCTTCAGCGTAGCGCTACGTGGTTTTTTGGGGATCAGTACAATCATTCCTTCGGTAAACTGAGATGGCATCTGCACGTCTCCCAATAATTCATTGCATATTTTCGTGAATTCCGGTCCTATGATGTGCCAAAAACAAGCATAAAATTCTATGGGTAGGCCATCTAAACCAGCAGATTTCTTTGTAGGGGAGTCTTTGATTATGGCACATACTTCTTCCTCAGTTATGTGGGCAACAAGGTCGGCGTTGTCAGTCGGATGGACCGTGGATTGAATGTTGGATAAAAGCGGCTCACTTGCCGTCGCGTCAGTCGCCGATGCGGAGTAAAAATCTGTATAATGTTGCACCACGTAGTTTTTTACTGTGACTTGTTGATCGTATTTGTTCCTCTGTTCATCACTGAGAGTGTGGATTAACTTTTGTTTACCTCTCTTGGCTTCTCGTATCACGTGATATACGGACGTATTCTCCTGCGTCAGTTCAATCGGAGGACGCGATCGAACTTTTTTCCCCTCTAGTGATTGTCGTACCAACGCCGTTATTCTTGCTTTAGTGCGTTTTATTCTAGAGCTGTTTGCTACTAATCCCATGGGGTCATCATATAGTTCGCGGAGGCAAAGAAAGTGATACTCCAAGGTGCGTTTTCGCCAGTACGCTTTCATGCGACCATATCGTGCGATGCATTTTTTTATCTGCGGTTTCGCAGACTGTAGCCACCACATGATGCGTGTTGGATATCTGGATTGCATTCGAAGACAACGCTGCCACGTAGCATGGACCTCCTGTTTCAGTACTGCGTCCTCCAAAAGTGACACGTTTAGCTGCCATACGCCCCTTCCCAGGAATGTTTTTTGTTTAGTATGCTTCGCAGTTATATGAAATGCGCAGTGATCCGAGAAGTTAAGAGGCCAAATTTCACAGTCAGTTACATTATGGATAAAACCTCCGTTACATACAGCCTGTCTAGTCTGCTTGCCGAAGTACTGGATACGCGTGTATCCTCGGGTGTGCGGGCGAAGGTGGCACCAAGCATCTATCATATCTAGCCCGTTAATTAACAGCAACAGCTCCTCACAAAAGTTGAAGTTCGGGATTTGATCTTCTGGACGCAATACGCAGTTAAAATCTCCACCCAAAATTATGTGCAGTCGAGGATCCGTTATTAATTTCGTTCCGGAACAGGTTGCCCCTTGCTCGTTTTCCGCTGGATCCAGAGGGAGCATATATATTAACAAGAAGCAGATCATATATTTGTGCAGTTATGCCTCGTCCAGATTCAAGTATTGCTTTTGCTGTACATGGTATGCCGTGTTTGAACAGTATTCCTGTTCCACATTCATTGCCTATGTTTAAGATCGCCTCATATCCATACACATCCGTTATTTTGATCGTAACTACCTCTTGTAACATCGCTATGTCAATGTCGGCGGCATATAAGTAGTCCTTCACAGATTGTAACTTTACGTCCGAAACTATTCTGTTTACATTGAGCGTGGCGATTGTATACGCCTGCGTCATTCGGTAGTCCAACTAAGCGCATTCAGTGTCGTCAGACCATGCTGTCCCCGTATCAGTTCCCCAGCGGTCAACAGTGTCCATTGGTTCTTCAATTGGAGGGGCGAGGTTCATCTGTACGTCCTCATTCGGGTTGGGGATGTCTGGTTTTCCGATGTCTACCACGCCTTGCTTTCCGCATCGATCTGTTTTAAGAATTTTTTTGGTACGGGAGAGTTTTTTCTCCAGTTCTTGAATCTCTTCAGGGCTCTGTTTTCGTGTTTGCCGTTTAGGTTTCACCGGCTGCTGTCTGATGTTGTCTTCCTCAGCATTCTTCAAATCTTCTAAGCGGGTGGTGTTTCGAGCTAAATTGTCGACCGTGCTCTTGGTGGATGATGGTGTCAATAGAGAAATCGGTTCACTATGAGGTTGCTCATTCCGGGATGGTTCTTGCATGTCATTCTCAACAGCGGAGGAATCGGATAATTTGCTGTGGCTCCCAATATCTTTCGGTGGCTGTTGTGTTGAAACCGTTACAGCTGTCACGATTTCCTTAGGTTCGGGTGGTCTAGCTTCTGTTGTGTCAGTGGTGGCAATCTGGGCTTCTTCTCGGGTTGGATGGTTCTCCGAATTCACATCAGGGCTTGGGGTCAAGACTTGGCCGCGGGCAGCCGTATCGGAGGCCGGTTCCCACTAGGGCTGCCGCACGTCAAAACCGCGCGTCAGCGGCGTGGTTGCCATGGAAACGGCGTCAGCGGCACGGCGCGGCGGGCTCTGCGTCGCGGTTTGACCATGTCGAACCGCTTCCGCTGCCGCGTGACGCGCCCCAGGTGCACGCCGCCAATCACAGAACGCGCTGAGCGTGACGTCAGGTACGCAACCCCGGGCCACAAGAACTTTCGCCGAACCGCTGGCGCGGACGCGGCGGCAGCTATGAAATACTTATCATCCGATTCCAAGGAAACTATTCGGTAGAAAAATTTGATTCTTGGGCATGTTACAGCCTGATATCTTCTCTCGATAAAGGGCCGAATTTCTTTTCGATATTTGTCGTGGTTACTTGCTGTATCGCATTTACGTAAACCTTTACACGAAATTTTAATGAGTGTGCAGAGGTAAAAACGCATTCCGTGGACTTTGCGTACAGTTCATTTTAGGTAATACATTATTGCGTATGAAATTTAGTCAACATATCGAAATTGTTTGTAAAGCTGAGAGCAGAACGATAGCTATCACCGTTCTCGAGATATTGAATGATATGTCGGTGGACGGGCTGTGCGGTGACCACGCGGGTCGCTCGCGACGCGACCGATACTTCGTCCTGCTCGTCGTAAACCATGTGGTTGTATCAACTGCAAATTTCGTAAACGGTTCAAGAAATCTAAAAGCGTTTTTTTGCAAAAGATAACTCGTAAAAAGTCATGTATTTCGTCGCATGATAAATATCCAAAGTCTGTTTATCTACCGAGATGTGAAAGAAACTACAGTTTTTCAGAAGGGATAGACGATTTTTTTTTAAACAGCATTTAATAGCGTGTGGAATGAGAAGTTAAACAGAAACTAATTTGCTGGTATGTCATAAGATGTAATTTGCTAAGTATCTACAGCTATTGATTATTTCCTTTGGTAAGTAACAAACGTTTTTTTTCTTTATCGAGTGTACTTTATTGGTTCAAGACGCGTTTCGCCTTTTACTTTAAGGCATTTTCGGTGGAATCTAGAATGATTCAGTTTTGTTTTAAATGCATAACTGATTACTTACAGTGAATCGAGTTTTTGGCGGACATATACGTTTCCCCTCACCTGGTCACATGCTGGAGGTTGAACTAAAACTTAGATTATGGAACATAAGCACATTTTCATGTTCGCTCTTTTTTCTTCTGTCACTAGCTGTAGACATTTTACCGAAAACACTGATTTGAAGTCGTAACTACAGTGTGTTCACCTCATGCCCCTTCCTGTTTGGTTTGTTTATGTACATGTTGCCAACCTAAAGAATTATATGCTGAAGTTGTTTGTTTATTTCTGTTCTCCTTATATCTGTATATGTGTGGGGCTAGCCAGTGATAGTTATAGAAAGTTGAAAGTGAATGCAGTAGTTGTCAGACAGTGGTTGAAAGGTTTGGTGTTCAGCTGATTTCAGTTTTGGTTTAAATGTTTTATGGAGGAGTGCATGGAAGACTAAATTCACTGCTTACATTAACAGATAAAATTGTAGAATAGCATTTGAACAAATGATTATTATCAGAATACTATCACCCAACCCCTTTGTCCTCACTCTTTGACGCCTCATAATATGTCCTGTCAACTTACCCCTCTTGTAGTCAAAGTTGTGCCGTAATTTCCTCTTCCTACTCTATTTAATTCCGTACCTCTTCTTTAATTACACGATCCTCATATCTAGTCTTCAGCGTTCTTATTGATCACCACGTTTTGAAAGCGTCCATTGTCTTCTCGACAGAACTGTTCATCGCCACGTTTCACTTACAAGGCTGCGCTTCACACAAATACCTTCGTAAAATAGTACCCAATCATTACAATTTATATTCCATGTGAACAAATTTTCTTTTTCAGAACGCTTTTCTTGCTATTCACAGTCTTCATTTTATATCCTCTCTACTTCTGCCTTCTCAATTACTGCTTCCCTTTCAAGTCATTGAAGTCTTAGAAATGCAGTTTGGTTTCTGTACAAGTTGTAGATAATCTTGTGTCCCTGTGTTTTATCGATGACATCTCCAGAGCTTCTAAGAATGTTTTAATTAAGATTGTCAAAACCTTTCTCTAAACATGCAAATGCTATAAACACAGTTTCGCTGTTCTT
Source organism: Schistocerca piceifrons (assembly GCF_021461385.2). Taxonomy (NCBI): domain Eukaryota; kingdom Metazoa; phylum Arthropoda; class Insecta; order Orthoptera; family Acrididae; genus Schistocerca; species Schistocerca piceifrons. The sequence continues at coordinate 217,127,630 of NC_060149.1, read as the reverse complement.
CAGTGTGTCTACTTAGTTAAGTGGTAGGATCAGTATTGCCTCACGTGTTCAGATATCTCACAGGAATCTAACATTGTACTTATGTTAGTTTGTACAACCCCTCCCCCTCTCCTGTCTACATATTCCTTCCACTATCTAGCCTTCTCTTATTTGCTTAGTTCTGGCTTGCCAAATGAGTTCTTGACAGTTGCTTCTCCTTTGAGCAAAGATTTCTTTGTTCTTTCTCATTTTCATTCCCTTATGTTTTCCAAGTGCAAAATCACGTTGCAATTTTGGACTTCCTGTCAACGTCATGTTTAGACATTTCTATTTCCAATGGCCTACTTTATTTGCTGCATTTTTATATTTTTCCCTCTTGTCAGATTTAATATTTCACGTTTTATCTAACGATTTCTGCTGTACCTTCTTCCCATTCTCATACTCTGCTGCATTCACCACTTCTTCTCTCAAAGATATCCATTCGTATTCTAGCGGATTCCTTTCTCTGTTTCAGTCAGTCGTTGCATTACGCTAACTTTAAGGTTATCGAAAAACTGTGGGTCTTGACTTATTCAAGTTCCATTTCCTTAATTTGCTACCATTTACTGTCTCTTTAGTTGTAAACTGCAGCTCGTAACTAATAAAGTATTGTAGGTTTGCGTCTGCACTGGGAAATGTCTTATAATTTAAAATCTGGTTTCGAAAACTTTGTTCCAAATATGTATTATTCTTTTATGATTCTTAAGCAATGTGCTAGATAGTGAAGAATGATGAACGGTAGTCATGAAATCTGTTTATGGTGAAATGAGAAAACATGCATAATGGAATATGTGAAAGACTACATTGTACAGAAAATGAAAAATTGGTATGTCTTCACCCAAGTTCGTCTTTCCTCCATGTAGGTGTAAGATATAGTTTTTCAAACGCACCGGGAGTTTCAGTGGGTCCTGACCCGTACCTCAGTACCTGTCCGTCATTGGCTACCGCTAGCGCCTGCCGCTTCCAGATGGGAACGCCAATTCCGCGAGCCGCCGCGTCAAAGCGGAAAACGCTTACCGCTGCCGTTGCCGCACGACGCGCTGCCGCGCTCTAGTGGGAACCGGCCTTCAAAGGCCGGTTCCCACTAGGGCTGCCGCGCGTCAAAACCGCGCGTCAGCGGCGTGGTTGCCATGGAAACGGCGTCAGCGGCACGGCGCGGCGGGCTCTGCGTCGCGGTTTGCCCATGTCGAACCGCTTCCGCTGCCGCGTGACGCGCTCCAGGTGCGCGCCGCCAATCACAGAACGCGCTGAGCGTGACGTCAGGTACGGCACCCCGGGCCACACGAACTTCCGCCGAAGCGCTGGCGCGGACGCGGCGGCAGCTATGAAAAACATATCATCCGATTCCAAGGAAACTATTCGGTAGAAAAATTTGATTCTTGGGCATGTTATAGCCTGATATCTTCTCTCGATAAAGGACCGAATTTCTTTTCGTTATTCGTCGTAGTTACTTGCTGTATCGTATTTACGTAAACCTTTACACGAAATTTTAATGAGTGTGCAGAGGTGAAAACGCATTGCGTGGACTTCACGTACAGTTCATTTTAGGTTATACATTATTGCGTATGAAATTTAGTCAACATATCGAAATTGTTTTTAAAGCTGAGAGCAGATCGATAGCTATCACCGTTCACGAGATATTGAATGATATTTCGGCGGACGGGCTGTGCCGGACCGACCGCGGCTCGCTCGCGACGCGACCGATGCTTCGTCCTGCTCGTCGTAAACCATGTGGTTGTATCAACCGCAAATTTCGTAAACGTTTCAAGAAATCGAAACGTGTGTTTTTGCAAACGATAACTTGTGAAAAGTCATGTATTTCGTCGCATGATAAATATCCTAAATCTGTTTATCTACCGAGATATGAAAGTAACTACAGTTTTTCAGAAGGGATAGATGAATTTTTTTAAACGGCATTAATAGCATGTCGAATGAGAAGTTAAACCGAAACTAATTTGCTGGTATGTCATAAGATGTAATTTACTAAATATGTAGAGCTATTGATTATTTCCTTTCTTTTTTCTTTATCCAGTGTACTTTACTGATTCAAGACGCGTTTCGCCTTTTACTTTAAGGCATCTTCGGTGGAATCTAGAATGATTCAGTTTTGTTTTGATATGTGATACTTGCAGATTATAAAACAGTTCACATCTTTTTTTACGTGAATGACTGATTGCTTTCAGTGAATCGAGTTTTTGGCAGACATATACGTTTCCCCTCACCTGGTCACATGCTGGAGGTTGAACTAAAACTTAGATTATGGAACATAAGCACATTTTCATGTGCGGTCTTTTTTCTTCTGTCACTAGCAGTAGACGTTTTACTGAAAACTCTGATTTGACGTCGTAACTACAGTGTGTTCACCTCATGTCCCTTCCTGTCTGGTTTGTTTATGTACATGTTGCCAAACTGCAGAATTATATGCTGAAAACTAATGTTTGTTTATTTTCGTTCTCCTTATATCTGTATGTGTGTGTGGCTAGCTGGTGATAGTTATAGAAAGTTGAAAGTGAATCCAGTAGTTGTCAGACAGTGGTTGAAAGATTTGGTGTTCAGCTGATTTCAGTTTTGGTTTAAATGTTTTGTGGAGGAGTGCATGGAAGAGTAAATTCACTGCTTACATTAGCAGATAAAATAGTAGAATAGTATTTCAACAGATGATTATTATCAGAATAGTATCAACCAACCCCTTTGTCCTCACTCTTTGACGCCCCATAATACGTCCTGTCAACTAACCCCTATTGTTGTCAAAGTTGTGCCGTAATTTCCTCTTCCTCCTCTATTTAATTCCGTACCTCTTCTTTAGTCACACGATGCTCGTATCTAATGTTCAGCATTCTTATGAATCACCACGTTCTGAAAGCGTCTATTGTCTTTTTGACAGAACTGTTCATCATCCACGTTTCACTTACGTACAAGGCTGCACTCCACACAAATACCTTTGTAAAATAGTATCCAACCATTAGAATTTATATTCGGCATGAACAAATTTTCTTTTTCAGAACGCTTTTCTTGCTATTGACAGTCTTCAGTCAGGTTTGCGTCTGCATCAGGAAATGCCTTACAATTTAAAATCTGGTTTCGAAAACTGTTCGAAATATATATTATTCTTTCGTGATTCTTAAGCAAGGTGCTGGTGATGATTACATTATGCTCTGTGGGAAATTCTATCAGGTGGCTTCCACTTTCATCCCTTCCACCTAGCCTTTGTGTTCTTACTGTTTTCGTGTACCTGCTACGGTATCACATTTTAAATTTTTGTCTTGCTTAACTATCTGAATAATCTCTTTTATCGTACATTGTTTCATTCGGCGTCGCAGCCCAGAATGCGGTAGTCATGACATCTGTTTATGTTGAAATGAGAAAACATGAATAATGAAATATGTGAAAGAGTACATTGTACAGAAAATGAAAAATTGGTATGTCTTCACGCAACTTCGTCTTTCCTTCATGTAGGTGTAAGATATCGTTATTCAAACACACCGGTCGTTTCGGTGGGTCCCAGCCCGTACCTCAGTGGCTGTCCGTCATTGGCTACCGCTAGCGTCTGCGGCAGCGCGGCGTGCGGCAACGGCAGCGGCAAGCGTTTTCCGCTTTGACGCGGCGGCTCGCGGAATCGGCGTTCCCACCTGGAAGCGGCAGATGCCAGCGGTAGCCAATGACGGACAGCCACTGAGGTACGGGGCGAGACCCACCGAAACGCCCGGTGCGTTTGATTAACTATATCTTACACCTACATGAAGGAAAGACGAAGTTGTGTGAAGACATACCATGATTTCACTTTCTGTACAATGTGCTCTTTCACACATTTCATTATTCATGTTTTCTCATTTCACCATAAACAGATTTGATGACTACCGTTCATGATTGTTCACTATCTCCTAACACATTGTAACAATGTACGACAAAAGATACTATTCAGATAGTTAAGCGAGACAAAAATTTAAAATGTGATACGGTAGCAGGTACAGGAAAACAGTAAGAACACAAAGGCTTGGGGGGAAGGGATGAAAGTGGAAGCCACCAGATAGAATTTTGCACAGAGCATAATGTAATCATCGCCAGCACCTTGCTTAGGATTAACAAAGAATAACACATATTTGGAACAAAGTTTTCGAAACCAGATTTAAATTATAAGACATTTCCTGGTGCAGACGCAAACCTACAATAATTTATTGGTTACGAGCTGTGGTTTACAACTAAAGAGGCAGTAAACGGTGGCAAATTAAGGAAATGGAACTTGAATAAGTCACCGTAATGCAACGACTGACTGAAACAGAGGAAGGAATCCGCTAGAATACCAATGGATATCTTTGAGAGAAGAAGTGGTCAGTCCAGCAGAGTATGTGAACAGGAAGAAGGTACAGTAGAAATCGCTAGATAAAACGTGATATATTAAATTTGACACGAGGGAAAAATATAAAAATGCAGCAAATAAAGTAGGCCATAGGAAATAGAAATGTCTAAACAGGACGTTGACAGAAAGTCCAAAATTGCAACGCGATTTTGCACTTGGAAAACATAAGGGAATGAAAATCAGAAAGAACAAAGAAAACTTTGCCCAAAGGAGAAGCAACTGTCAAGAACTCATTTGGCATGCCAGAACTAAGCAAATAAGAGAAGGCTAGAAAGTAGAAGGAATATGTAGAGAGGAGAGGGGGAGGAGTTGTACAAACTAACATAAGCACAATGTCAGTTTCCTGAGAGATGTTTGAACACGCAAGGCAATACTGATCCTATCACTTAGCTAAGTAGACACACTGAAGAACTGCGAAACTGTGTTTACAGCATTTGCATGTTAAGAGAGAGATTTTGACAATCTTCATTAAAACATTCTTTGAAGCTCTGGAGATGTCATCGATAAAACACAGGGCCACAAGATTATCTACAACTTGTACCGAAACCAAACTGCATTTCTAAGACTTTCAATGACTTGAAAGGGAAGCAGTAATTGAGAAGGCAGAAGTAGAGAGGATATAAAATGAAGTCAGTGAATAGCAAGAAAAGCGTTCTGAAAAAGAAAATTTGTTCACATCGAATATAAATTCTAATGATTGGGTACTACTTTACAAAGGTATGTGTATGGAGTGCAGCCTTGTATGTAAGTGAAATGTGGGCGATGAACAGTTCTGTCAAGAAGACAATGGACACTTTCAAAACGTGGTGATCAATAAGAATGCTGATGATTAGATATGAAAATCGTGTAACTAAAGAAGAGGAACGGAATTAAATAGAGGAGGAAGAGGAAATTACGGCACAACTTTGACTACAAGAGGGGTAAGTTGACAGGACATATTATGAGGCGTCAACGAATGGGGACAAAGGGGTTGGGTGATAGTATTCTGATAATAATCATCTGTTGAAATGCTATTCTACTATTTTATCTATTAATGTAAGCAGTGAATATACTCTTCCATGCACTCCTCCACAAAACATTTAAACCAAAACTGAAATCAGCTGAACACCAAATCTTTCAACCACTGTCTGACAACTACTGCATTCACTTTCAACTTTCTATAACTATCACTGGCTAGCCACACACACATACAGATATAAGGAGAACAGAAATAAACAAACATTAGTTTTCAGCATATAATTCTTTAGGTTGGCAACATGTACATAAACAAACCAAACAGCAAGGGACATAAGGTGAACACACTACTTATGACTTCAATTCAGTGTTTTCGGTAAAATGTCTACAGCTAGTGACAGAAGAAAAAAGAGCAAACATGAAAATGTGCTTATGTTCCACAAACTAAGTTTTAGTTCAACCTCCAGCATGTGACCAGGTGAGGAGAAACGCAGATGTCCGCCAAAAACTCTATTCACTGTAAGTAATCAGTTACTCACGTAAAAAAAAAATGTGAACTGTTTTATAATCTGCAAGCATCACATATCAAAACAAAACTGAATCATTCTAGATTCCACCGAAGATGCCTTAAAGTAAAAGGCGAAAAGCGTCTTGAACCAATAAAGTACACTGGATATAGAAAAAAACGTTTGCTACTTCCAAAGGAAATAATCAATAGCTGTGGATACTTAGCAAATTACATCTTATGACATACCAGCAAATTAGTCTCGGTTTAACTTCTCATTCCACATGCTATTAAATGGCGTTTAAAAAAATTCATCTATCCCTTCCGAAAAACTGTAGTTTCTTTCATATCTCGGTAGATAAACAGATTTTGGATATTTATCATGCGACGAAATACATGACTTTTTACAAGTCATCGTTTGCAAAAAAACACGTTTCGATTTCTTGAACCGTTTACGAAATTTGCGGTTGATACAACCACATGGTTTACGACGAGCAGGACGAAAGTATCGGTCGCGTAGCGAGCGACCCGCGAGCAGTCACCGCACAGCCCGTCCGCCGACATATCATTCAATATCTCGAGAACGGTGATAGCTATCGATCTGCTCTCAGCTTTAAAAACAATTTCGATATGTTGACTAAATTTCATACGCAATAATGTATTACCTAAAATGAACTGTACGCAAAGTCCACGCTATGCGTTTTTACCTCTGCACACTCATTAAAATTTCGTATAAAAGTTTACGTAAATCCGATACAGCAAGTAACCACGAGGAATAACGAAAAGAAATTCGGTCCTTTATCGAGAGAAGATATCAGTCTGTAACATGCCCAAGAATCAAATTTTTCTACCGAATAGTTTCCTTGGAATCGGATGATAAGTATTTCATAGCTGCCGCCGCGTCCGCGCCAGCGGTTCTGCGAAAGTTCGTGTGGCCCGGGATTCCGCACCTGACGTCACGCTCAGCGCGTTCTGTGATTGGCGGCGCGCACCTGGAGCGCGGCACGCGGCAGCGGAAGCGGTTCGACATGGTCAAATCGCGACGCAGAGCCCGCCGTGCCTTGCCGCTGACGCCGTTTCTATGGCAACCACGCCGCTGACGCGCGGTTTTGACGTGCGGCAGCCCTAGTGGGAACCGGCCTTTACTTCGGCCGCGCGTGGCTGCCGGCGCCCAGCTGGCAGGCCGGCTCGGCAGCGGACAGCAGGCCGCTGCGCGTAGGAGGCTCTGGGATGGAGTCCCGGCGCTTCGGCACGAGGGGCGTTCTCGTAGTGCGGAGTGTACTCTATCCCACCCTGTCTTCTTCCCTGCTCCTCCTGGTGGCTCGTCCGTGGTGGACGGGCGGAACGGGCTGCAGTCCCCCAGCGTCGTCGGCTCACCCGGTTGTGACGGCAGATGCACAGGGCCTAGGCCTCGCACAATCTCGACGATGGCTCACTGATGTGGTCAGCACTGGCGGCGAGCGAGTCTGCCGCGATGTCTGCTAATTCTGGGTTGATGATTGATAGCGGCAGCAGAGAGGTTCAGAGCTGGTACTGTCCCCTCACATCTGCTGCTGGATGGCCCGCCCTTACTGCACCGTAGCGGTCACGCGGTTCCAGACTGAAGCGCCTAGAACCCCACGGCCACACCGGCCGGCGAGGATCCGTTCTTACCCCATCCTGACTGATAATATGCCCAAGATAAGTCACTTGCGTCTGAGCACACTGACATTTCTCGACATTAAGCATAAGATATGCCGCTCTCAGCCTACTAAATACTTCGTTCAGTCGTTCTACATGCTCTTCTATATTACGCGAAAAAGTAACAATATCATCGAGGTATACCATAGCAATCTTCGCTTTCAGTCCCCGAAGCACACCATCTAACAGACGCTGGAAAGCAGCAGGAGCGTTTTTCAACCCAAATGGCGTTCTGCGGTACTGAGAGTGACCAAGGCTTGTTGCAAAGGCCGTCTTCGGTCTGTCCTCGGGACTTACTTCTATCTGATGGTACCCACTCTTTAGATCTAGTGTCGAATAATATTTACACTGACCTAGGTTGTACAATGTTTCCGTGATGTTCGTTATTGGATACGCATCTGTTACAGTTCGTGCGTTCAAAAAACGATAGTCACAACAAAACCTATACTTTTTAGTACCGTCCAATGACTTCTTAGGAACTACCACTATGTTGGCAGACCACGGGCTTTCACTGTTCTCTATAATACCGTCCCTTAGCTCTTGATTAATAAATTCTTCCACTAGTGGTTGTAGGTGTTTCGCTATCCTGTATGGTTTTCTATAGACCGGCGGACTATCGCCAGTCACGGTGCTGTGTAATAGGAGTTGCTGGTAATGGACATTCTGAATTACACAAATCTAAATACTATAATAACAAAGCTTCCATAGCTTCCCGATCACCATTCTCCAAATGACGAATCTTATCACGTAGTACAGATGCCTTGACGGTTTGCTTGACGTTATAATCACCTTGGGATTCACCTATATCCTCATCGTCGAGTATTTCGAAACTTGCTACCACTAAAACCTTTGGGAGATCCACCTCATCTGCCCCAAAATTATCTACACTGACCGGAATCATCAACTCCCCATTTATATCCGTTACGCGCGCAACGCTCCTCCTAATAAAACAATGCATTTCATCCAATGCTTCATCGCTCTGCAGTGGCTGCACCACACATAGTCCCTGCTGTGGTACATCGGTACCTACTGACAACCAAACTAACTTCCCTGTACCCGAAGGCACTTTGACATGCGTAATCATCTTTAATGCCCTTGTACGCGGTTCAATTGGTGACATCTTAGCAACGGATGCACGTCGGGACGTAGAAACATTTACAGCTGTTGTACCCATTGAAAACAAGTTTCCACTGAGTTCAACTGTACGCTGTGAAAGATTAATTTTGGCATGGTGTTTATCGAGGAAGTCCAGTCCGAGAATCACAGAATACCCTTGTCCCACAGTTGGCAACACTTCCATTTGCTCTCCGAACTCTACAGTTCCAATCTTAAAAACGAGCTGTGTTGTACCCAATGATTGCAACTCATTATTCCCTATTCCACGTAATCTATACCTAGGAGTACCTAGTCTTCTCCTACCCACGAGGTCTAGACTAGCAACTGATATATGTGCCCCTGTATCAATCAAAAACTTACATCTGTTATTCCTTACAACACCCATCAGGCAACAATCCGTCTCTGTACTAGTTTTCACCGTACTTCTGCTTACCAGGATGTCTTCCGGCGGACGAAACACTCCAGTTCCCGTTTAACGCTTTTTCCTCTTTATTCCCGTTACCATTCTGCTTACTACGACACTCATTCGTCTTGTGACCGTAGCGTTTACAAGCATAGCACTGCAGCTGTCTGTATTGAGCCTTCACGTGACCTTTCCTCCCACAACGGTAACAATTCCTCTCCGACGCAAAGATGCGTTTATCATTGCGAACCCTTGTTGCAATGTCTATCTCCTGCAGATGCGTTGCAATACGCAGTGCTGCAGCTAAATCCCCAGGATTCTCCATCCTAACCCTACGAGAAAATTCTGCAGGAATTCCCCTGAGGAACACATCGAGGGCTCCGTTTTCCGCCTCTCGTAGTAATACACGATCTGTATCAGGATTATCCGATAATTCATAGGTCTGCAAATTAATTTTCCGTGTCCTATCTGAAAAAGACGCCACTGTCTCATTGACCTACTGTGTCAAATTAGCTAACTTCTCCCTAAAAAATCTTGCACTATTCCGCTTACGATATCTTTGTCGTAACCCATCTGCCAATTCTTCAAACGTGCTCGCCTTACTACTCATGGTACATCACGAACGTCTTGGCTTCCCCTGGAAGTTGCAAATTTGCCATACGTAACGTAGTTACGTCCGACCAATTGCTCATTGCAGCTGTTGCCAAAACATCGTTAACGAACGCTGTGACATCCTCTGTTGTTTTACCCGAGAAAGGCGTGATCAGGTTAGATACTGAAGGATATATTGCAAGGTTGGACATTGTTACTGACTTGCACTCACTTGAAACCGTTTGCGACTCTTGCGCCGAACGCAAGGTCTCCATTTGCGTCGTTAATTCTACATGACGTAACTTATGCTGCGCATTCTCTTCTAACAATTTTGAGACTTGCTCCGTCAGAGCAGCTATACTCACTTCAGTACTAACGGATCTTGTTTCCGTCATGATTTATGCAAATTACCAACAACTTACTCTATACTGAATTTTGCTCCTCAGAACAATAACTACACTAGCTACTCAACTCCTTTGTCACAGTTGAGCACTACACACAAGAAGACAAACAAAACTCACAATGCACAACTAAACAAAATTAATCCTCCGCCTTGTTATTGCCCAGCGACACTCTCTACAATTGTGCACTGCGTGACCAAACCGTCTACAAATTGAACATTCTACTGGTACAAACTTCGTGCTGGTACTGTCCCCTCACGTCTGCTGCTGGATGGGCCGCCCTTACTGCAACATCTCCTTAATAAAGATTAACATGATCACCGAGCTGAGCGGTACGCAACGTCCCAGTACACATCTAACTGCAAGTCTAACTGCGAGTGCCTTGTTGTTATCAAAGCTGGAGTATTTAAAGGAAGCACGAGCGACGTCCTGACGTCATGCTCGTTTGTAATGAATGCATTCGTTCCACTTATACTGCCGATTTATCTGTCGTACTCGCCCCTTAGGTGTTGTGACAGAGTTACGTGTTGTTACAGCAGACTTACGCGAAGTTGTGAAATGCAGTACAGCTGACGCTATACCTCTGTCTTACACTCTACGAAAGTCTCCGTCTAACACAAACCTGCATGCTAAGCAATTTTCTCTCCCCTGTTGTGTGTAACCAGGCCATTGCCCCTGCGTGACGACACATTCTGATACATGTGCAATCCTCTTACCTCTTGGCTAACGTACTGCCTCTGGCTCTCGGCATAGGCAACGAAACTTTGACAATATTCCACATTTCCAACTCTTTACTATTCCGCGACACTACAGTAGCGTGTGCGCTTTGAAGAAGTTCTTGGGAGCGCAAGCGTTAGTTGTCTTTCATTATTTTAACCACTTCTTGTACGGATGACGACAAACAGTTTTTTCCAACATAAGGCCTTACGGGCTTCGCTGAAGGTTGAGTAAAAGTTGTTGGAGAATCTGATACATTAACAGTGGGATTGTCGATGGCCTGCGCCATTGTAGGGACTGCACTTTTCAGTAGGTCGTTTCTTGGTGGATTGGATTGGGAACTTTTTGACAAGGCCACTTGTGAGTCTGTTTCATCAATCGGACATAAGCCAGTTTCTTCTCGTGTTCCATCATAATCTTCATTATTGGGGCTGTCTTCCGCATTTCCTCGAGTTTTCCTTGTTACGAGAGTTGGATTCAAAAAAGCCATTTCATCTTCAAATTTCCATTTGCTCAAACTCTCTGCTGCCTGACCTGATTTTGTGGCTCTACGGTGTTTAGCCTGGATGTACGCATTCCGCAGTTTATTCCAGTTGTCTTTACATTCATTACCTAGAACAGAGAAATTAGTTTAGAATTCTAGGCTAGACTTTACAGTGCATTTAAAATTAGTTGCGAATTTTGACGTTTGGCTTACCGGAGGTGACGTGACTCCGTTACCCAGGCAACACCAATGGCGAGCCAGGCTTTCCCCCCGAGCCGCCACCGGTGTCGGCCTGTAAGGCATTCCTGTCGCCAGACCGTAGGTAAACACTACCACAATTGCTTCTTTGCCGCCAAAGAACGTTCTCTGTTCATTATTGTCGTTTCACTACCGCTAAAGAATGTTTACCTGGCGGCCGGCTCCTTTTAGGCGCGGCGATATCGCCGCCTGCTGGCACGCACTCCCCTCAACTCGCTCCGTACCGAACTGTCAAAAGTCGCAAGTGATTTTAAAATAGTTGTCTATTAGTTATTCATTTATTCTCCTTTGGCTCTCAAAGACAAAGGTCGCTTAGTTGCCAGAGGACAACGTGAAGATTAATAGTTCAATAAGTGGGCTTTTTTTCAGTGTTCACAGGTACTTGGCAACTGGCAATTCTTACAGAACATTGGGTTTTTCTTTATGGTTTTGATTTTCAACTATTGGAGAAATAGTTAAAGAATGTTGTGAGGTAATTTGGAAAACTCTACGACCGATTTACATGCCAGAACCAAACAAAGATGAATGGGAACAGATAGCCAAGGATTATGATGAGAAGTGGAATTATCCACACTGCATAGGAGCCTTGGACGGCAAGCACGTTCAGATCCGATGTCCAGCTGGTGCTGGTTCATTGTACTATAACTACAAAGGAATATATTCCATTGTTTTATTGGCTTTGGTAGATGCTAATTACAAATTCACGCTTGTTGACGTTGGAGCTTACGGCAAAAGTAGCGATGGAGGAAATTTTGAGCGACCTGAGATGGGGAAAAGATTTGAAAGCAACAAATACGCCGTTCCAAAAGACAAAGAGCTACTACCAGCAATGGAGATTCCTTATGTAATTATTGCGGATGAATCCTTCCCTCTTAAAACCTATTTGATGCGTCTATACAGCAAAGTAGCCATTACAAGTGACGAAGAGAAGGTATACAACTACCGTCATTCAAGAGCTCGACAGACTGTAGAAAATGCGTTCGGAATTCTAGCCGGGCGCAGGAGAATATTTCTAAAGCCTATTGGAACTAAACCAGAAACTGCCGATCTGATAGTTTTAGCTTCCACCTGTCTACACAACATGCTTCGGAATACATCAACAAATATTTCCCCTTTCGAGGAACAAATCAGAATGGAAAGTGAACACATTCATGGTGTAGCCAACCTCGAACCTATTCGTAGAAATTTCGTGAGAGAAGCGGCCATCACCAGAGATAAGTTCAAAAAGTACTTCGTTTCTGATTATGGTTCAGCAAGTTGTCCTTGGCAATGGCACTCCATTCGAAAGGGTAGAATTGCTCCATGACACGTCCAGTATTATTTACTTAATACGCCCATTCGTTATAACCGATCGTTTTAAGTTCAATTGGGTGTTATTTTTGATTACAATTTATATAATCCAATCTATATAATAGATATCTGTTATATTCATGTCTGGTTTTACTTGTCATGGATTGATACTTTTTTCCTATCAATATAAAATATAACGCCTATTGAACTATTATAAATTGTAAAAAAGAAAAACTAGTAAAAATATGGAAAAAGTAACTGTTTTCACTAACCTGTAATGCCGAGTTTTTCTCCTATTTCGTCCCAAGCCTCTTTCTTTGAATGCTGGTTACGATATTCCCGGTTTGTAGGGTCATACAACACCGGATTTGACCGAACGTATTCAATCATCTCCTCCATCTTCAAATAATAACTGCAAACGGTAGAGGAGAAACCACTTCACACTTCTGACGCCTTCCCACGACTGACGAAAATCTAGAACTTTAGATATTCTTCCCACGCGTCATAAGGCGTGTAGTGTCAGATTGCATCATCCAACGCATTCCCACGTCACGTCAGCTCAGTATAAACATAAGCGCAGAAAACCCTGTGTTGGATTTTTATATCACGCGCGTTATGACGTGAGCCCACGTGTTTCCACGTCACGTCAGAGTAGTCTGTATTCGCCCTAAGTTGCACCGCTGACATTGAAAGAGACGGTGGACGCAGTCAGAATACTAAAAAAACTACAAAGCTCCAGCGAGAGATGGAATAACAGATGAAATGAACAGAAAAATTACGCAAACTCGTTATCAACATCTGGAATGAAGAAAGACTGTCATCTGAGTGAAAAGAAGCGGTCATACTATCAATATATAAAAAGGGCGATAAACAGCTATACAGAAATTACAAATGCATTTCACTAATTTGCACGGCCTATAAAGTATTCCCCAAGATTCTCCAGAAAAGAAACGTATTTAAGGGATAATAGGTTAGAAGCCAGCGAGATTTATGAAGAATCGACCCACCACTCACCAGATATTTGTACTGAAAGAAGCCATATCAAAATATTTGGAGCACAAAAAAACAATGGCTATTTTGTTTGTTGATTTTAAGAAGCCTACAATGGCAGTGAGAAAAGTTGTGAGCTGAAAATGCACAAGTTTGGAATACCAAAGAAGATACAAATCTTGTAAAAGTTACACTGAAAGGCTCAAAAGGGATTGTGAAAATGGATGGAGAATATTCCATGGCTTTACGACATAAAATCAGGAGTCAGGCAAGGAGACGGAATATCACCATCTCGTACAGTGTAATAATACAGGAAGCACTGGGTGCAACAAGTGAAGCATATGAATAAAAATAAATGTACTGGCCTTTGCGGATGATGTAGCATTAATCGTAGAAAATCTAGATGACCTGAAACTACTAGCAAGAAAGCTAGTTCAAAAAGCAAAAGAAGTTGGATTAGAGGCAAATGATGAGAAAAACAACATTCATGAGGATAGAAAGAAATTACATGACAAAAAGACAGGAAGCCATTCATATTGAGGATCACAGTTTGAGGAAGCGGAAGAGTTTAAATATCTGGGGGTTGCACTAAATAACAGTATTGATGAGAAACAGGAAATAGAAGCGAGGATAAAAGCGGCATCCAAAGCATCATATTCACTCAACAAACTATTTTCCAAAATTTTAACAAGAGGACCAAAATAAGGCCATATGAAACTGTAATCAGACGGGTGCTACTATATGGACCAGAAATATGGAGAATAGATAAGTATACAGAGATAAAAATAAAGGTTTTCAAAAATAAAATACCGATGAAGACATTTGGAACAATTTGTGAGGGAGAAGAATGGTGAAGAAAAAAATCAGGGAGCTCAGTGAGGCATATAATAAGTCAGATATTGTTGTGGAAGCCAAGACAACGAGGCTGATATAGGCCGGACACTTCCTTAGAAGAGAGGAGGGATCAAGATTGACAGAAGTGTCAGAGAAGAAACATAAGGGCGAAGGCAGGCAGACGTAAAATAAGATGGAGAGATCGAGTGGCTAAAGATCTTCAGATACTTTCAGCAAGGGGTCAAAACCTGACTCGGTTTGTGAGGCCAGGAGAGAAAGAGTAAGTAAGAGTACTTATAGTCCACCTGTGTAGAAGACGTAGGTGTCAAAAAACGTTTCGTTTAGGAGAACTGCGTCTAGCAGACAATTGATTGTCTTTCTATAGTTTTTAAGTTTCATTCAAGGTTTTAAGGTAGTTCTAAAAATTCCAAAGACAAAAATGGTTCAAATGGCTCTGAGCACTATGGGACTTAACTTCTGAGGTCATCAGTCCCCTAGAACTAAGAACTACTTAAACCTAACTAACCTAAGGACATCACACACATCCATGCCCGAGGCAGGATTCGAAACTGCGACCGTAGTGGTCGCGCGGTTTCAGACTGAAGCGCCTAGAACCGCTCGGCCACACCGGCCGGCTTCCAAACACACCTACTGAGAGTTGCCATGGCCTGATAATGGGTAAGTTGTTGTTGTCTTCAGTCCTGAGACTAGTTTGATGCAGCTCTCCATGCTACTCTATCCTGTGCAAGCTTCTTCATCTCCCAGTACTTACTGCAACCTGCATCCTTCTGAATCTGCTTAGTGTATTCATCTCTTGGTCTCCCTCTATGATTATTACCCTCCCCGCTGCCCTCCAATGCTAAATTTGTGATCCCTTGATGCCTCAGAAAATGTTCTACCAACCGGTCCCTTCTTCTTGTCAAGTTGTGCCACAAACTCCTCTTCTCCCCAATTCTATTCAATACCTCCTCATTAGTTATGTGATCTACCCATCTAATCTTCAGCATTCTTCTGTACCACCACATTTCGAAAGCTTCTATTCTCTTCTTGTCCAAACTATTTATCGTCCATGTTTCACTTCCATACATGGCTACACTCCATACAAATACTTTCAGAAAAGACTTCCTGACACTTAAATCTATACTCGATATTAACAAATTTCTCTTCTTCAGAATCGCTTTCCTTGCCATTGCCAGTCTACATTTTGTATCCTCTCTACTTCGACCATCATCAGTTATTTTGCTTCCCAAATAGCAAAACTCCTTTACTACTTTGTCTCATTTCCTAATGTAATTCCCTCAGCATCACCCGACTTAATTCGACTACATTCCATTATCCTCGTTTTGCTTTTGTTGATGTTCATCTTATATCCTCCTTTCAAGACACTGTCCATTCCGTTCAACTGCTCTTCCAAGTCCTTTGCTGTCTCTGACAGAATTACAATGTCATCGGCGAACCTCAACGTTTTTATTTCTTCTCCATGCACTTTAATACCTACTCGAATTTTTCTTTTGTTTCCTTTACTGCTTGCTCAATATACAGATTGAATAGCATCGGGGACAGGCTACAACCCTGTCTCACTCCCTTCCCAACCGCTGCTTCCCTTTCATGACCCTCGATTCTTATAACTGCCATCTGATTTCTGTACAAATTGTAAATAGCCTTTTGCTCCCTATATTTTACCCCTGCCACCTTTAGAATTTGAAAGAGAGTATTCCAGTGAACATTGTCAAAAGCTTTCTCTAAGTCCACAAATGCTAGAAATGTAAGTTTGCTTTTCCTTAATCTATTTTCTAAGACAAGTCGTAGGGTCAGTATTGCCTCACGTGTTCCAACATTTCTGCGGAATCCAAACTGATCTTCACCGTGGTCGGCTTCTACCAGTTTTTCCATTCGTCTGTAAAGAATTCGCGTTAGTATTTTGCAGCTGTGACGTATTAAACTGATAGTTCGGTAATTTTCACATCTGTCAACACCTGCTTTCTTTGGGATTGGAATGATTATATTCTTCTTGAAATCTGAGGGTATTTCGCCTGTCTCATACATCTTGCTCACCAGGTGGTAGAGTTTTGTCAGGACTGGCTCTCCCAAGGCCGTCAGTAGTTCCAATGGAATGTTGTCTACTCCCGGGTCCTTGTTTCGACTCAGGTGTTTCAGTGCTCTGTCAAACTCTTCACGCAGTATCGTTTCTCCCATTTCATCTTCAACTACATTCTCTTCCATTTCCATAATATTGTCCTCAAGTACACCTCTCTGATTTCCCTTCTTTGCTTAGAACTGGGTTTCCATCTGGGCTCTTGATATTCATACAAGTGGCTCTCTTTTCTCCAAAGGTCACTTTAATTTTCCTGTAGGCAGTATCTATCGTACCCCTAGTGAGATAAGCCTCTACATCCTTACATTTGTCCTCTAGCCATCCCTGCTTAGCCATTTTGCACTTCCTGTCGATCTCATTTTTTAGACGTTTGTATTCCCTTTTGCCTGCTTCATTTACTGCTTTTTTATATTTTCTCCTTTCATCAATTAAATTCAATATTTCTTCTGTTACCCAAGGATTTGTACTAGCCCTCGCCTTTTTACCTACTTGATCCTCTGCTGCCTTCACTACTTCATCCCTCTGAGCTACCCATTCTTCGTCTACTGTATTTCTTTCCCCCATTCCTGTCAATTTTTCCCTTATACTCTCCCTGAAACTCTGTACAACCTCTGGTTCTTTCAGTTTATCCAGGTCCCATCTCCTTAAATTCCCACCTTTTTCAGTTTTTTTCAGTTTTAATCTACAGTTCATAACCAATAGATTGTGGTCAGAGTCCACATCTGCCCCTGGAAATGTATTACAATTTAAAACCTGGTTCCTAAATCTCTGTCTTACCATTATATAATCTATCTGATACCTTCTAGTATCTCCAGGATTCTTCCATGTATACAACCTTCTTTTATGAGTCTTGAACCAAGTGTTAGCTATGATTAAGTTATGCTCTGTGCAAAATTCTACCAGACGGCTTCCTCTTTCATTTCTCTCCCCCAATCCATATTCACCCACTATGTTTCCTTCTCTCCCTTTTCCTACTCTCGAATTCCAGTCACCCATGACTATTAAATTTTCGCCTCCCTTCACTACCTGAATAATTTCTTTTATCTCATCATACATTTCATCAATTTCTTCATCATCTGCAGGGCTAGTTGGCATATAAACTTGTACTACTGTAGTAAGCATGGGCTTCGTGTCTATCTTGGCCACAATAATGCGTTCACTATGCTGTTGGTAGTAGCTTACCCGCACTCCTATTTTTTTTTATTCATTATTAAACCTACTCCTGCATTACCCCCATGAACCATGGACCTTGCCGTTGGTGGGGAGGCTTGCGTGCCTCAGCGATACAGATGGCCGTACCGTAGGTGCAACCACAACGGAGGGGTATCTGTTGAGAGGCCAGACAAACGTGTGGTTCCTGAAGAGGGGCAGCAGCCTTTTCAGTAGTTGCAGGGGCAACAGTCTGGATGATTGACTGATCTGGCCTTGCAACACTAACCAAAACGGCCTTGCTGTGCTGGTACTGCGAACGGCTGAAAGCAAGGGGAAACTACAGCCGTAATTTTTCCCGAGGGCATGCAGCTTTACTGTATGGTTAAATGATGATGGCGTCCTCTTGGGTAAAATATTCCGGAGGTAAGATAGTCCCCCATTCGGATCTCCGGGCGGGGACTACTCAAGAGGACGTCGTTATCAGGAGAAAGAAAACTGGCGTTCTACGGATCGGAGCATGGAATGTCAGATCCCTTAATCGGGCAGGTACGTTAGAAAATTTAGGTTGAAGTTAGATATAGTGGGAATTAGTGAAGTTCGGTGGCAGGAGGAACAAGACTTTCGTCAGGTGAATACAGGGTTATAAATACAAAATCAAATGGGTAAGTAGATACCTGTATTTATATTTTGCATAGGTAAGGGACCTCGAACTCCGAACTGTCTCTTATTTACTGAACATATGTTGGCCTTGTTTGGGATTTGATTTAAAATGGTTTTGTTCTGAAGGGGGGAGGAGGGTTTCAAAGTCTCGAGGCCTTCGAGGTTTGAAGGCTGCCCCTCAGAACCAGACGTTTGGGGTGTGCTGCCCATTCCGCCCCCCTCCTAGTCCGTCACTGACTTTCAAAATGGTCGTCTCATATAGGATTCTGGATCTGATTTAAATTTAGTCTTGTGCTGTCTCTAAAAATCCGCATGCACAGATCATTAGTATACTTCTCGAGAATACTGAAGTAACGAAAGTAACTGAAGTAACGAAATTGTGTTGATGGGCCGGCCGCTGTGGCCGAGCGGTTCTAGGCGCTTCAGTCTGGAACCGCTCTGCTGCAACGGTCGCAGGTTCGAATCCTGCCTTGGGCATGGATGTGTGTGATGTCCTTAGGTTAGTTAGGTTTGAGTAGTTCTAAGTCTAGGGGACTGATGACCTCAGATGTTAAGTCCCATAGTGCTCAAAGCCATTTGAACCATTTTTTTTTGTGTCGATGGAAGCGTATAGCATACACATTCTTCATTCCCCGATGGATGTCTACAAGTGCCTGTCCTTCAGCAGCCAAGAAAACAGTAACAGCACGTTGGTCGTGTTTGGACGCATTTGGTAATAACGTCGCAATTTCTGCATTTCCCGCACGCACTTCGGAAAGATACGAATGTCCTTTCCTCCATGTCTGTGCTTTTTAATTTGTCAAGAATTAAGAATCTTTACTAGCCACTGACTATACAAGGAGGGGGGGGGGGGTGAACAAAAAGTTTCCGTTCGATGGCTGTACAGTCCACCAGAATCGGTATGCCAATCAGGCAAAATCGCCGTGAGCACTAAGGCAATCATCCTACCGACGCAACAGGTTGAAGATCCCCGTTTCGTAAAACACCATGTTCTACTGCATGAAAAAGTCCGTAACTGCCTACTATACCTTCTCGTCCGATAGTAACCGTCGACCTATCAAGACCTTTTTTAAGGGATCGAAGACGTCATCATCGCACGTGGGGAGATCGGGACTATAGAGCAGTTGCACGACTTTCTCCCACTTGAATTGGCGTAACTTCTGTATTACCACATTTGCGATATAGGGGCGTCTTGTGTCGAATCGCGACAGTACGGAACTTGGTCCACCATTTCACAACGGTAGTTTTCGATAGGTATGCTGCCCTATACACATTCTTCATTCCCCAAGGAATGTCTACCAATGTCTGTCCTTCAGCAGCCGAGAAAAGAATAACAGCACATTGGTCCTGTTTGGAAGCATTTGGTAGCGACGTCGCTGTAGTTCACACGCATCTCGGAAAGACACAAATGCCACACTAATTCCTTGCCCCCGTGTCTGTGTTTATATACCCGCATCGGAGTCGTGCTAGGTTACATATTTTCTGCAGCAACGCCGCCAAATGGTACTTTTTGATTGTCCCTTATATCAAATGAGATAGGTTTCGTCATCTGTACACAATAAAAACTAACAAGACAATAAGTACAGTTCATAAAAGCAATTAATATGCAAACATTTACTAAATGCAAAATACGAGGGTAATCCCAAAAGTAAGGTCTCCTGTTTTTCTATAAGTACATAGACCTCTTTATTTCCACAATGGTTTACATCAGTTTACAGCTTGAACATTTAGCTATTTTTCGACATAATCACCATTTCTGTCGATGCACTTTGTAGACGCTGTGGAAGTTTCTGTATGCCCATGTCATACCAGTTCGCCGTCATGCTGTTCAGAAAGTTATGAACCTCTTCTTTCACCTCGTCGTCGGAGATGAATCGCTTTTCGGCCAAATGTTCTTTTAACATAGGGAACAGGTGGTAGTCACTTGGCGCCAAGTCAGGACTATAGGGTGGGTGGGTGATTATGTTCCACTGAAACTGTTGCAGGAGAGCAACGGTTTGCCGAGCGATGTGTGGACGAGCGTTGTCATGGAGAATGTGTACGCCATTGCTCAACATTCTTCTTCTCCGGTTCTGAATTGCCCGTTTGAGTTTTTTTCAGAGTCTCACAGTACCTGTCAGCGTTAATTGTGGTCCCAGTGGGCATAAAGTCGACCAACAATACCCCTTTCCGATCCCAAAAAAACAGTTGTCATAACTTTACCGGCAGACTGTGTTTGTTTGAATTTCCGCGGCTTTGGCGAAGAAGGAAGCCGCCACTGGCGTGATTGTTGCTTGGTCTCAGGTGTAAAGTGGTATGCCCAGGTTTCGTCTCCGGTGACAATTGAGTCCAGAAAGCTGTCCAGCTCGGCTGCAAGGCGGTGAAGGAATGCGCGTGAAGCATCAACTCGTTGCCGCATGTGGTCCTCAGTCCGCATGTGTGGCACCCATCTTGCGCACACCTTCCGGTAGTTCAATGTGAGCGGTGCTTCGGGAAACCCCATGAATCAACGTGCAGAGATCATCCAGGGTGATCCGCCGATCTTCATGCATGCTTTGCTCAAACTTCAACACGGTCTCCTCAGCAACTCACGGTCTCCCGCTCCTTTGTTCGTCGTGAATTTCGGTCCGACCAGCTACAAACTCTACACCACTTACGAACAGCCGGCCGCGGTGGCCGAGCGGTTCTAGGCACTCAGTCTGGAACCGTGCGACTGCTACGGTCGCAGGTTCGAATCCTGCCTCGGGCATGGATGTGTGTGATGTCCTTAGGTTAGTTAGGTTTAAGTAGTTCTAAGTTCTAGGGGACTGATGACCACTGATGTTAAGTCCCATAGTGATCAGAGTCATTTGAACCATTGAACTTACGAACATTTTTGACATCCATGCACGACTCACCATACACTTCCGTGAATTGGCGATGGATTTCAATCGGCGCAGTGCCGTTTGCTTTCAAAAACCGAATAACTGCGCGCAATTCGCACTTGGCGATAACATCCAGCGGGAGCTCAATTCTCAAAGGCTGCCAAGCCAAGACTGAGCGCTTCTGTGCGGCGTGCGCATGTTTACACACAGCTCGTGAAGCACTCTTCATAACAGTGTGACCAAGTGCCACACAGATTTCTGTACTTATAAAAAAATAGGAGACGCTACTTTTGGGATTTACCCTCGTACATTGAATAGTGAATGCAGTGATTAAATAATCATTTATTTAAATGCAGTCAATAAATTAATGTAAAACTTTCTGAAAGATTAAAACCGCGTGCCAGACCTGCGGTCGAAACTGGAATCTTTGTTTTTCGCTGGTAAATGCTCTACCGACTGAGCTATCCAGGCACAGCCCATGAGTTGCGCTCAAAACTTGACTTCCGCCAGTGCCTCTCTCCCACGTTGTAAAATTCGCAGAAGTTACGCTGCATACCTTGTAGGACTAGCATTTCTGGAAGAAAGGGTATTGTGGAGAAATGCCTGAGCTACAGATTTGACGATTGTTTCCAGGTCCAAGTCCAGGTTCGGCATAAAGTTTTAATCTGACAATAAGTTACAAATCAACACACACGCCGCAGCGGGGTGAAAATGCAACTTAATTAAAGCAAGTCTTCTGGTCCAGACTGTATACCAGTTAGGTTCCTTTCAGAGTATGCTAATGCATTAACTCGATACTTAACAATCATATACAACCGTTTCGCTCGACGAAAGATCCGTACCCAAAGGTTGGAAAGTTGCACAAGCCACACCAATATTCAAGAATGGTAGTAGGAATAATCCACTAAATTACAAGCCCATATCATTAACGTCGATATGCAGTAGGATTTTGGAACATATATTGTATTTGAACATTATGAATTACCTCGAAGAAAACGGTCTATTGTCACATAGTCAACATGGATTTGTGAAACACAAGTAGCTCTTTATTCGCATGAAGTGCTGAGTGCTATAGACAAGGGATTTCAGATTGATTCCGTATTTCTGGATTTCCGGAAGGCTTTTGACACTGTACCACACAAGCGGCTTGTAGTGAAATTGCGTTCTTATAGAATATCGTCTCAGTTATGTGACTGGATTCGTGATTTCCTGTCCGAGAGGTCCCAGTTCGTCGTAGTAACTGACGGAAAGTGTTATAGGCCCTTTGCTGTTCCTTATCTATATAAACGATTTGGGAGACAATCTGAGCAGCAGTCTTAGGTTGTTTGCAGAATATGCTGTCGTTTATTGACTAATAAAGTCATCAGAAGATAAAAACAAATTGCAAAACGATTTAGAAAAGATATCTGAATGGTGAGAAAATTGGTAGTTGACGCTAAATAACGAAAAGTGTGAGGTCATTCGCAAGAGTGCTAAAAGGAATCCGTTAAACTTCGGTTACACGATAAATCAGTCAAATCTACAGGCCGTAAATTCAACTAAATACCTAGGAATTACAATTACAAACAACTTAAATTGGAAGGAACGCGTAGAAAATGTCGTGGGAAAGGCTAACCAAAGACTGCCTTTTATTGACAGGACACTTAGAAAATGTAACAGATCTACTAAGGAGACTGCCTACACTATGCTTGTCCGTCCTCTTAGAATACTGCTGCGCGGTGTGGGATCCTTACCAGATAGGATTGACGGAGTACATCGAAAAAGTTCAAAGAAGGGCAGCACGTTTTGTACTATCGCGAAATATGGGAGAGAGTTTCAGTGAAATGATACAGGATTTGGGCTGGGCATCATTAAGACAAAGGCGTTTATCGTTGCGACGGAAACTTTTCACGAAATTCCAATCACCAACTTTCTCCTCCGATTGCGAAGATATTTTGTTGACACCGACCTACATAGGGAGAAGCGATCACCACGATAAAATAAAGGTAATCAGAGCTCACACGGAAAGATATAGGTGTTCGTTCTTTCCGCGCACTATACGAGATTGGAATAGTAGAGAATTGTGGTGGTTCGATGAACCCTCTGCCAGGCATTTAAATGTGATTTGCAGATTATCCATGTAGATGTAGATACAATATCAAAGTTATATTAATCATCAGCTTTAATAAATACTTTTAACTGAGTTGTTGTTGTGGCCTTTAGTCTGAAGACTGTTTTGGTGGTCCACACTAGGCTATCCTGTTCATACCCCTGTATATCTACATAGCTACTGTAACATATTTCCTCGTCGTATCTGTGTGCTAGTTTTGCATGCCATTGTTGTGGCCAGAGCCTCTTTTCAGTTTCAGCAGTGAGGGGTTTTCTGTTCGGCCTGAAGATGATGGACCAATCTTTCCCTAATCCTCCTAAATGGATAGTGGTCAGAGCTAAGTAGGCTGATTTCAAGGGTGAATAATTTTTCCATGACGGCCTGTGTTTTCCAACACCAGTTCCAGGAAAACTTCTGAAACTACTGACAGAAAGCAGCACCTTAAACAAGCACTGTATGCCGGAGCAGGAAATGGCCAGTGAAGAGAGCCTAAGTTATTCTTCTTATTCAGATTGTCTAGATGGTCTAAATGTTAAATAATTACATGGAGCATTCTGGGAGCTCGTGAAATCGGAGAGTCGGCCGACATCCCTTGCGGGTGTAAGTGGGTCGTGTGCCTTTTTGGGCAGAGGTAGTGTTCTAAAGTAATTTGCTGAAGTCAGTAGTTGGTGATTTTGAGTGATCAGTCAAGTTATTTTTCCATAGGCAAAGTCTACAACAGTCATATGGGCGTTCAAATGAGCCGGCGTGAAATTCTGCTGAGGCACTTTCCAGTTTTGGGTTGGCTTGTTTGGGGGAGGAGACCAGACAGCGAGGTCATCGGTCTCATCGGATTAAGGTAGGACGGGGAAGGAACTCGGCCGTGCCCTTTCAAAGGAACCATCCCGGCATTTGCCTGAAGGGATTTAGGGAAATCACGGAAAACCTAATACAGGATGATCGTGTCCAGTGTGCTAGCCACTGCGCCACCTCGCTCGGTTTTCCAGTTTTGCAAGCGAGTGTTGAACGGAGTGAGTGCGCACCTGTCTGGTATGTAGAGCCCTTACATCAGATCGCGGAGCCAGTAGCTAGATGGAGAATGGTGTTTTAGCGAACGAGACGGTCTTGGCGATACTCAATAGAAGCCAATAAATTATATTTATTTAGCGGAAATTTTCAGAGTGTCGTTTTCGTCTGTCTTTTTCCTTATCGGTCTTGAAGCGTATTCTTGTTTTGTTATGAGGAATTTATTGGCTGCAGTTGTTTGGAGCCAGTTGGAGATAGTGTGGGAACTGTAAAATTAAACTAACTACTTCTGAAAAGGCTTCAGAAGACCCAACGGTACCGACCGACCGCCACGCCATCCTCAACAGCAGAGGTCATCTGATGCAGATATGGAGGGGTGTGGTGTCAGCTCACCGCTCTCCCGGTTGTTGTCGGGTTTACAGATCTGGAGCAGGGACTGCTCGATCGAGTAGCTCCTCAATTAGCATCACAAGGCTGAGTCCACCCCGGTAGGTCACTAGCACATAATCACCCATCCAAGTGCCAAACACGCCCGAGAACCGGTGTATCCACTGCGGCACGGCCGTTGACGTCAGGACTGTAAGCACTGTACGTATTCCAGTCAAGGGATAGGATTTTTAAATCATTCTGAAAGTATTTGCACTGCTATAGGCTTTGTTTGTTGGCATTGGAGTAGTGAGAAGTTAACTTAATCTGGGTCCTCCAATAAACGTTTCCGATTAATCCCACGTAGTAGTACGTCGTGTCATTTGTCTCTCATGCAGCACAGCGTCGATACTTCTTAAATTAAGTCCCCGGCTCCGTGTATGACCTTGTGCGACGCCACGAAAACTGCAACCTGTAACTTTAACCTGTTTACTGTGTTCAAGCCACTCTCTCCCTCGACAATTTTTACCTTCCACTACGAAACTGGCGATTGCTTGATGCCTCAGGGTATGCCCTATCAACTGATCCCTTCTTTTATTCATGTTGTGACATAAATTTCTTTCTTCCCCAACTCGATTCAGTACCACCCCATTACTTATTCGATCTACTCATCTAATCTTCAACATTCTTCAGTGGCACCACATTTCAAAAGCTTCTATTCTCTTCTTGTCTGAACTGTTTACAGCCCAAGTTTCACTTCGGTACAAGTCTATACTCCATAAAAATACCTCGAGAAAAGACCTCATAACACTTAAATTTATATTCGACACGAAAAAGTTTCTCGTTTTCGGAAACACTTTTTCTTACTATTGCCGTTCTATAATTTATATCTTCTCTACTTCTGCCACCGGGCAACGGCCTCGCCGCAGTGGATACACCTGTTCCCGTCAGATCACCGAAGTTACGCGCTGTCGGGCATGGCCGGCACTTAATTGGGTGACCATCCGGTCCACCATGCGCTGTTGCCATTTTTCGGGGTGCACTCAGCCTCGTGATGCCAATTGAGGGGCTACTCGACCGAATAGTAGCGGCTCCGGCCACAGAAAACCATCGTAACGGCCGGGAGAACGGTGTGCTGACCATACGCCCCTCCTATCCGCATCCTCATCTGAGGATGACACGGCGATCGGATGGTCCCGATGGGCTACTTGTGGCCTGAAGACGGAGTGCTACTTCTGCCGCCATCTCTTATTTTGCTGTCCAAATAGCAAAACTCATCTTCTACTTTTAGACTGTAAGTAGGTTTTTGGGGATAGTTGGCGTCTAGCTTCAAGCGTCTGCTAGTTCATATTTTCCAGTTCTCCCGTGGGTCCAATAAAATTGTGGCCATTAGTGCTGTCCTTCTTTGTATAAAATCAGTATCCGCTGTTAGTTCTGTCTGGTATGTTTTCCACACACTTGAACAGTACTGTAAGACAGATGACACAGGTATTTTGTAAACAATTTCCTTCGTAGACTGATTACATTTTCAGCTTCCTACCAATGAACCAAAGTATACCACCTGCTTTACTTATTCCATTTCATATCCCAACAAACTGTACACCCAGGTATTTGTATAAGTTGACTGACGCCGGTTGTAACTCACTGATATTGTAATCACAGAATACTGCGTTCTGTGAATTGTAAACTTCTACATTTATGAATATTTAAAGCAAGTTGCTAATTTTTACACCACTTTGAAGTCTTATCAAGAGCTGACTGGATATTAGTTCAGCTTTTTCGGACAGTACTATATTCTAGATGCAGAAAGTCTGACACTACTATTAAAATTTTCAGCCTTGTCACTAATATACCATATGCAAACCAAGGTTCCCAACGCACTTCCCTGGAGCACACCTGAAGTTACTGCTATATCTATCGATGACTCTCAATCCACGAGAACATGCTGCATCCTTCCTACCAAGAAATCTCGAGTCTAGTCATAAATTTGGGTTGATATCCCATTGATCATGCATTCGCTGATATTTATTGTGGTGATACTGCGTCAAATGCATTTTGGAAGCCAAAAAAATGTTGCATCTGTCTGACAACCTCGATCCACAGCTTTCAGCATATCAAGCGAGACAAGTGCGAGTAGAGTTTCGCTCGACAAGTGCTTTCAGAATCTATGATGGCTGGCTTTGAGGAAGTCATTCTGTTCGAGTTACCTCATTATGTTTGAGCTCATAATATAATATTAGAGTCTACAAAAGATGAATTTCAAAAAAATATTGGATGGTAGTTTTGTGGAACCCTTCATTTACTGTAGATAGGTGTGCTCAAGAACCCCAAAGCTGATCCTATGGTGCGGGAAAATTTTGTGATAACTAACCTGCAGAAATAGTATTGCTATACATGCGGAACATTTTCGCACCTCTAAATGAAAATAATGGTAAGTATTAGTACTAGTGCAGGCACCGGCTAGAGGTGTAGGCAGTGAGCTGTGTCCTGTGTATTCGGAGGTAACACGCTAAGGCGCCATCATTGGGCTGTGGACGTTCATCGAATGTTCCGGAATGATCACACGGTCCAGCTGTATCTCAAATACTCTTACTGACAGAAGTGCTACTTCTGTGTTCGCAGACTCGGGAAATAAGATAAAGTGTCGCTTCGGCAGGCGCTCTACATGGTGTAAACGGTGACTTTCCGAAGAATGTTCTGGATGTCGCGAGACGTTCAGTGGAATACGAACTTTAAACATTTCGTGATCTCGCAAAGGCCGAGTCTGACGTTACACAGAGTAGCGTATAATCTCCGGACAAGATGTCCGAAAGTTAGTTAATCGACAGTTACTAGAGAATATGGAGTGATTAGTCTGAAGTTTAGTTGAAAGGCTGTGAACCTGCCTCGGCTTGCCCGCAATTGCACTGCCAGTGTAAGGTCTTGTCTGTGTATTTCAGAACTCTGCTGAATGTAGATATCATTTGCTCCAATTGCAACTTAATCACTGTCGTGAGATAACTGAATGTATTGCGTGTGTGACTGTATTCACTCGTCGTGTAAGTTCTTAACTTAGTCGTGGGTCGACTAAGTGAAACCGAGTGAAATCGTCGTTTGGTATAATAAAATTTGCTATATCCAACCTATTTCCTTTCTTGAAGCACCTTCAGAATCTACTAATTTGCCAGCCGAGATCTTATCATTTTAAAATTGTAGGTTTAGCCTTGCGCTTTATAACTTTTAATAGCCGATCCTGCCTCTGTTTGCTGACGTCTTGAAACCGCTCGCAGGACGCAATCGGAAGTAAGTATTATGTTGCTCCGCGACGTGACAGTATTTTATTCATTCGTTTATTTATTGCTTATTTAGCCTGACCAGGTTAGGGCCAATAAAAAATATTACATAAAAATTGTGGTGTCACCGCCAGACACCACACTTGCTAGGTGGTAGCCTTTAAATCGGCCGCGGTCCGCTAGTATACGTCGGACCCGCGTGTCGCCACTATCAGTGATTGCAGACCGAGCGCCACCACACGCCAGGTCTAGAGAGACTTCCTAGCACTCGCCCCAGTTGTACAGCAGAGTTTGCCAGAGATGGATCACTGACAAATACGCTCTCATTTGCCGAGACGATAGTTAGTATAGCCTTCAGCTACGTCATTTGCTACGACCTAGCAAGGCGCCATTACCAGTGTTTATGGAAATGGAGATTATATCTGTACAAGAGCGATGTACACCAATTATGGATTAAAGTTAAGTATTATATCAACTACGTACTTTATTTGCTACTATTAATTCCCTTAACTGTTCCAGACCTCACGCCAGTCAGCGTGTAATTAAACGCGTGCATTTCGGCCTCCTCTAGCAACACGGTGTTGGCTCTTCTGCCAACACTTCAAAAATCACAATAATAATGACTGAAATGAAATGTGCATGTGGCATATTTGGCTGGAGGTTCCTTTTTGAGGAGCTCGGCCACCTGGTTCAATCTTTGGTTCACTTCGGCGACTTACGTGACGATGATATGAACTAACGATGAGGGCAACACAACACCCAGTCTCCGACTGAAGAAAATCTTCGACCTGGCCAAGAATGGAACCTGGGACCTCGCATGGTATTCAGCCACACTGACCACACAGTTACAGGGGCGGACATAACAAAAATTTGCATTATTAGTAAATAGTAATAATAATGACAGTAACGCTAAGAATAATAATAATAAAATAATGGTGCCATTGAGAATGATACTGATTAGTTTTGCACATTTGAGAGTGCAATACTGATAATCTCTACGCTTATCAGTACGTAGCTATGACAACTGCTCGTAGGCAGGAATGATATGGTCGAAATAGCGTACATCACAGATGTATCGCACACAAGCATTCATCGCGAGTTCCACCCTGCGTTAGGTCTCATACGAAAATATTTGGAGTATATGATCACCATAATGTAGGACGGGGGCTATTAGTGACTCTACGAGTTTCTATTTACGCTAGAGAGGAAATACTTTTTTTTCTGTAGTAAAGCCGGCCGGAGTGGCCGAGCGGTTCTAGGCGCTACAGTCTGGAACCGCGCGACCGCTACGGTCGCAGGTTCGAATCCTGCCTCGGGTATGGATGTTCGTGATGTCATTTGACGTCTATCTTACCTCTCAGACCTGGTTCGAGCCTCATTCACTTGTCTGTGAGTGTTAGAGCAACATGGTTGAGTGCACGTTTGCAGAATACACCGACATAATCCCTCTGAATGGCGAAGCTGACGGAAGAGCTGCTCGTCACCTTTATCAAGATCGTCCTCCAGAACGTCCGACTCCATCGCACAAACCTTTTCGCCACAATTACGCAACGGCTTCGAGAAAGGGTACCTTCACCGTCAGAGGCGTGACTGTGTTGCTCCAAGGAGACATCGCACACCCGAGACGGAAGAGGTCGTACTGCATCATGCTGAAGAGAACCCGTCAAAGAGTACACGAACAATGTCTTTGGGAATTAATAAGTGGAATGGCAAAACAAGTGATGCACTGGGCCATGCCTAATCAATTACTTGTAAAAATTGTCGCATTATCAACATGTTTTCAAATTATTGTAGCACAGAAACGATAAGTTTCTGCACGTCGGTTCCAATTCAAAATATTATCTACTCACCCCCTTTTACAAGTCCGATGTTTGAAACGGGAATTTCCAAACGCCCTATACTAGGATGATCGGTTTCGAGTCATCGGGCAAATCATCTTCAAATCTATGACAGACAGCAAAAAGCATTGTTCGTAAACTGTTCTAACTACATGCGATATGCCCGGTATAAGAAACCTACAGACAACATTCTACTGAAACCTTGTTACAGTAAGTCTACAAATTTAGCGTAAGCACGTACTGTGTCATTAAAACTGCTGTGCATTCTGTGACTCTACTTTTTAAGACAAAAGCCAACTCCCATCCCCTAGGAGGCGCAAAGGTACGTACAGTTACACGATTAAGTTTTTTTTTTTTCTTTATTGTATTTCAATTTCCCATCGGGGCGGGCTGGCAGCAGCATATGCGCTGCTCTTCAGCCGAAAGACATAGAACAAACAAGAGAAGACATTTAAAAAGAACAAAGGAGAGAATATGGTGAACATAGATATAAAAAAGGAGGAAGCTCATGGAAGGCAATGGTCAAAAAACGGGGTGACCGTAAAATGGAGATTAAAAAAAACTGTTTAAAAGTAGCACACACAAAAAGCCACACACTGCGACAATTAAAAGAGCACAAGGCACAGTATGACTGGAGCATGAAAGGTATCGACAGATGGTGTAGCACATAACAAACACTGACGGCGAACCTCAAGGCAGTACACAATTAAAATCACACCTCTTGACGCACAGGAGAAACAGCACTAAACACAACACTGATGTGGCACACTCACGATGATCAAAACAGAGGATCTGCCAGGCGCAAGGAGATGAGGGAGACTCGAAGAAGGGAGGGAGGGGAAGAGATGGGGGAGATGAGCGGGGGGCGCGCTGAAGAGCGCCAGGTAGGGAGGGATGTGGGAAGGAAAGAGGCAAGTATGGTGTGCAGGGTCTCAGGGGAGGGTGGGGGGGGGCGGAAGGAGGAAGAATCTGCTCTGGGAGAAGGAGGGAAGAGGAAAAAAGGGAGCCCTGGGGGGGGGGGGGGGACAAGGCCAGGTTATAGTTGGAAGGAAGGGTAGATGTCACGGCGAAGTTCGTCATCCGGGAGGGGGAGGCGTTGAAAATTGCCCTGATGAAGGAGATGGAGGGTGTGGAGGTGGAGAGAGGGAGGGATATAGCGATAGAGGCGTAGCAACGGGCGTGGGGTGGAGAGGAAGGAGGAAACCAGAGGGTGGGGGGGATCAAGCCTGCGGACAATGTAAAGGGTGCGGAGATGTTGGAGGAACAGGAGGAGGTGGGGGATCGATTAAGTTTAAATTAAACAAAATATATAACGAAGGAATTTTAAAAACCTAACTGAAGGTGATAGAAGAATCAACAGCTGAATGATCATAAAATGTGGGAAGAATACTGGGGACGGTAGATAAAAAACTGTAAATTAACATATATCAGTCAAGTGCGACATAATTTTAAAAAATATGAGATGTCAAGTAGAAAAAGGAAAGAAGGGACAGAGCGGAAAGCGTGTAGAGCGACATGATAATTGCCGCCAGTAGGGGTCGCCTTCCGCGCGCTCGGTCTTCGTGTTGTACTCAGTCGCTAGTGTGACGCTGAAGAGTGCTAGCGGACCATGAGGAAGCGACCTCACTGTCTCTTCGCTTTCATACGAGGAAGTATGGATCCGAGTCATTCTTGGTTTTATATTTTAATGCACTACATTTCAACAGATGACGTCAAAATATTAGATTATTAAAGCAATTACTCAAATCTGTTAAAATAGTAATACTGAGTAAACTCACTCTGTGTCGTTTAAAATCTTTTCAGGAGAGCACCTTTTGATGCTAAATATTTCCACTTCCTCTACACATGCAGTACTCTTCGCTCCACTGCTGTGAGTAAAGCTTCCATATTCTGGTTTACGTCTGTTGTGGAGTGTTTATGTTCATCAATTCTTGTGCCAAAGGCCGTTTTAAGTTAAAAATCTGCTCTTCGAAACATGTTTCAAATGAGAAACGCTTTTGTCTATATATTGCAGATAAGCTCCCCTGATCAATCGAAA
This sequence comes from Schistocerca piceifrons, assembly GCF_021461385.2. Classification (NCBI taxonomy): domain Eukaryota; kingdom Metazoa; phylum Arthropoda; class Insecta; order Orthoptera; family Acrididae; genus Schistocerca; species Schistocerca piceifrons. The sequence continues at coordinate 217,095,674 of NC_060149.1, read as the reverse complement.
CCGATCATTCTTGTATAAATTTACCAAAAAATACAGCACAAAACTGTACTACACAGATGATGATTTAATGAATTGACGAGATTAAAAGTGAAAAGAATTCAGATCGTTAAGATATTCAACGCGCTTAATTAACATTGCTATGAACAAAAACAATAAAAAAAGTTGATACATGTCCATGCAAAGTCGAATAGTAGTACTACTAGTAGTAGTAGTAGCAGCAGCAGCAGCAGCAGCAGTAGTTTTTAATGTTGTTGTTGTTGTTGTTGGTGGTGGTGGTTTTCAGCCTGAAGACTACGTTGATGCAGCTCTCCACGCCTTAGTCTGTACTGTACAAGAATCTTCATCTCCGCACAACTACTGTGACCTACATTCATTCTAAACTGCTTACTGTATTTTCGGTGCTTCACCTCCCTCTACAATTTTCTCACGCCTCACACCCCGTCATCGGTATGCGTGCGACAGCATGCGTACCTAATATGTTCCAAAACGCCGCGCACAAAAACGATAGAAAGGTAAGGTAAGGTAAAGCGTTTTGGATTGCCCTTGGGCTAGGGACCGTTTGTATAGCCAGCAGAAGGATCGTCTAGGTGTCACTACCCTACAGTACAGGGTCAAAGTATGAATATTACACACTTCCACAAGTGGAGAAAATCGGTTGGTTCTTTCTGCATTTGATGTGGGCTACATTGGGCTTGAAGGGGTTTTACGGAGGCACCATTAGTTCACCGCCGGTTCCTCGGAAAACCCCCAAAATGAAATTTTTATTACATTTTAGCCGTCAGCAGCGGACTAAATTCCAACGAGCGTTTCAAGACGACTATGCACAGCAAATATCTGAAAGATTTACGATACATTATTCAGCTCCCGATCTCGAACAACTGTGAAATTTTTTTGATATCTTTATCCGTTTCTAAGATACAGAGGTTAAAAGTTACCCTACTTCTGCACGTAGAATCCGGTATGAGGCGAAATCTAAATAGTAAATAGCAACAGAAAATTGCTCAAATTTTAATGGTATATTCTCTTGGCATTTATCTAAAAGAACCATCTCTTCGTTTTCAAAAATCTTTATCCATTATCGAGAAACATCTCAAAAACCTTTTTGAGTACCAAAACCCAGCTGTGGGTTCCGAGACGGCTATGCACAGTAAAGGGCTGTGATTTTTACGTCTTCATATTTTTCTACGATTCCGAGATACAGATGTCTGAGATGTAAAATTAGTGTTGCGTTATTTCAGTTCCACATAAGCAAACTGTAAATTTTACGGACCAATAAATTTCTTTTCATACGAATTACATGCCTTGTTGCAACATGGAGAAGAAGGGAACCAGCGGAAAAATGCTTGTGATGTATTCCTGTTTATTTAAAGGACTCTGACTGAAAAGTGGGCTCACAGCTGTCTCATTCTATCTTCTTCAGCACCTATAAAAATTTTCTCAAAAATTTTGGCACGTGAGCATATTCACGATTTTTTATGTGGGGAGAGAAGACTACAGCAGCAGTGGGAAAGAGACGGAAAAGCAATAAATACTGAAGGCGGTAGTCAGTGGTTGTATTATAGAAAGCGAAGGAGACAATGGCAGTGTGAGAGAAAGAGGGGGACACAGTAGCAGTGGAACATAGTTGACAGTGACAGAACAGTGCTAGGAAAAGAGTGAGACAGTGGAGGGGGACTGGGGGGCAGGGGAGGTGTAAAGAGAAAGAGAAAGTGGATGATAGCCAGTCATGAAAGACAGAGCATATGACTATGACAGTGACAACGAGGAAGAGAGAGAGAGTGACAGTGAGAAGACACAGTGGCAGTACGAAGGAAGAAATGAGATGTTAGCGGTAAGAGAGAGCAACAGGGAGACAGTGACAGAGAGAGGAGAGTGTAGTAGTAGGACAGAACAAAGGAGACTTTGGCTGTGGCAGGAGAATAGGATAGACACGAAGAAATAATGACAATGAGTTGAGCTGAATGAGTGAGAAAGGGAAACTGGAAATGGATGGGTACAAGCGACTTACAGCGGTGGACTGGTGGGTGTGAGTGAGCGACAGTTAGCGGAACTTGTGGGAACTTGAGGTGAGCTGCATGTTAAAAATAGCGCGAATTTGTTTGCATGCCAAAATTTATGGGAACATTTTTACAGGTACCGAGGAAGGTAGAATGAGGCAGCTGGTACCCCACTTTCCAGTCAGAGTCTTTTAAATAAACAGGAACACAATCACATTTTTTGTGCTCCGATATGAGCATTTTTCCACTGGTTAGAAAAATGGCTGTTTCCTGGTGCCTCAGGATATGCCCTAACAATCGATACCTAGGCTACAATACAGACCAATACTTTCAGAACAGGATTCCTAACACTTAAATTTACATTAGATGTCAACGAATTTATCTTTTTCCGAGTACTTTTGTTTTCAATGACTAGTCTGAATTTTCTATACTATTACAGCCCTCATCAGTTATTTTGCTGCCCAAATATCAAAACTCATCGACTATTTTAATGACTCATTTCCTACTCTAATCTCCTCAGCACCGCCTGATTTAGTTGGAGTACATTCATGTATCCTTGGAATACTTTTATTGATGTTTGTCTTATAACTTCTTCTCAAGACATTATCCATTCCGTTCATCTGCTGTTCCAAGTCCTTTGCCATCTGCTGTTCCAAGTCCTTTGCCATCTGACAGAATTACGTCATCAGCAAACACCAAAGTTTTTATTTCTTCTTCCTGAACTTCACTTTCCTTTCCAGATTTCTCCTTAGTCTACTTCACAGCTTACTCAGCGCCAAAAATTTTTCTGTCTTCATTCCCCTTCTCCTATCTTCCCTCCAATTCTGCGTTTGAGGTTGCTCTTTTTCTTAGTTCTCTCTGTGCGCTCCTGAAGGCCAGCCCACACGTCTGACATGTAACGGGTGACTGGGTAACGCGTAATCCCCAGCCCCTGGTTGACAGGTGGGGTTTGCACGTACGTCCTGGAACAGGAGAGGCCCAGAGAGAGGTGATTGCCTGAGCTGCTACGTACCCATATTGCCAATTGGTCCTTCTGTGTTTGGGAGGTGTGATCTGAGGTATGAACAATCACCTAAGGCAGGTGCACACCTTTTTGAAGGGGGCACACAGTTGGAAGGAGCGCGCCATCGGAAATGCTGGCAATCGTTGGGGATTTTCTTGCAATGAGCCAATCATCTTCTTCACAGTCAACAACTACAAAATGTAAACAGAATTAGACTAACGATTCAAAGACCCTTCGAGACCCTTGTGGTTTCACATACTGAAGATCGTCACTCCATTGCTATGGTAAATCTGTTTATTATTCAGAAAGTGCTGATGCAATTTCTCGTCCTTTGAAATTATGCTCTCGCTTAGGCAATCGGACTTTGCTTCTGGAGAGTACTTTTGATTCTCAAGCACAACTACTGCTTGCAGCTTTGCTCCTCCACAGCTATCCTGTTCGTGTTGAGGCCCATCAAACACTGAATTCTTCCCGTGGTGTTATTTACACTAGGCAGCTCGATGATCTGACCAAGGCAGAAGTCCAAACGTATCTCTGTGACCAGGGTGTCATTGCAGTCCATCAGGTGATGGGAAAGGTAGATGCTTCCTTAGTGCCCATGGTAACTCTTTCTCTCTCTTTTGATGGAGAAGATCAAATCAGGTCACGAAGTTATAACAATCAGACTGTACATTCGAAACTCAATGCACTGCTACCAGTGTGATTGTTACAGCCACACTTGAGTGTCCTGTCGACACCCAGCTAGATGTGTAACCTGTGGTAAGGATGCTCATGCGAGCAATTGTCAGATTCCTTCTCCCTGCTGTATAAACCACAATGGCGACCATGCCGCCACCTCCTGAGATTGTCCCATGTATCTCGAAGAGCAGAAAGTCCAGGGTGAAGGAAAAAGTGCCTAGCACGATAGTATTGGGGCTAGGGGGGTACCACCCGAAAGTATCATTATCCAAGGCAGCGGCGATGATGTCTTCCAAGATGGCGGATGTAACGTCATCTGATGACATAATCCAAGATGGCGGTTTTGGCGGGAAGTTTGAATTTTGGTGGGAAGATGGGTCACTTGGGCTACCTCCACTAACCAAACCCCTTCCCCAGAAAATGGAGGGAAGTTCAAATTCCATCAGGATAATGCAGCCTCTACTAACATAAGAAAAATGGTAGAAAAGAAAGGGCAGTTGGGGTACCTCCAGTAACCCAAGTCATCCAACTGCCACCTCTTCCTAGGGATTGGCGCGACATTTGAATTTTGGTGGTAAAGAAAGTTCACTTGGGCTACCACTACTAAACCTAAGAAAAGGCGGGAAAAAAGGTCAATTGGGCTACCTCCACTAACCTAAGAAAATGGCGGGAAAGAAAGGGGTAGTTGGGGTACCTTCAAACCCAAGTCAGCTCAAACGCCACCTCTTCCCAGGGATTGGCGCGAAGTTTGAATTTTGGCGCTAAAGAAAGATCACTTGAGGTATATCTACTAACCGAAGAAAATGGCGGGAAAGAAAGGTCTCTTGGGCTACCTCCACTAACCTAAGACATCCAACTGCCACCTCATACTAGGCACTGGTGCCAAGTTTGAATTTCGGAGGGAAGATAGGTCATTTGCGTTACGTCCACTGACCTAAGAAAATGGCAGGAAAGAAAGGGCACTTGGGCTACCTCCACTAACCTAAGTCACCCGACCGCAACCTCTTCCTAGGAAATGGCGGGGATAGGACTCAACCTGTGCTAGACATAAGTCTTTATTATTTTGCATGCACTATTTATTGAAAAAAAATGATGCAGTACAGTCATCCAGTGTGTTCGCCATGAGGTCCAGACTCCAACTGAACTAGTACACAGTACCACCGCCACTGGGCGCTCTCATCCGTGACGTAATCCAATATGGCGGTCATGACGTCAGCTAATGATGCAAGTACCGTTATCAAAGATGGCAGGATACAGTGTGTTCACCACGAGGTCTGGACCTAGTACACAGTACTACCACCAGAGAATGCTGTCGTCCATTCTGTGATGTAATACAAGATGGTGGGGGGAAATGGCAGGAAACGGTATCGTTGCTGTGGGGTTCAGAGTCCAAGTGACCTAGTACACAGTACTGCCACCAGAGGGCACTGTCGTCCATTCCGTGACGTAACCCAAGATGGCGGTCTGGCATGGGGGAAAATGGTGGGAAAATGACTCTGCCTGTGCTGGACATAAGTCTTTATTTTGCAGGCAGTGTCTCCACCATGAGATGTAGAGTCCATCTGACCTAGTACATGGTACTGCCACCAGAGGGTGCTGTCATTCGTTCTGTGACATAACCCAAGATGACTGGCTGGAGGGGGAAATGACTCAGTCTGCGCTGGGCTGCTGGAGAGAGGAAGGAGTGTACTTTATTTATTTTGGAACACTTTATTTACCAATGTAATATATTTTTCACACTAATACAAAACACTCACTCTGACATGCTTGGGGTCACACCACACAGCCTACAGACACATAAACTAATCCTAAATAACGCACTACAAACAACTCCTAAATTACCATAATAATTTCCGTAGAGACCTGCAAACTGCTCCTAAATAATGCAGCACACTGATGTGTGGACACGCTCAGTACTCGTAAACTACAGACCTGCTTGCAAAATAATGCAACAGACACGCACAGGCACCACCACCGCTTCCTGTGCACTGGACCGTACACGCTCCCAGAAGTCGAGATCCAATGGCAGCCCCTGTGAAATGATGCACTGGTGCCACAAGCATGAGGCGGCGACACCCATTTCATACTTGACATCCTAGGAATTCCTCTCGAAATACGTGATCACCTAGGCACCGTTGCTGATGCAACCGCATGCAAGCGAGGACCTATTTACAGAACGCTGACGCTCCAAGGACATGCGTGTGTGTCAACTCCATCTAAAAGACTCCCCAAACATGCTTGCTAATCGTCAACTTTCGAAATCATGCACTGCACACACATTCACAAAATAATGAAACAAACACCAAAACAACAACTAAATCCTCAAACTATATTTCATGTCTAACGCTCACAGCACTTAAACATCAGGGACAAAATCCAGTGCACAAACACTCAGTGCATGTAAAAAACGCTTCTGAACTATCATCAATCACAGCTATCAGGGCCAGCCTGCACATGCCAGCACAGGAACACTAATGACTGCATGTGAAAGTTCTTCAGATGTCATACTGATGTCACATGTCTGTCTGTCTAAGTAAGTGCCAAGTCATCCTCTGGGCCCTGTTCGCATGTGTTCACCGCTGCTTGTGTGAACCCTCTCTCTACCTGTGGTCTAGTGAAGACCTAATTGCCTAGCGACTCATTCTCACAGACACTGCAGAAATCGTTAACAGAATATCACAGGGTCCACTGATCCTCACATCCCTAACAGAACATGCGAGCTGTGTCTAGCCATTCTTGCATACCCAGTGTGGCTCACTCTTCATGGCGAAATGTTCGTCCTGCTGTCAATGTACCTCTCAGAAACGTTAAACGTTCACACAGCTAAAAGCCGGTGCACACTTGCGAAAACACTCTTAATCATAAATGCATTCTCCTTGTTCTGAAATAGATCACTGTCTAAGCACATACGGGGGTGACTCAGAACAATTACGCAAATAGAATTCAAAGCACTAGATGTCCTAATGCCACAGTGGCGGATGAGTGACGACATCCCTGCCAGAGATGAATGGTATGCTTCAACTTGTCTTTGAACACTTGCTTTCTCAGAACATTCCGTACATACCTTACCCCCATTCTTCTTCGAATCCACTTGTAGACACTCCTACGTCCCGGCACAAAGGATGTCTTGTCAGTGAATCAAGCATTATGATTGTATTTTGCACAGATCACCATATTGCACCGACAATTAAGCCCTGCAAAGTGCCCCTACATATAATCAAATACGGAAAGACCCTTACCCAATTACACTGCTCTCCCACTGAGGACAGGAGCTTGAATATTTAGAGCGCGATACTGATCTCCAACCGTGTCGATGTAGTAAACATACAATTCGTATACTGTGCCACACAAAATCATCCCTTTTACATCATTTGTACATATACCGCGAAGACAGGCAGCATGCTAAATACTCCTCGCAGCACTAGATATTTCCCTGCGGGGTTCGGCGGTCATCCACCCCCACTGTGTGACCAGAGCGCCCTCAGCGGGCCAAAGTTACTCTCAGAACTGTTCTACAAATTCGGCCTCGTTCCCGCCCCCCCACCCTTCGGCACAAACGTGTTACTGTTTCTGGTCTGGACCTTCTTGCTTGCTTTTCTACATTCATCTCCAGATTATGGGATTACAAGAACACATCTATTTTCGCATGTTTTGTCATGATATTAGACCATTTTTACGGTACTTCTCGATGTCAGTCACACAGCAGTAGCCTACCGATCGCTCACACAACATAATTCTGAAGAAATACACTGAAAATTATTTCTCTACAAAGCCGAAACTTTAGCGCTTATCCCATCTGCAAAAACCTTTACGTGAGAACTCGAAACAAATTGAGGAAACTGATATTTCCACTCACGAATACCAATGTCCATGATGTAACATATTGCAAATCATCCCTATAATTTACAAAGTCAAGTAATGTGTTTCTCATGTCTCATGTCCAGAGAACCACCTGCTAGATGCACACATCACAATCCATGTTCCCTCAACTAAATAAAGGCGCGAAATGTGCAGAAGCAGTCAACCAAACAATTTACATGGGAGGGAATAACAGTCCAGCACAAACACACGTCCCTATTCAATCTTCTCAAATTTCCACATGATCACTAAAGCTGCCCAACACACACTAAGTATTAGTTCGCTATTCAGCCGTCTAGAGGACAACAAACTTAACTCAGTTACATTCTTGCATTCCAAGAGGCCTTTGCATATGGTGGGCTCCTGCCGTTAATGGGAAACATGAATCATTCCCGCCACAGGTCACTGGCGCTGCAGGCCAAGCATGCATAGACAGAATGATCCTACAAAATCGTTCACGTACATATTTTGTCCCTGTACTTACAACTAAATGTTACCACTGAGGTCTCAGTTGAATGATGCTCGACAATGTGCGAAATATCGGAAATATACCATGCTGACGGCAGTGGCTCTGAAAATAGAAAAATCGGTACCCATTTTTATGGCTTGACATACTCTTTTCTTGCCATCACAGTACTCCACGTCAAATCCATACCTTCCTTACAACTGGACATAGTCATTTCCTTTGCACATATCGAAACACAAACACATACGTTATAAGCCTGATGCTAAAATGCGACCTATCACACACATGTGATGTCAGTATGACATCCGAAAAACTTTCACATGCGGTCGTCAGTGCTCCTGCGCTGGCACACGCAGGCTGGCCCTGATAGCTCTGATGGATGATAGTTCGGAAGCGTTTTTTACATGCACTGAGTGTTTGTGCACTGGATTTTTTTCCCTGCTGTTTAAGCACTGTGAGCGTTAGACATGAAATATGGTTTGAGGATTTAGTTGTTGTTTTGGTGTTTGTTTCATTATTTTGTGAATGTGTGTGCACTGCATGACTTCGAAAGTTGACAATTAGCAAGCGTGTTTGCGGAATCTTTTAGATGGAGTCGACACATGCGCGTCCTTGGAGAGTCTGCGCTCTGTAAATGGGCCCTCGCTTGCATGAGGTTGCATCAGCAATGGTGCCTAGGTGATCACGTATTTCGAGAGGAATTCCTGGGGTGTCAGGTAATGAAATGGGTGTCGCTGTCTCATGCTTGTGGCTCCTGTGCGTCATTTCACAGGGGCTGATGTTGCATCTCAACTTCTGGGAGCATGTGTGGTCCAGTGCACAGTAGGCGGCGGGCGGTGCCTGTGCGTGTCTGTTGCATTATTTTGTGAGCAGGTCTGTAGGCTGTGCTATGTGTTATTTGAACAGCTTATGAGTACTGAGGGTGTCTACACATCAGTGTGCTGCATTATTTAGGAGCAGTTTGCAGATCTGTACTGAAATTATTACAGTAATTTAGGAGTTGTCTGTAACGCATTATTTAGGACTAGTTTATGTGTCTGTAGGCTGTGTGGCATGACCCCAAGCATGTCAGAGCGAGTTTTTTGTATCAGTGTGAAAAATATACTAGATTAGTAAATAAATTATTCCAAAATAAATAAAGTACACTCCTTCCTCTCTCCAGCCACCCAGCTCAGACTGAGTCATTTTCCCCTCCAGTCAGTCATCTTGGGTTATGTCACAGAATGAATGACAGTGCCCTCTGGAGGCAGTACTGTGTACTAGGTCAGTTGGACTCCGAACCCCACAGCAACCACACTGTTTCCCGCCATTCCCCCAACCACATTGGATTACATCACAGAATGGACAACAGCACTCTCTGATGGTGGTACTGTGTACTAGGTCCAGACCTTGTGGTGAACACACTGTATCCTGCCATCTTTGATAACGGTACTTGCATCATTAGCTGACACCATGACCGCCATCTTGGATTACATCATGGATGAGAGTGCCCAGTGGTGGTGGTACTGTCTACTAGGTCAGTTGGAGTCTGGACCTCATGGCGAACACACTGGATGGCTGTACAGCATCAAATTGTTTCAGTAAATAGTGTGTGCAAAATAATAAAGACTTATGTCTAGCACAGGTTGAGTCCTATTCCCGCCATTTCCTAGGAAGATATTGCGGTCGGGTGACTTAGGTTAGTGGAGGTAGCCCAAGTGCCGTTTCTTTCCCGCCATTTTCTTAGGTTAGTGGACGTAGTGCAAATGACCTATCTTCCCTCCGAAATTCAAACTTGGCACCAGTGCCTAGTATGAGGTGGCGGTTGGATGTCTTAGGTTTGTGGAGGTAGCCCAAGAGACCTTTCTTTCCCACCATTTTCATCGGTTAGTAGATATACCTCAAGTGACCTTTCTTTAGCGCCAAAATTCAAACTTCTCGCCAATCCCTAGGAGGAGATGGCGTTTGAGCTGACTTGGGTTTGTGAAGGTACCCCAACTACCCTTTCTTTCCCGCCATTTTTCTTACATTAGTAGAGACTGCAATATCGTGATGGAATTTGAACTTCCCACCATTTTCTGGGGGAGGGGATAGGTTAGTGGATGTAGCCCAATTGACCTATCTTCTCGAAAAAATTCAAACTTCTCGCCAATATTCAAACTTCCCGCAAAATGCCGACATATTGGATGAAGTCATCAGATTGCATCACATCCACCATCGTGGATGACATCATCGCCGCCATCTTGGATAACGGTACTTTTGGATGGTGGCCCCCCTTGCCCCAATACTCCCGGTTGCTTGCAAGTTGTTGGCTAGTCAGAATCCCTGCTTTCTACCATCCAGCACTTACAGTACTATTCTTGCTGCTTCTTGCTCCACAAAGGACATGGCCATGCAGACATGCGACCTCAAATTCAGCACCGTGGATGTAAACTCTCCCACTGTCATTGTAGCAGCCATGTCTCTTCCTCCAGCTGTGCAAAAGCCACCAAACTTTCGTCTTACTGGGCGAAGTCACCTGCTACACAACCAGCAGGCTGGAAAGGACAGCAGGAATACTCCTGCAAAGACTTCCTACGACCCTCCAGCCAACTAACATCTGAGTCTCCCTCTGCCAACTGGAAAGGCTCCAAGAAGTCGAACAAAGGCAAAGGGTCCTGTGCTTCGTTGACTTGGAGATCCTCCCTGATGGCGTCACCACGTGATACCTGTGCCCGGCCGACGTCCACGTCGGCGGTACGCACCACCAACCGTTTTTCTGCCCTGGACTCCACAGATCGACAAAAGGAGAATGCCAATGCCTCTGTAGATCTTATGGAGCAGGATCCTCAGCCTCTGTGCTCTGTAGCTGTGAGTCTTCAAAAGCTGGAACTCGGCAGCTGCCAACGTCACAACCCTTCATTTTTTCCCTCCCCCTCTCTCCTCCTCATGGCTCTCCTCTGATGGAACAAAGAGGATTTACAGCTGTTCTTAGAATTGCAGCATCTGCTTGTTCTCTGCCTCCAGGAAACAAAATTGTGTCCTTACGATTGTTTTGAGCTCCTGCAGTTTTTCCCAGTCTGCTTTGACCTTTCCCCTGAGGATGGCATTCCATCTCATGGTGGAGTCATACTGGTCATCCAGGATGAGGTTCATAATCAACCCATCTCCCTGACTACCCAGCTTCAAGCTTTTGCAGTTCACCTTTTCCTTCCTCACTTGACTTTTTCCCTATGTACCGTTTACATCCCTCCATCATTGGGTGTCACCAGGGCAGATTTCCTTCAGCTTATTGGGCAACTTCCTCACCCCTTTCTGCTGCTCAGTGACTTTAAGGCACACCATCCCCTTTGGAGCTCTGCCAGAACCTGGATCAGAGGTTGGCTGACCTCAATCAGTTTAACCTCATCTGCCATAACACGGGAGCACCCATGTCCCTTTCAGACTCCATGCACATCTATTCCCATTTAGACCTCTCCTTCTTGCACATCTTCTCGTGTGGTCCCTTCTGTCTGACACATGCTCGACTGACCATTTCCCATGTCCTATGCATTTGCTGACTCCTGCCCCATCTACGTCTACACACAAATGGCAACTTTATAAGTCTGACTGGAGGCCTTGCTCTTCCCTGGCGATCTTTGACGAAACACATTGCCACAGTTGTGATGACCAAGTAGAATATCTTACAAACATTATCCTTACCGCCGCAGAACGTTCCATTCCTCGCATTTCCTCTCTACTGCGCTGTGTCCCAGTCCCTTGGTGGACTGCAGCATGCTGTGATGCTATTCGCGCATTTAGATGTGCTCTCCATGTTTTAAACCGTCGTCCTATGATGGCAAAATGCATTCATTATAAATAGTTCTGTGCACAGTGTAGTCGTGTTCTTTCGGATACAGAAAAGCTAGCTGGATTTGCTTTATTAGTTCTTTTAACAGTTCCACTCCCTCTTCTGTCGTGTGGCCCAACTTCCGACAGTTCCCTGGGACCATGGTCCATTCCCAAATTTCCCACCTGACTGTAGCAGATGGTGGCATAGTGGACCCTACTGCTATTTCCAACACCTTGAGCCGCTGTTTTGAGGAGATTTCGAGCTCCTCCAACTATCACCCCTCCTTCCTCCATCGGAAACGAGTGGAAGAGGCTCAGGCGACAGCCTTCTTCTCTTAGAATCATGAATGCTACAATTCCGTCTTTACTATGAGGGAGCTAGATCATGCTCTCACTTCATCCCAATCCTCTGCCCCAGGGCCAAGTGATGTTCACATTGACATGTTGCCGAACCTCTCTCTTGCAGGCAAGCACTTTCTCCTTCATACGTACGATTGCATCTGGGCAGAGGGCACATTTCCCAGATGCTGGCGTGAAGCCTGTTAAGTACAAACACCTTCCTGCTAGTAATCGCCCCATTTCTCTCATCAGCTGTGTTTGAAAAGTGATTGACCGTATGGTTCCTGCATGGCTGGTATGGTGGCCCAAGTCTCACAGTTAACGAACGACTGCACAGTGTGGATTTAGAGTGCGCCATTCTGCAGTTGACCATCTCGTCACCTTGTCAACCCATGTCATGAATGGTTTTCTGCGGAAATACTAGACTGAGGCTGTGTTTTTCGATTTGGAGAAAGCCTATGACACCTGCTGGAGGACTGGTATCCTCCATACACTCTACACATGGGGCTTCCATGGCCACATGCCCCATTTCCTTCAGGAGTTTTTAAAAGACAGAGTTTTCAGGGTACATGAGGGTTCTGCCTGTCGGACACCTTTATCCAGGAAAACGGTTTGCCTCAGGGTTCCATCCCGAGTGTTGTCCTCTTTGCTATCACCATTAACCCCGTTATGGCCTGTCTCCCGCCAGGCATCCCTGGCTCCCTTTTCGTTGACGATTTTGCCATCTATTGCAATTCTCCACAGACTTGTCTCATTGAGCGGCATCTCCAGCGATGTCTCGATCGTCTTTACTCATGGAGCATCGACAATGGGTTTCGCTTTTTCACTGAGAAAACCGTTTGTATGAATTTCTGTCGGCACAATTGGTTTCTTCCGCTGTTTTTACGTCTAGGGCCTGTTGCTTTTCCATTTGTTGAAACTACGAAATTCCTGGAGCTCATGTTCGATAAGAAACTTTCTTGGTCCTCCTACGTGTCTTACCTGACTGCCCACTGTATGCGGTCCCTCAATGTCCTATGTGTCCTCAGCGGTACTTTCTGGGGAGTGGATTGGATCACCCTCCTCCATTTGTACTTGTCCCTTCTCCATGCGAAACTAGACTATGGGTGTTTCGTTTATGCATCTGCATGTCTGCCCATGTTACGCTGTTCAATACAATTCACCATCGTGGCATCTGTTTGGCCACTGGCGCCTTTTGCACTGGCCAGTTGAGTGTCTGTATGCAGAAGCTGCTGAATTACTGCTGTCGTACTGCCGTGACTTCCTCCTCAGCAGGTAACCATTCCGTTAGTCTGCCATGCCTGACCACCCATCCTAAGCCTACTTCTCTGATGACCCCTTTGATCGCCAGAATGGGACGCGTCCCTCTTCTCTGTTACCTCCTGGCGTTTACTTTTGGCTCTTGCTACGACAGCTTAATTTCACGCTACCTACACATTTCCCGGTGGATGTGATACATTCACTACCTTGGCTTTGTGCGGCGGCCCGAGTTCACCTAGGCCTTCATTCGCTTCCTAAGGACACTACTCCAGCCTGGCTCAATTGCCTTCAGTTTCACGTTTTCACGACCTTCGCACGGACCTTCATGATAGTACCTTTAGTAACTGTTGGCTCTAGGGCTGACTGTTGTCAGTTGTGCCTTCATCATTGGCGCCAACGTTTATAGGTATCGGCTTCTGGAACACTGCTCTGTATTTACAGCAGAGCTCTTTGCCCTGTATCAGGCCACACAGTACATCTGGAGACACAAGCTTTTCGATTGTGTCATTTGCTCCGACTCTCTCAGTGTCCTTCAGAGCATCTGTGTACTGTACATCGTCTATCCCTTAGTGAAATGGGTCCAGGAAAGCTGTCACTTGCTCACTCTTGATGGAGCCACTATGATGTTTTTCCTGGTCACATCGCTCTGACTGGAAACAAGGCTGATGATACTGTTGTCAAGGTTGCAGTCCTCGTGCCTTGGCCCACTAGTTCTTCCATTCCCTCTGATAATCTCTGTGTTGTCATCTGTCAGCAGGTGATGTCACTTTTGCATCAGCAATGGTCCTCCCTCCATGGGAACAAGCTCCAGGAAATTAAACCTCTTCCAGCCGCTTGGACGACCTCCTCTCGGCCTGAAAAGATCACTTTAGCTAGGTTCTTTATTGGGCACTGACTTTTTAGTCATCGCCAATTGTTAATTGGTGCTCCCCCACCACTTTGTGCTCATTGCTCTCAAGCTTTGATAGTTCCCCATTTCCTGACGGAATGTCCCACTTTTTAACCACTTACGTTCCAATTTATGTTTACCATCTGTGTTACTGGCCATTTTAGCGAACGACGGGCGGACTGTCGATCTTGTTTCACTCTTTTTCGTCGTAGCAATATGGCGAAGGACATTTAACCTTTAGTTAAGGACTTTTGTTTCTCTATGGCGTATTTTCTGGACTTCTCTTCAATTACTTGTTTTTAGCTGTCGTTCCTTCCATCGATTGGACTAATCGCTTTTAACTCCTTTTTTTTTCTTTTTTTGTCTTCGTGTTCTAAGGTTCTGACATGGGTGCAGATGACTCTCGTTATTTTTGCGCCCCAAAACAAAACAGAAAAACCCTGTCTCATTCCCTGTCAAACACTGGTACCGCTTCTTTTTCATATCCTTAGACTCTTACACTGAGGAGCCAAAGAAACTGGTACACCTGCCTAATATCGTGTAGGGTCCCCGCGAACACGCAGAAGTGCCACAACACGACGTGGCATGGGCTCGACTAATGTCTGAAGTAGTGCTGGAGGGAACTGACCAATTTGAAACCAGGGCTGTCCATACATCCATAAGACTACGAGGGGGAGCTTGGTGGCCAGTGGAAGCGTTTAAACTCAGAAGAGTGCTACTGAAGCCACTCTGTAGCAATTCTGGACATGTGGGGTGTCGCATTGTCCTGCTGGAATTGCCCAAGTCCGTCGGGATGCACGATGGACATGAATGGATACAGGTGATCATAAAAGGATGTTTACATAATTGTCACCTGGCAGAGTCGTATCTAGACGTATCAGATGTCTCATATCACTCCAACTGCACACGCTCCACGCCATTACCGAGCCTCCAACAGCTGGAACAGTCCCCTGCTGACATGCAGAACCTATGGATTCATGAGGTTGTCTCTACACATGTACACGTCCATCCCCTAGATAGAATTTGAAACGAGACTCGTCCGACCTGGCAACATGTTTCCAGTCATCAACAGTCCAATGTCGGTGTTGACAGGCACAAGTGAGGCGGAAAGCTTTGTGTCGTGCAGTCATCAAGGGTACACGAGTGGGCATTCAGCTCCGAAAGCCCATATCGATGATGTTTCGTTGAATGTTTCGCACGCTGAAACTTGTTGAGGGCCCAGCGCTGAAATCTGCAACAATTTGATGAAGGATTGCACTTCTGTCACGTAGAACGATTCTCTTCAGTCGGTGTTGGTCCCGTTCCTGTAGAATCTTTTTTCCGGCCGCAGTGGTGTTGGAGATATGATGTTTTACCGGATTCCTGATATCCACGGTAGGCTATTGAAATGGTCGTACAGGAAAGTCTTCACTTCATCCCTAGCTCGGAGATGCCGTGTCCTATTGCTCGTGCGCCGACTGTAACATCACGTTCAATCTCACTTAAATCTTGATAACCTGCCATTGTAGCAGCAGTAACGGATCTATCAACGGCACCAGACACTTGTCTTATATAGGCGTTGCCGACCGCAGCGCCGCGTTCTGCCTGTTTACATAATATTTGAATACGCATGCCTATACGTTTCTTTGGCGCTTCAGCGTTTAAGTGCAGTCTTGTTTCTGTGCAATTTGTGAATAATCTTTCTCTCTCTATAACGTATCCGTGCTATCTTCAGAGCTTCAAATAGTGTAATCCAGTCAACATTCTCTAAATCTATAAATGCTATAGGTGTAGGTTCACCTTTCTTTAACCTATCTTCCAAGATAAGTCGTCAGTATTGCCTCACGTTTCAACATTTCTCCAGAACCCAAACTGATCTTCCCAGAGGTCAGCCTCTACCCGTTTTTCCATTCTTGTGCAAATAATTCGTGCAAGTCTTTTGCAACGATGATTTAGTAAACGGATAGTTCGATAATATTCAGATCTTTCAGCGCCTACTTCTTCGAAATTTGATATATTACCATCTTTTTCAGTTATGGTGCTATTTTACATTCCAGGTGGAATATGGCTCTTACATATTTTCCTACAGGTGGTGTATATCGAAGTCCACATCTGCCCCTGGACATGTTTTACAATGTACTATCTGGTTTTTAAATCTGACTTATCATTATGCAGAGCGGTCAGAAACATTCTGAAAATATTGTAGTGCTAAGAAATAATTGTTAAGAAAAAATTGACATATTGCTGTGTTTCCGAGTTAATTAGCATCGAAGTTAGCCGATCAGGCTGATGAGCACGCAAATTCAAGCGGCCTGTTAGAGACGGTGTTGCCGAAAGCGATCTTCGTTTGGCTTTCTAAATCCGAACAAGAGAGTGATACAAAAATTGGACCTGGGACGGTAATAAGGATCGAACCCGAGCCAAAGACTGAACAGTCTCGTGCACTATCGTGTGCACTATGAGGACAACTGACACTAATTGTGTCTGGCAGACCGCTTGAATTTGCGCACCAGCCGACCTGATTGGCTGACTTCGAAGCTAATTAATTCGTAAACGGCGCAACGTATTGAATTTTTTCTTAACAGTGGTTTCTCAGCACAATCTACCCTGCAACGCCCTTACACGGTTTTCAGACTCCTTCTGACCACCTTGTATAATCTACCTGAATCCTACCTGTATCTGCAGGTGTCTACATTTACATAACAGTCTTTCACACTTCTTAAAAACCCAAAGATCAGTATTTCAACACGAAAACTATCGCATTGTAACTATAACTAAACATATTTTGCTAGGTCAATGTAAGGTAACAAAGGGAATGCTACAACCAAGCAAGTTTTATTCATATTCTATTCAAATATGACTCTTTCCAAAACAACCAGTCCTAAAATGATAGTTTCAGATATAATTACTGGCTGATCTCAGCCAACACTTTGTGCTAATGAAGCTGCTTGTAAACTTTTTATAACTCAGTTGTCTTAAAATATCACTTTCAAAACTGAGCGAATGAAAATGCTCTTTCCCCAATTCAGTTTGTGACCATCAGAGCCAAATAAATTCTTAAAGCGAGCCTGATATTAGATAACACTATTTGACACTTTATATGTCGGCACGTCGATGAAATGAGGTATTGAAGAAATTGGCATTCCATGAAATCGAACGAACTTCAAACAAGTAAAATTCCTTTAATCGTTCTCTTAAGTGTTAGTGATTTTGCCAACTGAAGCGCCAGGTGGTTGAGTGCATGTCACGCGGAAATTGACACGAATAAGGCAACATCAAATAATTACACCAACCGTCCAAGAAGTTCAGAGATTGATTTCATTCCTGGCATAAAGTGATACCAGCGCAGTAACTTCGATGGCAGCTTAAACAAACAACTGTAAACAACAGATGTGCATTCGACGCAGGCGTTGTTAAGTAGTGGACTTGCGACTGTAGTGTATAAGTGGTGTTGTTTTGCAAATCATAATGGAGTAACATCTCTAAATTAAGTGTTAATACACTCTCCAGAATGTTAAGAGAAAAGTGCATACACAGTTTGCTCTACACACCTGTACTCACGAACAGAAACAATGCCTTTTGCGACTTAACAGAAGTGCGAAACACGAACAATTCTCTTCTGACAAAAATCATCATAGGTGATGAACCTACCACAAAACGACAAAGTGCAGAAATTCCCATGATGGATCAAGTCTTTGGCAACATAATCCATATTCAATCCAATGCGGAATGTGAACTAAACAACACATCAAAGAAAGACTTTGCTGACAGGTTCACGTAGGTCTTAACTTTTCTCCATTTTTATTTTATTAATCCAGACTTGATGCTTCTTGATCTGAAAGGGTAAATCTACATCTGTACCTTCATGTAATTGTAACCATGGTTGTGACCTCTGTTTTCTTCCAGCTACTTGGTACAACCTTTTGTTACAGAGACATATAGTACAAAATATTATGGTGACAGAGTTGCTAACTCTTACGAAAAATCTATAAATTATATGATAACGACTCCATTGGGCCCTGCTGATTTGTTCAGTTTTAGCGATTTCATCTGTTTCTCAATATATGTAATGCAAAGTGCATATGTTTGTCTTGGATCTCTTCCCAAGTCCCTGGATCAATTTCAACCAAATTTAGCACATAAACAGCAGGTCTTGTGAGTGTCAGCACTGTGGGGATTATAACCACCTAGGTCCAGTAGGGGAAGAAATACGGGCAAAACTGTTTTTCTCTCAGCCCCTGGTGTGTAGGCTACCCTGCAATACTGAAAATTTGTATGGGAATATCATCTACCTGTCAAATTGGCCTGGTTTGCAGGGCAGCCATACATGTCAGGGGCAAGAAATGGCTTTCCAGCTTCCAACATGTAGGCTGCCCCTGCATGACAGGCATGTTCTGTTGGTCCCACAAAATTACAGACAAACATCCTTAACATCAATTTGCTGCAGAATTCTTGAAAATATTATCAGTTCGAATACAACAAATTTCCTTGAGACGGAAAAGGTCCTGTCAGCAATTCGGCACGGATTTAAAAAGCATTTGAAATACAGCTTGCCCTTTTCTCACATGATAGCCTGTGAACCGTGGATGAAGGATAGCAGATAGATTCCCTATTTCAGGATTTCTGGAAAGGTGTCCCACAACAGACTGTTACAGGAGGACTAGGTACCCAGATATGTGAGTGGCTCAAAGACTTCTTAACTACTACAACCCAGTATGTTATCTTCGATGTCGAATGTTCATCAGAGACTAGGGCATCTCAGGTGTACTCCATGGAAGTTTGACATGACAGCTCTGTTTCTCTGTATGAAAAAATGATCTGATGGACATGGCGAGCAGACGTCTGCAGCTGTATGCTGATGGCGCTGTGGTGTATAGGGAAGTGTCATCGTTGAGTGACTGCGGGATGATAAAAGATGACTCACACAAAATTCATATTTGGTATGATGAATAGTAGCTTGCTCTAAACGTAAAAAGTTTAAGTTAATGTGGACAAGTAGCAAAAACCATTCCGTAATGTTCGAATACCGCATTAGCAGTATTCTGCTTTACAAACTCGTGTTGATAAAATATCTAGGCGGCTGTAGGGCGAGGAAATTCTAGAGCATAAGCTTTTCTGATCTTGACACAGCCATTAACTGTTTTGCGGAATTGTGTCTGGAAGATTTTGCTATTGCTAGTGAACTAGGAGCTGAAACAAGTTATCTTCGAGGTTCCGTCCGATTGATACCTTTATCAGACAGCCAAAATGTGGTTAACAAGTTAACGAAGGAGTAGACTGAAACTCGCGACTTTGTGTCAGTTCAGCAGGGGTGGCTCGCTCCCACACCACAGTAGAGAGTAACCATGAATCGCTTCAGGATGGCTCATTAACGAGTTTCGTAGCAAACTTATTTTTAAGACTGTTGTATTAATGAGAACTCACAATGAAATTCACCATCTCTTTTAATATTTTGATGATGCAAAGAATGACGAAATTTAAATTGACAGATTTATATTTCCTTGCGATTTTATTTAAGCGTTAAACGCAAAAACACAGAATGCCAATGTACATTACTTATTTTGCTTTTCACTAAAGGTACCACTTTTCGAGTAACGCTAATTCGAAGACAAGCTCTTAAGGTGAAGTCCGTCTGAGAGCTTCTGTGGATGGAGTTCGTTCTCATCATTGCATAAAAAAGCAGCATGTACATGTAAGTCTAAGCATAATCGTAGCTGCTGATTTGTAAGGTCGTGAAAATTTACTGCTTGCCTAGCCTCATCCTCAACAGTCCTGCTGTAGTCTACGACGTGTTACTAGAAATTAGTTGCAGCATACGTTGAAAGGTTGCAAAAATTCAGCCAATCACTTTTTTATGATAATTTATTTTGATTTTACCGGCTTCATTTTGCTCATTCTAGAGAGGCAAAGTATGGATTTAATTGCATGCCATTTGCCTGTGTTTCCGCTGCAAAGACATATTCGGTGCCTGCCCATACAGATTTTGATTCAAAGAATCTCTTAAGGTGAATGCTACAATTATTCCCTAGAAAAGGCTTGACCTTTGAGATAGTCATGTCAGTCTTCATAAGGGAATATTTTACAAATTTTAAGAGAAATTTAGCCGATTTTGTGTCGTTTCCAGGGGCACAGCTGGGAAATGGAGTGTCAATAATTATATTAAACTACTTTTCAATATTTATAATTTTTTCAATGATTCTGACGCTTTTTCGTCATTGCAACGTCTATGTGCAGGCAACACAAGTCAGAAATGATTTTAAGTTCCCATCAGTTTGGAGTTTCCTTAAAGTCTTTGCAATTGTTTCGTCAGTCTTCGTTGCTGACTTGTTTTATTGTTATCAAAGTTTAAAACTAGTCGGTCAAACTCGTGGTTGTTGTATTCTGCATCTTCTCGAAGATTTTTCAGTAATGAGTAAACATTTGGATAAACTTTTGATATTAATGCACTTACTCTTCGTTTCCGTCCTTCTGCGATGTTATTGCGATGGTGCTTTCCACTGCAGTTCCACATCTCTCTTGGAATACGTTCGTTGCCGAGCCACTTGTCCCCAAAATAGTCATAGAAGTCCTGAAGCTTTTGGTTTTCAGGCGTGCTCTCCTGGATACACAGCCAACCATCATCCAATGTTTTAAGGGAAGATACGCCAGAGCAGAACACATACTTATGGTACAGCGTATTCCCTCATTTTCCTTATAGGCTGGGACGAAGCCGCAACACTGAACTCGTTTGCACAAACATTAATCAAAATGATAACTGCCAACAGTAATCTTTGTTCCAAGAAAGAAACTGTTAGCTGCTTGGGCGATGGCAATTTCGAAGTCCATCATCAGAGATACAGGGTTCCATTCAGGCACATTAGTGTCAATAGCTTCAAAGAAAATGTTCATATGTACTCGATTTTTATTTGGTAGCAAAGCGTAAACAACTGGAATGGTGTTCGTTTCCTCCCAAGATCTATTAAGTTCGATGTGGAGTATAAATAAATTTCCAAACTGCTTGCTAGAACTTTTCACATTCCATCCGCAAAGAATGATTCGCAGTTTCATAAACACGATTTTCCCTTTTCACTGGCAAACACCAGTATTCTGTCATTCAGCTCCCTGTTGTCATATGCAAATAAAAAATTGGTACCATCATTCATCAGTAAATTATTTCTTGGCAGGATATTCCTCCAGAAGCGGTGGTCTCTTATGTAGCTCCCATACATTTTCTCCTAATGCGCTGTAACGATTTTTCCCCACTTCTGTGTAGATGGTAACGATGTTACTAAGTCCTGGCCTCGGTTGAAGAGCTGCCCTACGTCTTCAACGTAAACTGATGAAACTGTAGCGTCTGTTTCTTTTGTCCGCTTCTTTGTGCTGACAAAATATTTTCTCACTTCATTTGCTGCTTAATGTGGAATACAAACATGGTTGCCTTCCCCTAAAACTGTGTTACTTTTGTGAATATTCTTTCGCTGCATTTATTCTTTTTAAAGTTCACACAGCGCCAGTAAGTCATTTCTTGTTTGTTTGTCCACTATGTACTGATGCCCGTTATAAATGAATAAAGAGTTCCCTTTTGTAGTCTCGGTGAACTCCATTACCTCAGCACTGAAACACGGATCACTACTTGTCAGAGAGGTACTGAACTCTGGGAGAAAGTCACACTCACTGCGAACTGGGGCGGGAACAAGGAACTTTATGCAGGAAATGAGCTTTGGCCTTCCCTAGAATACGTCGCAAATAGCAGCGGACAGGTCGGTGTTTTCTACTTCTGAAACACCCTGTCACTACGTACAGTGTCCTAGGCTCCTTGCAAATGTCAACAAATTCCCTCTCCGTACAAGTGTCACTCCGTGCAAGAGTCACAAACTCCTGTAGCCCAACCATTCTCCCCCCTCCTTGCCATTTTCGGGTAACTCCTTTGCTTTACTGTCTCTTTGTCTTCATTTACCAAATTGAAAATAAAAGTTTTCTTCTGTTAAATTGAAAGTTCAACCTTTCTTACAACAAAGGTAAATTTATCTTCCTAAAAAAGGTAGATATTCTTCTTGAAATAAAAATTTTGTTTTCTATAAACAAATGAATCCGCTCCTCAGTCAGGAAAAACGAAACGCGAAATGCTTCTTTTTTGAAAATAAAACTGAGAAAAACTTCTTTATAAAAGACAAAACTTTGTGGTTAAAAAACACAATATTCTATTCAGAAATTAGTTTATTTGCAAACCAAAAAATTTTTGCTTGAGAGAAATAAGTAATGTCATGTTCACTAAGTATTTCTGTTATGCTGACACTTCTTGTAATGTCTCTCGTGGTTATTACTCTATCGTATTCGACTGATCTATCTGTTATATGTGTACTTCGTCTTACGGTGTGCGAGAGTCACGACTGTCATGCGTGTAGGGCACATTTAGTCTGATTATTCTGAGCATATTTCAGTTGCTCTACCGCTGTCGTTTTATGCAGTGTGCTATGTTATAGCTGGCCTTCATAAACCAGACGCGAGATTTTAATGCCCTCTCGCTCACTACGTGCAAACTATTAGTCCCACAGAAAAAAAGAGCATGACCTTTTAGTAGGAAATGTAATGTAGTTAAATTTTTGTACTGGGATAAGTTTTCGCTGGAGGCGACGGTTTTAGAGTTATTCAAGAAAAACGTACAAATTTACCTTCACACACATCTCTACCGCCACACTCATTCTTCACCAGTCAGGATTCCTAGTATGTTGTTCGTGGCACAAAAATTTCCAACTACACGAGCTATTCCAGACATTCGAACCAAAAGGTCTATATTGGTTGGGCTGTCAAGTCACCAACATAGTTCACTACTTCGTTAACATTATGAAGTTAAATGTGCCCGTGATGGTAATGAACGAAAAACGAGTGTATGTATATTGCGTCCTAATATGTTGCAATCAGTTGCTACCATCAGGAGCGCATAAATGTTTTTCGTGCATAGCTGATTTGGCCGCTATGGGTTGGCCGCACGTAGCTGAACACCAAAAGACATTTGTGGATTTGTTTGTCAGTGGGAAGCTAGCAATGATGATCGGCGCAGTCCGGCTTTGCGTTGAAATGTTTCAATTAAGTTCTGATCAAGCAAGACCTTTGTTTCTGGGATTCCTTATGCATGCAGTTAGGATAAAGTGCCACACTCTGACGCTTCACACTAGAAATGCCGATCCCGACACATGTTGGTGGGAACGTGGGCGTTTTGAAGCTGACCTTGAAGATGTTCATGGAAATGAACTAGTTGAGTGCTTTTTAAATGCTCATTGCTTGGGATTCGGGTATTGGTAGGATTTGAGCCAGGTTGCATCTTACAAGTTACTGAAATTCGTATAACTTGGCATCGGTTGACGTGAGATGTGTCTCATATACCCCTTCCATTGTGGAATAGTGTTGTTCTTTTCTTGTTGTTTCGAGAACAAGTAGCAGTAGCGTATTCCTCCTGTTCGTCTGTCAGCCTTCTGAGTTCCTGCGTATTCGAAACAGCAACCTACAGATCATCACCATATGCAGTGCAATGGAGTCGGACACGAGCCATAAATATACCTGTCACTAACCATTCAGTTTAAACCAGGAGTGTTTCGACGCCAATTCTGTAGAGTGTCATTGATAATGGGCAACCCTGTCGTATTGTTCAGCTATTGGAAAGCTCTTTCGTAAGACGACCGTTTAATAATCTCTTGGATTAAGCCCTTGCTACTAGGTTGTGCAAGATGTTGTTGATTAAAGGTTCCCCAAATGTGGAGTAGCGTTTTCAGAAGGTATTCATGCCCTATCCTATCGCAGACGTATGAAAAGTGAATAAAAATAAGCGCGCTGGCTGTAGAATAACAGATAAGATCCCTGAGGCTACATGCGGTACATATGACGCTGCGGTGGGGATCGGCACAGGTTTGATAGTTCAACCATTTCTGTAGCGCAGGATTCTTACAGATCTTAAGCGTGCTTGTTCTATCTTGATGTCGGCGTTAAGAAGTGTGGTAGGTCGCAATTTGCTTTGGGATAAGGACCATGAGTCCCTGTTTGAATTCAGATAGCACGGTATGTCTATCCCGTATTTCATTTGCTATTCTGGTATCTGGCGCTGTGAAGATTAAATGCCCGCCAGAGGAGATGGACTTGGATGGGCTTTAGGAGACACCACGGCCGCGCAGCGCTGTGCTTGCGCGGCGAGAGTGCCACCATCTCACAACATGGATACGGCTGCCAATCTCGTTCCACGCAGTCAGCATATTGGTGGCAGCCCAGCACACAGCTGAACAGTTCAGTGCTCACACTTTATATAGTCGGATGCATCTTCTATGTACTAGGGCTACTTGATAACTACTTTGCTTGTCATCCAGTTATTCTCTGTGGTCGTATCTTCGATTTGTCTCTCCTCCACTCTTGGCCTTGTTGTTATTGTTGTGGCGAAGGCTTTGCTTAGCACCTCATTGTCATCTATGTTGTCTGTCCTGGTCTCGTTTCTTGTCCATAATCTGTCAGCCATTTCCCTTCCCTACCATTGGTTTAGTTCACTCTCCAGCAGGCGACTCTCCCACCTGGGAACTTCCCCTGTTTCTCCAATTCTTCTGGACTCCGACGCGTGCACATATATCCGGCTACCTGCAAATATAGCACTGACAACTAGGAAAAAGGAGGGTAGGTAGTAGCATGGACGCTAAACTGGTTTGTTGGCTGGAGCAACAGCAACAGTTAATGCAGCAGCAGCGTCAGTTAGACCTGTTACAAAAATAACTTCAGCTTCAGGTGTACAAACTCAGAGCACATGAGGCCAAGTTGCACAAAGCCTCAGAGCCTTCCATTATTGACGCCCCCCTACATCCTCCGTCATTTCCGTCTTTCAGTGATGCTGAGGAGGACTGGGGCGCATACTTGAATCGTCTGCAACAGCATTTCACGGCTTTTCAAGTCACGGATGATTCATTGAACTGGTCATTATTTTTGTACTGGCCTTCACCAGATACTTTCTTTTTGTTCCGAAAGTTAGCGGCTCTGTCAGACCCTGGTCCATTCACCATTCAGAAGATGTGTTCTTTTGACTAATTTACTATTCCCAGAGATACCATGTGGCTGCCTCCAGGCTCGAGTTCCATCAATACCAAAAACAACTGGCACAATCATACCGCTCTTCAGTCACTGACTTGCAAGGTCTCAGCCACCAATGCGATTTCTCTTGCACCAATCAACACTGAAAGGTTTCATAAGCGGACTCTTTGATTTGTGATGTGGTGTTCCAGGTTGCAGCTGATCCAGAGGTCAGCACTGCAGCGCTGAAACTAGATAATCCTTCTGTGGAGAACATTTTCATGAATCGGATACTCGTCCGAAACACAGGCAGCTAACGAATGACACATGATGAGGCAACAAATTGTGGCCATCAACATGCCTCCGCACACTCTACTCTCGCACCACAGACGTAGGACAGTCCCCAGGCTGCAGCACAGTTGTGATTCGTCCTCGTCTGACGTCTCTGTAGCATCTGAGCCTCTTGCCTCACCTTGTCATAGATCAAAGGGGCCGCTCTCTTTGTGCCGAAGTGTTTTTCCACTTACTGCCATGCAGACTGTCCAGATCGGTGGTGATCCTGCACACTTTGTGGAAAAGAGGTGCATCTTCGATCGGAGTCTTGCAGCCACACAACCCTCTTCTATCATGCTCCAAAAGGACCTCAAAACTCTGTTCATGCACTGCAGTCAGTAATCCTGCTGGATGATCCTTTCATGTGGAATTTATTTCTGACACTACATATTTATAACAAGGAAATCCGTTTTCAGGTGGACACGGGGACCACCATCTAGGCATATGCATCTTTTTTTTTTAAATAGAGGTGGAGCCCCTCCACGCCCACACCGGCATGATGGCCAACACAAAAGGTCTACTGCCATCTCCGCATAAGGGTTAGTATTCACTAAAGTGAGGTGTCGCAGGATGTGGGTACTGCGATGTTTGCGTACGTCTGGTTAGGATTAACCATTAATACGCGCTCATCTGGAGATAGATTGGTCGAAATCTGACGAAGGGTAGCGGTTTGAAGGGCAGAGGAAAAAAAGTGCCAAAGCAAGAGCCAAGGGAAAAAACCTCTGCGAAAGTTAGGTCGGGCGGCAAGAGCAGTAGAGGTTGTCTTGCTGCCTGCGATAGGTTGTGCAAGGATAGGCTTTGTTAGTAGTGGGTATCATGCATGTCGATACCTTGACGTTGTGCGTTTGTGCTGCTCGGCGGCTGGCGCTGGGTGCTGGTACAGAGTCCTCGTTCAGCGTCAGCAACCTGCAACAGTTAGGTTTGTTATCGGTCTTGTGTCCGATAGGTCATATACCGGAGGCACAGTGTGAGGGAGTGTTGGCAGATTGTTCGTGCGTGTGTGGGCGAGCTCGTCGGTGTCCCTGCTGTGGCCTGTTGGTCGGCTCTAATAGCAGCTGGTAGTTGCCAGTCAGTGTTGCTGATATGCAGGGGCTTACCGGCGTTTGTCGCTGTTTGCGTATGTTAGTTTACCATAGGTGGTTATGCCCTAGATAGCAGTGTCTTTGGCCGCTTGTGTTTCCACCTGTGGTTGTGATCGTAGTTTCCCGGAGTGAGGATGAAAGGATTGTTCGAGTGTCTCGAGTTCCTGTATAGTCGTGTGGCGTGTTTCTTGAATACTTCCTTGAGGGTATCAAGGCGGTATTCATGGTGAAGATCCACGGTGCGTGTGTAGCGTGGAGCATTGCTGATGATTCGTAGCACCTTGTTCTGTATGATCTGCAGGCGGCGCAGTCGTGTGGGAGCTGCATATCCCCAGACGGGAGCTGCGTACATCATCAGAGGTCTAATCAGTGTCATGTATAAGGACCTCGACACCCTCCTATTCAGTGTGCTTTCCCTGTTGAGCATTGGGCAGAGCTGTTTGAGCCTCGCGTGCGCTCGGTTGGCAACGTATTCGATGTGGTCCCCCCATGTGTTTCCGGTCCAGCCAGACACCAAGGTATTTGACTTTCTCTCGGAAACGTATTGGGCGTGTATGTAGTGTTATCGGTCTACAGTGTTGGTGTTTGCGCAGTAGTTTCGGTCTGCGTGTGAACAGAACTGCTTCGCACTTGTCGACGTTTACTTTAATACGCCATCTCTCCAGCCAAGGCTCAGCTGTTCTGAGTGCTTGCTGTCTGTATTCGTGAGTTGATGTTCGACGGTTTCCAGTCTTGCGCGAGGATGGCTGTGTCATCCGCGTAGACGGCTAACGTCGTGTTTCGTGTCGCTGGGAAGTCATTAATGTACAGGTTAAACAAGATGGGCCCTAGGATGCTTCCTTGGGGTACGCCAGCTTGGATACCGTGTTGTGTTGATTGTTTATCCTGCACGTTAGTGTTGAAACATCTGTTCGTGAGATATGAGTGTATGAGACGTACGAGTCCGTCCGGGAAACCAGCTTCGCTTAGTTTGCGTATGAGTCCGTTGTGCCAGAGATGATCGAAAGCCTTTTCGATGTCTAGGAACACGGCCCCTGTGGCTTTGTTCATGTTGTAGCCGTGTGTTACATGTTCGACTACGCGGAGGAGTTGTTGTGTTGTCGATTGGTGATTCCTAAAGTCGAATTGCTCCGCTCTTAGGGTGTCGTTGGCGGTGCAATGCCTAGTGATACGTTTTAGTATTACCTTCTCAACAATCTTGCTGAGCGAGCACAGCAGACTGATAGGTCGGTAATTTTGTGGGAGGGAGTGGTCTTTCCCTGGCTTCCTGAACATCAGGACCTTGGCCGCCTTCCAAAAGTCAGGGAAGTGTTGGTGTGTCAGGATGGCATTTGTTAAGTGTGTGAGGTATTCTACGGCTTTATCCGTGAACTCCTGGAGGACACGGTTTTGAATGCCATCAGGCCCAGGGGCTTTTCTAGCGTTGGTGTGCTTGATAGCCCATGTGACTTCATTTGTGCTAGTACGTCTTATTTCGTTGCGCGAGGGCTGGGCTACAAGTCGTGTAACCTCCTGGTCTGTTTCCAGTGTGAATGCTGGGTCTGAAGGAACCAGATTCGGCATGAAAGACGCTGCAAGTGTTGTGGCCATAAGCTCTGCTTTCTCCGTCGTGGAGTAGGCTGGGCCGTCTGGTCCTTGTAACGTGGGAATGTAATGTTTCTCCCTGGTGAAGTGTCTGACCAGCTGCCACACGCCAGGACGTGTGGTATCCAGCCGAGCGAGTTTCTGTCCCCATTGTTCGTTTCTGAATGTTTGAATTTTATTCCGTATTATGCCCTGGAGTCTGTTGACGTGCAGTTTATAGAACGGGCGCCTGGTACGCATATGCATCTTTATTTAACCCCGATTTATGATGTGCCTCGAATTTTCGTGTGCATGTCACCTTTCGGCGGGATGCCACGCCACATTTTTATGATGTCAGACCCATTTTGGTGGGCTTATGTACTGCAGTGAAGCAGAAGCTTGATTACCTCCAGGCTGCTGGAGTTATTGAGCCAGTGAAATCTAGTGCCTGGGCCATCCAACTAGTCATACTTAGACAGCCCAACGGCTCTGATTATGCTGGGATTTCAAAGCTACAATTAGTGCTCAATCACAGGTTGAAACTTATCATATTCTTCAGACATAAGACCTTCTTACCAAACTTGCTGGAGGAGAATACTATCCAGAGATCAACCTTGTTGACACTTACCTTCAGTTGCTGTTAGAAGAGGAATCTCAGAACACTGTTGTCGCAACACTCCTTTTGAATATATAAGTACAAGTTACTCCCGTTTGGCATTGCCTCAGCACCCGCAATCTTCCAAAGGTATCTGGAACTTGCCAATATTTGTATTGCCATATAGGTACATTTGTGTTTTCCTCACCTTCAACGATTTTAAATGTTGATTATAATGTAGCAACATCATTTGTCCAGACAAAATATGATAAATCAGAGTTTGTAATAACTGTGATGTAGGTTACACACTAGGTGACGTGAGTGATGCAATATCGTCAAAGTCATCTACTTCTGCAGTTCTTGACATATGACAGATTTGGTGGCAGTCCAAGACCAATCGTCGTAGCTGCGGCTGCAACGACACTGGATGGTGGCAGTCCAACCATGACTGCCACATGTGCTGTTGCATTGACACGTGCTACAGACAACACTGGATGGTATAAAAAGGCTGGTGCTGCTAGATTCTAATAGTGTTGGCAGTAAATAAC
The DNA here is from genome assembly GCF_021461385.2 of Schistocerca piceifrons. NCBI lineage: Eukaryota > Metazoa > Arthropoda > Insecta > Orthoptera > Acrididae > Schistocerca > Schistocerca piceifrons. The sequence goes on along the minus strand of NC_060149.1, from coordinate 217,066,276 downwards.
ATTTTTATTGTAGTCTTCAAGAGTAGTGTGAGAGTGATGAATATTGCATATCTAAGGAAAGTTTGCTGAAGGTAATAACATGTTTGTGTGAATTATCTGGGTGATCTCATTGTTACTGGACCCTCTGGCCAGGAGTATTTGAAAAACCTCCACACCCTCTTTATAACCATATAGGACACACGTTTGCCTTGTTGTTTGGAAAAGGGTAGATTTTTTTCCAACCAGTAGTGGGGTATTTGGGTCATTGGCTCACCAAAATGTCGCCACCTTGGTTCCATTTCCTAACCCAGGAATTTAACTGACCTGCATGTGTTTTTGGGCAAAGTCAACTATTACTCCAAGTTGTTACTCATGCAGCTCATATTTTGTAAGCCCTCAATCACTTGCATAAAAAAGGGGGTGCTCTTCTAATGGATTCCTGCCTGTGACCAGGTTTTTATCCAGTTAAAAACCGTGCTGCAACCTGCCTCCTGTATCTCACCTTTCTCTCCCAGACGTCTCTTGTTTGTGGTGGCTGATGCATACACCTATGGCATCGAGACAGTTCTGGTCCACTGGAAAGAGGATGCATCCGAACAGCTAACAGCATAAGTGTGAAAGATGTTGGGCCCTCCTCAGTTCAGCTACTCACAGATCGGAAAGGAGGCATATGTAATAGTGTTAGCCATTAAAAATTTTCATGGCTATCATTTTGGGATGAAGTTCTCTCTAATTATGGATCATAAGCTCTTGGTTACAATATCTGGGCCTCAGTCCAACCTACCAAAGTGAACACCTCTTAGTGCTTGGCATTGTTCTTGAGTGTATACAATTATACCATTTGGTTTTAGCCCATGGCACAAAATTCAAATGCTGACACATTCTCACATCTACCTGCTGGCCCAGACCCTGATTGCAACCAACTGGAGGTCCTCTGCTTCCACTTCAATACTGTATGTCAACATACATTGGACAGTTTCCCCATTAAGGCCACACATGTCGCTACCACCATGTGCTGCAACCACACGCTGTGGAAGGTACTCTGATACCTGACCCATGGCTGGACAACTTATCTCATCTGCCAGTTGGCGACCAACCCCAATCCCAACACATTTCTCACAGACTTTTGGTTATCAATGACAGCCTTGTTTTGGATACTGAGACTGACACGCATTTGGTAATCATTCCACTCAAATTGCAACAATGAGTCCTTAGCTTGCTGCACCAGGGATACTGGGGGATGAAGGTGTTGAATGGCCAACACATGTATAATGTGGCTATCAATAGTGACATTGAGAGATTGGTCCGTGGCTGCACGGTCTGCACCTGCCACCAGGCAGCAACCCATCATCATTTGCACCTTGGTCTACATCCACCTCCATTTTTCAGGCCTGTTTTTGGGGTTGACGCAGTTGCTCATCATGGATGAGTACTCATATATAGTATGCATTGCATCCAGCATGACTGACACCACCCTCATTGCCTTGTCCCAGATTCTGGCCACTGAAGGGTTACCATGCACTTTGGTCTCAGATAATGGGCACCAAGTCATTGTGTCTGCTTTCAAAGAGTTCTGTGTGGTCAATGGCATAAAACATATTTGCAGTCCTCGATTCCATTCTTCCTCTAGTGGTGAAGTGGATTGTCTCATTCTGACCTTCAAGCAGCAAATGAAGAAAGCCTTCAAATACTCTGCTACTACATCGACAATTGCTGGTCATAGTCCTACTGAGCTGCCCCATGGGTGGCAACCACAGACTCCATTTCATCTTCTGACACCAGCTGCTGCCAACTGTCACAGCCTTACACACCTGATTTGGCTATGTGAGCCCACTCTATGGCGGTACTGTGGCTTGAATGCCAGTGATAGCAGTACAGACCCACGGGCAATAGGTTATGTCTCTCCAAAAACAACATGGGCTCGAGCATCAGAACCGCAACCAGCTCCAGCCTCAAGCACAGGTGACACATCCAACACCAACCCCTCCACCTCTATCTTCCAGTGATCATGAAGCCCCAGGGGCAGCACTACTGGTGACTGCTAAGGACTCCCCATGGGCGCACCAGCACTACGTTCTGCATCCACGAGGATCGGAGGAATTCTCTGGCACCCTCAACTCCAGCAACATTGCGATAGACATTGCCGTCCACTCTCCTTTCCCACAACCGGCAGTTGAAGGGACTGAGTCTTCATCCATATCATCTTTTCGCCTCCCCCCCCTCCCCTCCAACAGCACCTTCTGGGACATTTCTTTCTGTATGCACCTACTGCGGAGAGGGGAAGGGTGGCAAGAAGATTTGGCATTGGGCACTACAAATGATGAATGCTGGCCACAGGAGATGGACTTAGATGGACATAAGGGGGCACTGCAGCTATGCAGCATTATGCTCAAATGGTGATAGTGCCACCGTTTCACCATGTGAATATGGTGGCCAATAGGATTCCATGCAGCCAGTACACGGGGCAGCAGCTCAGCACACAGCTGGACAGTTCAGTGCTCACACATGATATTGTCAGATCTTTCTTTGCTGTACTAGGAATGCTTGATAACTAACTTGCTTGTCAAACAGTTATTCTCTTTGGTTGTATCTTGAATTTCTCTCTCCACTGCTCTTAGCCTTCTTGTTGTTGTTATCATAACAGGCTGTATCCATTGTGTCTGAGGGTCTGGCAAGATCTAGGTCCTCAGCGGACATCTGAATTTTCACCTCAGACGCAGAACTTCTAGGCAGCAGTAGTGTGGGTTCCACCATAATTCCCTTGTTCTTGGGGGTCTTCTTTCTGGATTTCTCTCGCCGATCCTTGGGTTTCTTGGTCTGGGAAGGATTCACTGATTCAGTCTCTGGGACTGAGGATGATCTGAAGCCCATCTGCTTTTGGGCACTTCAGCCACTCGCAGGTGTCATCATTCCCACTAGCAGAAACCTGGGAAGGGAGTGACCCAAGGGACCCCTTCCTAGCAAGAGGAGCTGAAGAAGACTTGCGCTTCTCCGGCTGAGAAGTGGGGACTGGTGTCCCCGATGGTTGGGGGAACAATACTCCCAAGGTAGGTGGTGCGGGAGCAACAGGGAGGGAAGTGCTCCCCACCATCAAGGGGGCAGGTGTAGTTTTCTGGCTCTGAGAGCTGACTCGAACTCATGGAACTGATGGGGCTACAACTGTCCTCATAGCAGTGGCATAAGAGGTGGTCATAGCCACAGGATGTAGGCACTCAAATTTCCTCTTTGCCTCAGTGCAGGTCAGTCGGTCCAAGGTCTTGTATTCCATGATTTTCCTTTCTCGCTGTAAAATCCTGCAGTCTGGTGAGCAACGGGAATGACGCTCTCTGCAGCTGACGCAGGTGGGAGGCGGGGCACATGGAGTATTGAGTTGGGATGGACGTCCACAATCTCGACATCTGAAGCTGTAAGTACAGCGCGAAGACATACGGCAGAACTTCCAGCACTTAAAGCACCACATTGGGGGAGGGATGTATGGCTTGGCATCACAGCGGTAGACCATCACCTTGACCTTCTTGGATAATGTGTCACCCTCGAAGGCCAAGATGAAGGCACTGGTCGCAACCAGATTATCCCTCTGACCCCGATAGACAAGCTGGACGAAATGAACTCCTGGTCATTTTAAGTTGGCGTGCAGCTTATCATTAAGACGGCAAAAGAAGGTCCCTGTGAAATATAATACCATGGACCATATTTAAGCTCTTATAGGGCGTGATGGCTACAGAAACATCCCCCAGCTTGTCAGAAGCGAGTAGTGCCTGTGACTGGGCATAGGAAGCCGTTTTTATCAAGACTGACCCAGACCGCATTTTGGACAAGCCCGCCACCTCCTCAAACTTGTCCTCTAAATGTTCTACAAAAAACTGAAGCTTTATCGAGACAAAGGAGTCCCCATCAGCTCTCATAGATACAAGTACTGGGGCAAATAAGGTTCACTGCCATCCTTAGCTTGGCGTTCCTTCCTTGGTGTGGCCAGGGAGGGGAATGATTTAGGATCATACTTCGTTGTATTGTACTGTGACTTTGAATGCTTACAGACTGCTGGCGTTTGATCACCAGCAAGTGATGATGTGGTATGCTTCATCGTGTGTCATCTGCCCTGATACCACCCACACAGACCATGGGCCCTCCCCACAGGCGCCACCGAGCCGCAGCAAAGGCCACCTGACAGGATGGCCATTGCCGGGAGTCCCAATGCCCCATGATGATGGGCATCTTCTCCTTAGCATACATGGGGAGTTAGCGACACAGGCAGCAGCAGGACAATCCCTGTGTAGTCAGGGGGCTACAACCAACAGGGTACATGGCAGCCCCACCACAACAGACTGGCTACCATGCTCGATATGAGGTGCAAAGAATTCCATGGTCATCGTCAGCACAGAAAATGACACTGCATAGTGGGGTGGCCTCACTCAAGAGATGGAGGATGAGAGGGACTGCAATGCCATGACGAGAAAGTGGGCTAAAGGTATTGACGAACAACGTACCATGTAAGGTGCCCTTCCCCAATTGGCTCGCTCTTCGGGAAAATTTTGAAAACTGGAGGTAAATCCTACAGGGGACCATCACATAAAGGCCAAAAGGAGTGAGACTCCTTTTAAACGTCTCTTATAACAGATAGGAATACCTCGGGCCTATTCTAGCCCCTAGGCCCGCAGGGGGTTATTATATATTTCAGCCACACTCCCCTACATGTTCCTGCCTATAGCTAATACTTCACATTCTTGTTTGAAATAAGACACTATGGCATCTTTCTCCAGTCTATTGAACATGGAAATCTTTCTAAGAGTTTCAAACAAAGGAAAATCCAGGATGAAATGTAACAGTTTTGTCAGAAGGAAAGTAGCTACTCACCATATAGCAGAGATGCTGAGTCGCAGATAGGCTCAACAAATGACTCACAATTAAAGCTTTCAGCCATTACGGCCTTCATCTACAATAGACACACACATGCACATACACACCCTCATGCAAATGCAATTCATGATTGACTGCCGCGAGTATACTGGGCAGGGGCACTACAAATGTGGTGTGTGGACAGTAAGTTTGAAGGGTGGGTCTCACGGGGAGCATGCCAGAGATGAGTCCCTGCAGTTGTACTATCCTCTGTGTCCTCAGTGGCTCAGTCGGGTAGAGCATCCGCCATGTAAGTAGGAGACCCCGGGTTTGAGTACCTGTTGAGACACACATTTTCAGCTGTCCCTGTTGATATTTATCAATGCCTGTAAGCATCTAATGGTCTGGATTTCATTGTAATTTCATAAAAAGACTGGGTGTTGTGGTGGAATGACAGATGTGTAATGCTGGAATGGAAACAGGGAAGGGGCTGGATGGGTGCGCACAGTGAAAAACGAAGTTTGAGGCCAGGAGGGTTACGGGAACACACGATGTATTGAAGGGAAAATTCCCACCTGTGCAATTCAGAAAAGCTGGTGTTGGTGGGAAGGATCCATATGGCACAGGCTGTGAAGCAGTCATTGAAATGAAAGATATCATGTGGGTAGGACACCTCTCGTCGTGCCCTGAAATGAGAAATGTCCTGCCCACTATTATTTACACCCCTCCTACAGTGGTATTCTGCCGTCCACTGAACCTACACAGTATACTCGTTCATCATTACACATCCCCTGCTCCCAGTCCCTTACCACATGGCTCATACCCTGTAATAGACCTAGATGCACAACCTGTCCCATACATCCTCCCACCAACACCTACTCCAGTCCAGTCACTAACATCACCAATCCCAGCAAAGGCAGGACTACCTGTGAAACCAGTATGTGGTATACAAGCTAAGCTGCAACCACTGTGCTGCATTCTATGTAGGCATGACAATCAACAAGCTGTCTGTCCACATGAATGGCCACCGACAAACTGAGGCCAAGAGACAAGTGGACCACCCTCTTGCTGAACGTGCTGCCAAAAATGATATCCTTCATTTCAATGACTGCTTCACAGCCTGTGACATAGGGATCCTTTCCACCACCACCAGCTTTTCTGAATTGTGCAGGTGGGAACTTTCGCTGCAATACATCCTACGTTCCCATAACCCTCCTGGCCTCAACCTTTGTTAGTTACAGTCCTCAGCCATCCAGACCCTTCCCCATTCCGGCCCTACACAGCCATCATTCCACCACCACACCCAGTCTTTTTATTTCTCTCCTTTTCTGTTACTCCACCCCCATCCCTACCTCTCCCCAGTCCTCCTCCTAACCTGCAGCACTTCACTGACTGCCACCCCCACCATACTATCCCTCCCCCTCCCTGCCACAGCCTCCTCTTTACCCCCACCCAGTTGCCACTCCCCTCATGCACTGGTGCTGTTGCTTGCAGTGTGGTTTCAGTTGCCTGAGATGGCAGTTTTTTTTGTGTGTGTGTGTGTGTGTGTGTGTGTGTGTGTGTGTGTGTGTGTGTGTGTGTGTGTGTGTGTGTGTGTGTGAAAGCTTTAATTGTGAGAGTCTTTTTGTTGAACCTATCTGCGAATCAGCATCTCTGCTATATGGTGAGTAGCAACTTTCCTTCTCATATTATTATTTGTAAGAGTTTCAGTTGCCCTATTTCGATGTGGGTGTCCTCAAAGTGACTAGTTCTGTTTGTTTCCAATGAATCTAAAATATTTACATCACAAGTGGGTTTCCAAAGTTTTTGTTTTAGGAAGTTTTCAGAGAAGACACAGAACTGTTCAGCTGGATGTCTTATCATCCTCACCATTTATGAAATCTTTAATCATTCCAATCAATTGTTGGATGACTAGTCTCCTCCACTGTTAACAGTATTATTGGGGAACACACGTACCAATAAAATACGGTTTTCTCAAAAGTTTTCTGTTATATCTGAGGGTGAGTCTGACCTCAGTTTTACCCAAACAGTCCTGCATGCAGCTTCAATTTCTGTCGAGGTGGATCTGAACTTATTTTCTATGGTGACAAGCTCACTGTTTTCATTTCCCTTCAGCATATTCTTTTGATGCACACTTAAATTTGCCACAAAAATCTTAATGCTGTCAACTTCATGTTATATCCATCTTTCTGTACCTGGTACCATGTGAGCTCCACTGCTTTTTGGGAGTGCTTCCAACTCTGGGACTTTGTCATGAATATTTCATCCGTTGATTACAAGAATTATAACAGTCTCATCAGTAGGTGGCATTTCTTAAAGCATGCATCAGTGCACAAGCTCAACATACTGATTACTTGATATGACTCATAATATTAAGCATACAAACCGTTCATGAATTGTGTGTTTGCCTACATTTGGTCTAACAACAGTAGGACAGTGGCTTGCGGTGATATTTTCTTGTCACTATTTGATAAAGCTCCACAGATGTCATAAGAAAAAGGTCCTGTTCAAAGGCTATTTCCAATACCAAAGGGAAAAATATAAAATTTCATTTAAATAAACAAAGTAGGCGTCATTGTGTGGCCATTATGAATGTGAATAAATACTTTCCACATTGACCGCTATAAGTTACCATAAACTGTACTTCATGTACAAGGGTTCAAATGGCTCTGAGTACTATGGGACTTAACTTCTAAGGTCATCAGTCCCCTAGAACTTAGAACTACTTAAACCTAACTAACCTAAGGACATCACACACATCCATGCCCGAGGTAGGATTCGAACCTGCGACCGTAGCGGTCGCGCAGTTCCAGACTGTAGCGCCTAGAACCGCTCGGCCATCCTGGCCGGCTTGTACAAGAGGACTTCAAAAAGTAAGTTACACTTTATTATGAGCTCTGCACTACACTTCAAGATGACACAGACACATGACACTATGTTTCAACATAGTCACCAAGTATCTGTAAACAATGATCAGAACATTCTACCCACTCCCGGCCTTCCCACTCTACGGGACCTATGTTTCTATTGTGATTACGTACTTAGCACATGTGGGGCTCCTGTCCTTGTAGTACTCCTTTCTTTTCCGTGCTGCTTATCTCTCCTCCTATTATTCTTTCTTCCCCCTCTTGGGGACCATTTCTTGTGTATAATGGGGAAACTGAAACTTGAGAAAGTATCGGAAGACTTAGATGGATTTCATTTCTGTTTTCCTCTCTTTTCTTTTTCTGACTTCTCCTGTCCTCCCTCCGTTTCAGCGTTGGAGGTCTCCCTTTTTGTCTGTCTTCCTCCTTGTGCATGTGTGGAGGTCAGCTCACATGTTTGACGCAGAAAGGGCAACTGAGTAATGCATAGCTCCCAGCACCCAGGTCGACAGGTATGGCTTACGTGCACCCTCTGGTAAGTGCCAGGCCTAGAGAGAGGTGATTGCCTGAGCTGTTATGTTCCCAACTGCCAAATGGTCTCTCTGCCTGGAATTCAGGAGGTGTGACCTTAATTGTGAACAATTACCTGAGGTGGGTGTACTCCCCTCTGTGGGGCCCCCCAAAAGGAAGGCGCACACCATCGGAGACACTGGCAACCATGGGGGATTCACCCGTGGTGAGTACAACAACTCCATCAATGCAACCTCCATCTAGTAAACAGAAATAGAATGATGCTTAAGACACGACAAATCTCCCAGTTGCACCCTGCTATCTTGTGGTATCATGCACAGGAGGTGGTCATAATGTTTCTGCAGTGAGCCTGTCCATCATTCAGAAAAGTGTGGGTACAATTGCAGGCCCATTGAAGTACCACACTCACTTACACAATGGAAACTTGGTTCTAGAGACACAGTGCCTTTCAAGCCCAAAAACTGCTTAAAGCTACATTCCTCCACAGATGGCCTTTTCACGTACAGGGTTGATAGCCTGTTCATGTTGAGTGTCACTGAACACTGAATTCCTCATGCGGTGTCATACACACTCGGCTGCTTGGTGTTATGATTGAGGGATATATGCAACATTATCCCTCTTATCAGGGCATAACCACAATCCATTGGGTTATGAAGAAGGTTGGTGCAGAATTAGCGCCTACCCGCACCCTTTTCTTAATCTTTGATCGAGTAGAGCTCCTGTCAAAGATCAAGGCATGTTGTCATCGTCAGACTCTACATACTGAACACAATGCATTCCTACCAGTGTCAGCATTATAACCATACTAGCATGTCCTGTAAAAACGCAACCACATCTGTAACTTGTGGCAAGGGTGTTCATGAGAGGGATTGCCCACCTCCTTCTTTCTGCTGCATCAACTGTATTGGCAACCATGCTGCAATCATCCCATGAATGATTTGTGTACCTCAATTAGCAAACCCATGAAATATATGGCCACGCAGACCTGCGACCTCCAGTTCAGTGCTATGGTTGTGAAATCGCCTAATGCTAAGGTGACATCCTCATTTCTATGGTTCAGTGAGTAAGAATAATTTACCGATGCTTTTGAGATTTCCTGTGCATTGCAACAGCTATCTGCGGCTCACAGCCCACACAGCAGATGCCACTGTCAAAGAATACCAACCATATTTTAGTAACGTGCATATTGCAGGCATTTGCTAGCATGGAAAGCATCAGGCATCACTCAGTCCATGTGAGACTCATGGCAGATTTTGCCAGTGCATGCAGAGGTACATCAAGGGGAATAACCCATGAATGTGTGGAGTACAGGCCATTTGACGATTTAAGTTACATTCTTCACTTTGATGTAAACAACCTCTATGCTTATGCCATGCAACAAAGTCTGCCATTTGGAAGATTCCAGTGGATGTCCAAAGGGGTAATAGCTAGACTGAAGGGAAAGATCCAGGATGTGGCTGCAGATGCAGGTATGGGCTATGTCCTGGAGGTAGAATTGGAATATGTCACCCATTCGCATGACGAGAACAGCGACTTGCCACTATGTCCACAGCAGCTATTCCCACGAAATTCCTGAAGCTGATGAAAATGCTGGAGAACAAACAGCTATTGACTTTACAATCTCTTCCCCCAGTCTTGTGGATTTGCTACAGTGGTGACTGTATGATGATCATTGTTACAGTGACCACTTTTTGGTGATACTGTCACTTTCTTGTCACTGCTTGACAGAACACTTACCACACTGGGTTCTTCAAAGAGCCAAATGGCAGTTGTGTACCTCTGCCATCATGTTTGTCCTCTCTCTGTCAGGTTGCACTGATGAGGTTGCGAGACACATCTATGACATGATTAACCACACCAATGGAAATGTCATCCCCCTTTTCTACAGCCTCAACTGGCTGGTGCCAGAGCCAAGCCAACCAAACAAAATGCATCAGCTATCCAGGATCATCGAAGGGCCCTACACTGTTTCAAGCAGCATCCTTCACAGAAGACCTCTCCCCATCACTTTCAACTGGCTCTGTGCTAAGGCTAGCTATCTAATTAGCACAGTAAGAAAGAATGCTGGGAGCATTACATTTCCTCCTTAGGAATGTATGCCTCTCCATCTCAGGTATGGACCAATCTCCATATCCTACTCAGCGACCAAACATCAATAACTTCCCTGCTTCTTCTCCTTCATGGTGGTATATCTAACAAAGTGTCAGTTTCTGCTGAACACCACATGTCCTGCATGTCTCCTCGCTGAGTATTACTCTTCTTCATCTCCATCAATGGGCTACTGAACTTGATAAGACCACTGGTCACCTCAGAGCTGTACATTAATGACTTTTGCATTTGGTATAGCACCCAATCTGTAGCCTTGAGTAAGTGATAGCTCCAAGGCACCATTCGAAGATCCTCCACTAGGATCCTTTTGTATGGTTTCCAATTTTCTCCTGCAGGAACACATTTTGTATTTCTGTCATGGTACCGTGCTACGTCCTGACCTAAAACTCTGCTAGATACCCATACTTGGACATTGTTGCATAGTCGCAATTTTTTGGTACTCCTCTTTGATAAAAAGCTGACATGGCTTTCACATATTCTTTAACTAAAGACTAGCTGCATGTGCAAGTTTAATGCTCTGTTTCTAAGCCCACACATCTTGGGGTGTGGACTGCACTACTCCCGTCCATATTTACCAAGCCCTTGTCTCGTCACACTTGGACTACAGTTGTCACATTTATGGCTCAGCAGCACCTTCAGTTTTGAAATTGTTGGACTCAGTCCATCATCATGGAGTAAGACTGGCCACTGGCATCATCCAGCCTAGTCCCACAAACATTCTCCTCGACCAAAGTGGGGATTTTCTCTCTTCAGTCTCAACAGTACCAACTGTTGTTCACTAATACAATCATCAGCTGACAATTGCCTAATCATTCAACTTATCAAACTCTTGCATTGACCCTCTGACACTTGTCTCATGTGGGATTGCTAGTTGGAATATGCCTCAAGGACATGTGCTGCGAAATCTACCTGATCCCCTTAGAATGTGCTCCACATGTTTTCCAGCATGCATGTGTTGATTTGTACCCAGATCACAAATTAGGACCAATCCATTTCAAGATGTAAAGTTTCAGTTGCCTCCATGACCTTTTGGAGCCTGTTCTTCTGAGCTCTTCAGGATCCTAGGATGCTACTACCAGTCACACTGACAGTTCTAAAATCATGGGTAGAACGGTGTGTGCTTTTACATCTCCTTCCAACCAGTAACAACATCTGTTGCAGGGAATGTGCGATGTTGATACAGAGGAGCTGATAACCATTTACAGAGACCTACAAGGCTATTACAAATGATTGAAGCGATTTCACAGCTCTACAATACCTTTATTATTTGAGATATGTTCACAATGCTTTGCACACACATACAAAAACTCAAAAAGGTTTTTTGGGCATTCACAAATGTTTGATATGTGCCCCTTTAGTGATTCGGCAGACATCAAGCCGATAATCAAGTTCCTCCCACACTCGGCGCAGCATGTCCCCATCAATGAGTTCGAAAGCATCATTGATGTGAGCTCGCAGTTCTGGCACGTTTCTTGGTAGAGGAGGTTTAAACACTGAATCTTTCACATAACCCCACAGAAAGAAATCGCATGGGGTTAAGTCAGGAGAGCATGGAGGCCATGACATGAATTGCTGATCATGATCTCCACCACGACCGATCCATCGGTTTTCCAATCTCCTGTTTAAGAAATGCCGAACATCATGATGGAAGTGCGGTGGAGCACGATCCCGTTGAAAGATGAAGTCGGCGCTGTCGGTCTCCAGTTGTGGCATGAGCCAATTTTCCAGCATGTCCAGATACACGTGGCCTGTAACGTTTTTTTTTGCAGAAGAAAAAGGGCCGTAAACTTTAAACCGTGAGACTGCACAAAACACTAACTTTTGGTGAACTGCGAATTTGCTGCACGAATGCGTGAGGATTCTCTACCGCCCAGATTCGCACATTGTGTCTGTTCACTTCACCATTAAGAAAAAATGTTGCTTCATCACTGAAAACAAGTTTCGCACTGAACGCATCCTCTTCCATGAGCTGTTGCAACTGTGCCGAAAATTCAAAGTGTTTGACTTTGTCATCGGGTGTCAGGGCTTGTAGCAATTGTAAACGGTAAGGCTTCTGCTTTAGCCTTTTCCGTAAGATTTTCCAAACCGTCGGCTGTGGTACGTTTAGCTCCTTGCTTGATTTATTCGTTGACTTCCAGGGGCTACGCGTGAAACTTGCCCGCACGCGTTCAACCATTTCTTCGCTCACTGCAGGCCGACCCGTTGATTTCCCCTTACAGAGGCATCCAGAAGCTTTAAACTGCACATACCATCGCTGAATGGAGTTAGCAGCTGGTGGATCTTTGTTGAACTTCGTCCTGAAGTGTCGTTGCACTGTTACGACTGACTGATGTGAGTGCATTTCAAGCACGACATAGGCTTTCTCGGCTCCTGTCGCCATTTTGTCTCACTGTGCTCTCGAGCGCTCTGGCGGCAGAAACCTGAAGTGCGGCTTCAGCCGAACAAAACTTTATGAGTTTTTCTATGTATCTGTAGTGTTTCGTGACCATATGTCAATGAATGGAGCTACAGTGAATTTATGAAATCGCTTCAATCATTTGCAATAGCCCTGTACATTTTATTAAACAAACCTCCCTTGGCTGCATTTTAATTTGTACTGACTCAATGAGCTGTCACCAGGCAGTTGATTGGTTTTACTCTTGCCATCCTGTAATATCTGCTACTCATGAATTTCTCTACAAACTTAGTCGTAATACCTGCCCAGTTGTCTTTTTCCTGGGTCCCAAGTCATGGGGGTAACCGAGAGAATGAACTGGCTAACTGTTTGATTAGAGTAGTAGTTACTTGCCCAACATTCACTTTGGCACTCCAAGATGGGGATTTGCAAGCAGAAATAAGAGTACTCACTTGGAGATGGATCATCATCTGGTGGGCTACTGGCTCCTCTAATAAACTTCATGCTATCAAGATGACTATGGCTGCATGGTGTTCCTTCTAGAAGGAATCCATCATCCTATGTTTCCTCCACATTGGTCATATCAGATTAAGCCATAGATTTATTTCATGTAACGAACCACCCCCACACTGATTGGTAAGCCTTAAAGGCAGTAGCTCATATGCTGGTGGAATACTCACGCCTCCTGGCTCTCCATGCTAAGCATGGTCTTTCAGATTCTCTGCCTCTAATATTTATTAAGGTTTGAATTAGAAATAATTCTTTTTGCAGATGACACTAGTATTCTAATCCGTCCAAACTCATAGAGAAACAGAAGAAATGGAAAACAAGAATTCTTAAAGGTATCACTGACTGGTTTTCTGCAAATGGTCTCACCCTTAATTTTAAAAAGACACAACATAATCAGTTCTGAACTTTTAGGGGTACTACATCAATGATAAGTGTAACGCATGGTGAGGAAATAATAAATATGAAGGAAACCTCAAAAATCTTAGGTGCCCATATTGATCGGAATTTAAACTGGTAAAAGCACATTTTGGAACTACTAAAACAACTTAGTTCAGTCACATTTGCACTTATAATCATTGCAAATCTTGGAGAGTAACAAATCAGTAAGATGACACATTTTTATTCAGTAATGTCATATGAAATAATGTTCTGGGGTAACCCATCTTTAAGTAAGGAAGTCTTCATTGCACAAAAACATTCTATAAGAATAATGTGTGATTCTTACCCATGATCATCTTGTAGACATCTGTTTAAGGAGTTGGTCATTCTGAGTAATGCTTCACAGTGTATTTATTCCCTCATAAAGTTTGTTGTAAAAAATCCACTAGTGTTCAAATGGGACAGTGATGTACATAACTGCAATACCAGAAGGAAATATAACATTCATTACTGAATATTAAGGTTTTCTTTAGCACAAAAAGGGGGTGCACAATGCTGCACTAAAAATCTTTCATTACTTACCCAGTGATAGACATAAACTGTCTGAAAGCAAAGTAAAATTTGAAAACAAACTCAGAAAGTTTCACCTTGACAACCTCTTCTATTCCATAGAATAATTTCTATTTCTGTAATGTGTAAAAGGTTGTGGGTAGGAATTACAAACTCATATCTGTATTTCTTTTTTCTCTTTTTGCAGTATATACACCAAAAAAACTTAGAAATGTTCAGAATATTGCAACATGTTCTAATTAATTTGTGGTGTGAATGTAAAAGAAATCGTTCTACATCGTTATGACCTGTTGTGCAAAATGACCCAGGAAACATGTAACTAACCACTGGCAGATGTCTCACAAAAAGTTGAACTGATTTTCTGTTTTCTCTGTAAAAGTGGTTTTGTTATTTTCAGTTATAAGGTTTTAAACTACTTTCAGGGCAGAGTCAGCATGGTTGCAGTTGAGGTGCATCCAGTCGCATGGCAGGATTAGGGCACCCTCAGCCCTACCTCCTTTGCCAGCTGCTTTAGTCACCTTTCTTTTATTCTTTTGATTGCTTGGCATGTGGTTAACACCTTTTTTCTGTTTCACCATATTTTCTATTTTAGGGGTATCACTCTGATGAATAGTGGGTGCTATTCCTCTCTTTAACACTTTGATTGTAACAGGTCAGGGTTGGGACATTTCTCATCATATGCAGAGCCCCAAGAAACACTCACCTGGCTCCAAGCACCTACTGACATTATTTCTCTCACCTTACTTTACTTTTTTGGTCCAACTGCTGTCTATTACATTTTTAGCCTTATGAGTATCCCTGCTACAAGGCATCCCCTACCCTTCAATTGTCTTCACCTTTTAGTAGCTTCTCTGAGAGGTCAGATGTAGGTGAGTTTTGTCTCATCACAGATGACACTTGGGAGACCTCTCATTTGCCCCGACATACATAATGGGTCAACCTATATACTTTTACTTTTCTTCTAATTATTTGTCAGATCTTGCATCAATACTGATTTTACCACTCCTACATTACTATTATAATTTGATCAAATTTCTGGTTGACTTCACTAACTCCAGATTAATTATCACTTGACTAAGGCACTGATGACCTTGCTGTTTAGTCCCTTACCCACCAACCAACCAACCACGGTTTATACAACTGGTGCACTTCCTCCTGGCACTGTTTGAAACATTGTCTATCAGCTGCTTCTCAAAAGGAGTGGAGGACATATCAAACAAGACATCAAATTACAAACTCCTACATTAGGAAGTAGTCACAATTTGTGAACCAACCCATAAATAACACTACTAGAAAACAATCTTGAAATGTCTCTGAATTTGTTGTTGCTTTTACAATATCAGCTGCTGCTAGTGCCACACTGTTTATTTGATGGGCTAAAAACACAGCAGAGAGTGAACATTATGACTGCGAGTAGCACGAGCTCACATTATTAATCATGAAGAATGTCTGAATCATTTTAAGCAACATTGCACAATTCAGAATTCCAAAATTGAAGTCAGGCCGCCCAAGGGCTACTGCTGCAGTGGATGACTGCTACCTACGGATTATGGCTCGGAAGAACCCTGACAGTAACACCACGGTGTTGAATAATGCTTTTCGTGCAGCCACAGGATGTCGTGTTATGACTCAAACTTTGCACAATAGGCTGCATGATGCGCAACTTCACTCCTTACGTCCATGGCAATGTCCATCTTTGCAACCACGACACCAAACAGCATGGTACAGATGGGCCCAACAACACGCTGAATGGATCGCTCAGGATTGGCATCACGTTCTCTTCACCACTGAGTGCTGCATATGCCTTCAACCAGACAATTGCCAGAGACGTGTTTGGAGGCAACCTGGTCACGCTGAACACATTGGACACACTGTCCAGCAAGTTCAGCATGGTGGAAGTTCCCTGCTGTTTTGGGGTGGCATTATGTGGGGCCAACATACGCTGCTGGTGGTCATGGAAGGCACTGTAATGGCTGTACGATATGTGAATGCCATCCTCCAACCAATAGTGCAACCTTATCGGAAGCATATTGGCAAGGCATTCGCGCCCCCTTCAAGCACATCTTGTGAATAACTTCTTCCAGGATAACAACATTGCTCAACTAGAGTGGCCAGCATGTTCTCCAGACATGAACCCTATCGACGTGCCTGGGATAGATTGAAAAGCGCTGTTTATGGACGACATGACCTACCAACCACTCTGAGGGATCTACGCCAAATCGCCATTGAGGAGTGGAACAATCTGGACCAACAGTGCCTTGATGAACTTGTGGTTAGTATGCCATGACGAATACATGCATGCATCAATGCAAGAGGACGTGCTACTGGGTGTCAGAAGTACCAGTGTGTACAGCAATCTGGACCACCACCTCTGAAGGTCTCGCTGTATGGTGGTACAACATGCAATGTGTGGTTTCCATGAGTAATAAAAAAGGGGGAAATGATGTTTATGGTGATCTCTTTTCCAATTTCCTGTACAGTTTCCAGAACTCTCAGAACCGAGGAGATGCAAAACTTTTTTTGATGTGTGTAGTTTGTTATATGTGCTGTCATCCAGGCAAACATGCGTATAAGGTAAGTAATAAGTAACGACTGACCTATGTAACACAGGGAAAGCATTACTGTGAGCATCTATCATGTACAGCTCCATAGGGAACTCAGTAGAGTGTTTGTTTGCCGTATCAAGGGTCCCGGGTCAGAGCCCTGGTTATGACAATTTTTGTACTGTAGTAAGTTTGAAACAGTTATATGGGACAACATGTTCCTGAAATATAAAGAGACTGTTCAGAGTTTATAGCAATGTTCTACTAGCAGTCCACTTTTGCTTAGTTTACTTGAAAGTAGCAAACCTACAGAGTACATTTGTAGTTTCACAGAATAAGCATAAATAATCGGAACAGCCGGTAGAATATTGCAATGGAATAATCTTCTTAATCTGCAGTCCTTCGCATAAATCCATTGTGTTCTCCACATTTCTGTAATTCTCACTGTCACGGCTGGATAATGGCTAAACTCGTTTACGGTCTCAGACCCTTTGAAACTTTGACACAGTTCTGTTTCAGGCATAAGCTTTCATTCTGCATTCTACAGGGTGGAAGTGCAAATATGGGATTCATCAAATCTACTTGATGAATGAATGCAACTTGCATCACACACTACTTTGTGCACAACTACTATTGTCAAACCTTTCTTCCTGAATGAAAACACTGTGCATGTGTGACGGTATTAGTATTTATTTCTGAATGCAATGTACTTACTATTATTTCGTTTATTATTAGTATTATTATTTTATTATGCCTATTATTATTATTGAGAACTTTTAACATTTCAGCGCATCAGCAATCGTGAATAATTAAAGGATTATAAAGAACCCGCCTAGATTGCAAATAGAAACCGGATGTTGCCCTAGGTTTCGGCACAGATAACCACGCCTTCTTCAGAACACATTAAAACTACAAACTGCCTAAAGAGGCATGGTCCAACATTAAGACAGAACGCCCAAAAGGGCAAAAGACATTGCATAAAATGTACCTAAATGGTACGTGTGTACCATGTCAATAGCTGTACTTAGCTCAAACGTCAGAAACGTGCTTCCTCACTCCAGTCAATGTTCGGTGGGCCGCGGGCTCTCAGGTTTTTGTTACTATCATTAATACTTCCTCATGTGTGATGCAACTATTTCTTTATTCTGCTGTTCAGATTATTTATGTTTATTCTGTGAAACTATAGATGTACCCTACAGGTTTCCTACTTTCAAATAAATGAAGCGAAAGCAGACTGCTAATAGAACATTGCTATGAACTCCGAACAGTCCTTTCAAATGTGAGGAACTTGTTGTTCCATAAAACGGTTTCACATACAGTACAGTATAAAAACTGGCATGATTAGGGCTAGAACCCAGGACCCTTAGTACTACAAAATAACATTTAAATGACTTCCCAGTGGGAGATCTACAGGAAAGACCCTCACAGTGGGGGTCCTGGGTTCGATTCCCAGCAGTGTTGGGATTTTCTCTGCCTGGGGGCTGAGTGTTTGTGTTGTCCTTATCATTTTATCATCGTTCATGAAAGTGGCTAGCCTGGACTGTGTAAAGATTGGGACTTTGTACACGTGCTGATGACCGTGCAGTTGAGCGCTCCACAAACAAAACATCACTACCCTCACAGTTAAGCTTTTCCCGTGCTCTGTAGGTCAGATGTTGCTTATTACTTACTGTTCATGTATGTGTTCTTGGATGACAGCATATCAGAGTTTTGGTTGATACTCTGTCGATATACAATGTTTCGTACCTATCTGAGTATCTGGCATCTGAAAGTTTGGATGTAAGACACTCCTGCAGTTGAGTCAATTTAAGGAACTTCCTGACACCTGACAGCACTTTTGACAGTTTTCAGCTGTAAAGTGCAAATGGCTGCAAGCAAAAAAGAAAAGCCATTGGAAGAACAATGAAGAGGCATTGCCATAGAGACATTTACAGAATGGCCTTGTACACATGTGAGATAGCTTTGTAAATTATGCATCTTTCTTTGTATGAAAGTTTCATAATTTCAAAGGTGTTTCCGCAAATACATGGAAATTAAGTTTTTTTGATATTACACTAGAAACATAGTTCTGTTCTTGTTTCGGTTTCCAATAGCAAACTGGCAGAATGAATAACCGGACAATGCTCGGTTTGTCAGCTACTTATCCTATGTTTTAGCTTCACTTTACTCAAAGCCTTATGTGAACAATTACAACTACTTGGTGGGAAAAAGATAAAACAATCTATAGTTTCTATGTTCACGGCATTTTAATTTATCATCTGTGACATATGAAAACCACAATCTTCTCTTCACAGACATCAATATGTACCAGAGATACTACAGTCAATAAAAACAAATGTCTTGAGGCTTCCAGCCTAGTGCAAGCCTTTCAGTTGATGCCTCTTTAGCCACTTGCATCACTTACTTTCACAAGCATGTTTTAATTTGGTCTTGCAGCTATCAAAAACTTCCCCATGGCAGAAAAACGTAAGGTGGTCATCAGGAATTGGATCTAAGACTTACTCTTTAGCATCCAACAACACTAACCTCTAACCTGTGGATGCACTAATAAATCTGTAGATGTCTTACCTGTTCACAATAATACAACAATGAGGCTAAACCAAAAGACACAACTTTTTCTTTGTGCTTTGTATCGTGTTCCAGTTGTAACAACACACACACACACACACACACACACACACACACCACAAACTGATGAGCTATAACATAATGGCCACTGTCCCCTGCAAGAATGAATGCTGCCTAGGACTACAGCTGGCACATGAAGTGGTAAGGAAAATACATAAGCAGAACAGAGATGAATGGGGAGCTATTCTAGTGACACTATGGGCAGAAAATGGAAAAATCTACTGACATAATTGACTTTGACAAAGAGTAGACTGTTAGTGTCCAGCATCTGGGAAGAGGTACTCAGAAATGGTGAAGTTGGTTTGTGTTCATGTGCTACTGTCATGAATGTCTACTGAAAGTGATCGACGGACAATGAAACCACCAGCAGGTGATAAGGTGTTGGACATCCACACCTCATCACAGAACAAAGAGGTTGGAGGTTCGCCCACTCTATACAGAAAGACAGGCTACAATCTACTGCAGATCTGATGACAGAGTACAATGCTCGTGCAGGAAAATGTGTTCCATCCACGCAAACTGCTACTCAAACATGCACAAAACCAAAAGTGCAAATTGGTGGTGGTGGTGGTGGTGGTAGTAGTAGTAGTAGTAGTAGTAGTAGTAGTACCATGCTATGTGGGATATTCACCTGGGCTTCCATCGGACCTACAGTAGTTGTGGACTATGTGAACATTATCGTGGACCAGTTGAATCTCTTCATACTTGAAGTTTTCTCTGATGGCAATGGCATTACCAGCAAGGTGACTGACCACATCCCAAAGCTGTAATTGTATTACAGAGCTTTGAGGACCATGTTAGTGAACTCACTATGTCTTACCCAGCAACTTAATCTGATGGAACACATCTGGGACACTACTGGTCACTAGCTCTGTGTCCCGAACCCACCAGGCTGGAATTTATTGCAATTGCATGACTTGCACATAGACATCTGGTGCCACATACCTCCAGAAACCTATCAAGGACTTGGTGAATACATGCCAAGCAGCATTACTGCTGTATTGTGTTTCAAAGGTCAGCCAACACGCTATTAAGCATGTGGTTGTAATATTTTGGCTCATGCATGTACACAAAGTGTGAACAGGAAGACTGAGTCACAAACAGATATTATTCTATGGCCACATTCATCAGTTCTCCATCATTTTTACACACGATAAGTAGGCTCTTCGTGACACTTTCAATTTTTTTCACACTATTTTAACTTGTTAGATGTAGCTATTTGTCTGGCTTTTGTTAAGTGTGGATTACAATTGTAGAATATGATTGTTTTGTCATCATAGTAGGCCAGTGAACTGCAGGTAGTCTTTGGTTGGTCTGTTACAAAGGTCGAACAGAAGAAACCCAGACATGCCTCTTACTGATCATTGTTCAAAGTTCTGTTCCACCTTAACAAAACAAATTGTATAAGCAATTTTTGTGTTTCACCTACATCGATTGACATAATTGACATTTTCAATTTACATAAAAACCTATTTGAGTAACATTTGAAAATATTATTTTGCAGCTATGCTAATATTACCACATTTATTTATGTTGAATGTAACAAAAACAGCCACATACATGACTGAGTTGAAATGGCATGTTACTCTTGTATCTGATGTAGTTATGTGCCAAGTTATAAATACTATTCTTGGTAGTGATAGCTCCTGATTGCATACTGACATGACCACATAATACTCTATTTCATAGTTTGTGTTTCATTATATGTACACACCCAAAAATACACCAATTTGTTTTGGAGCAAATCTTCCACAATTGCTGTGTCTAGGTATACTAGTTACATTTATGCATCTTTAAAAATATTTCTTCCTGTCAGGTGCTTGTAAGTTCTTACTGTTAATTTTTTGGGCTTTTTTCATACCTATCTGGTGAACAATAAACCTCAGAAATTACATCTTTGATATGCACAATTTCAGCTATGCAATTGGTTTCCAAGTCAGTATCAAATTTTGTGGCAATGAGGATATGCAGAGTCACCTTCCCTCACAATTATGGCTCTCTCTCTCTCTCTCTCTCTCTCTCTCTCTCTGCCTTCCACGCTAGTGCACACACACCACAATGAGTTATCTTCATTATAATTTAATACAACAAGTGTCATTTCCTAAAATTTTATTTAAATAATACTGTATTGAATACAATAATTCTGTGATATTAGTATACATAAATGAACAGACACATAATTAGTGTTTGACAATGCAGCAGTAAAAAGTATCACATGCCTCAGAGGAACTATTATTAAACATGATCCTATATTACTAATAAATACTTTGTACATTTCTTGGTGTAATGCTAATTTCACTTTGAGAGCCCACATTTGAATCAAATATGGGATCCTCTCAATGTTCTAATTAACTTCCATTTATTGAAATTCTTCACAGCCAATTGTAGCTTACAGTGGTAGAAGTGAGATATTTTATTTCTAGAATTAGCTGATAAAGAACGTAGTAACTAAACAATGCAAGCAGAAACCACTTAAAATTACAATATTTAAAATGGAAGACCAATGAAAAGTAAAAGCTATCAGTGACAATAAGAAATAGCAGAGCAGCCCCCAAGTCTTTTGCTATTAAGACTACATTTCAATTATTTTCAGCATGGACCATGAACCATAGGGAGTACTTGCATAAAAATATGTCAAAAGAACTTTATCATTGATCAAATACAAAGGTGAACAATTTATGCCACAATAAATATGAAGCAATCAAAATGCACATAATATAGATACATAATAGCAGCCAAACACTTAAACTAATGTATTTGAAGGTTGTAATGATAATAATAATAACAAA
Source organism: Schistocerca piceifrons (assembly GCF_021461385.2). NCBI lineage: Eukaryota > Metazoa > Arthropoda > Insecta > Orthoptera > Acrididae > Schistocerca > Schistocerca piceifrons. The sequence continues at coordinate 217,044,144 of NC_060149.1, read as the reverse complement.
AAATATAAAAAAGAACCGTACAATCTTACTTCATATAAGGATATTGCCAGTCATTTATGGGTACAAATGTTTCCTTCACTGCCTGTATTGAAGTGAATCTCAGTAAATAATGTGGTCCACCAGCTTTGTCATTTGTACCTGAAATTATGAAACACCAAACATGAATCAGTGTTGTGGAAACAGTAAGCTCTCAAACATTAGTCAACTTTTTAGCCCTCCTCTATCCATTAACCAAGACAGGTTAACATAAACACAAAATTGCTGTTGCTGTGTGCAGAAAAAAAAGGAAAAAAAAGGGGGGGGCAGAGTCTTTTCTCTAACGTTTGTCATAATCACGTTGGCAGCTATAAATATTGATAAGATTTCTTGTCTCCCCTGTACATGACATCTCAAAACATACTAGATAGCACAAACTTGTTGTGTGTATAAATTCCTTACTATACTGAGAGTGTATCACCATGACTGTTCAAGAGAAGGCAATGTGCTGAATGGTGTGTGTTCAGCCCAAATCAGACACTCAAATGCAAAGGTACTTTCAAACACTGTAAATGAAGAAGCTGTTCTCACACCCTCGATACCAAGTTGGTACAGTGATTTTATATAGGTAGGCAGTGTGAAAGTTCACTATCCTTCTGGCCAACCAATTACACACAAATACATACAGCTGACATTCCAGTGTTCATCAAATAAAAATCTCTTTGGAGGGCCATACAGTAGTTACAACTCCCCAGGATGACCATGGAACATGACAGACAAGCATGGCTAATACGCACAGGTTTGACAGATGGTGTTGTATGACCCAAGTCTGGCACAGTCACTAGAAGGTAGCATGCTGAAGCTGTTAGATTAGTGCAGACCTCACATGATTTCTGCTATTGGTGGGATGTATCAACCACAAAGTAAACTGCAGCTCTCAGGAGGACAGATGGTAAACTCAAAGCTTACTGTGTTCCCCCCTCCCCATTTGAAGCTAATTCATTTGTAACACAACGAACATCTAATGAATGCAATCTTTGCACAACTATGTCGTTCCTTCAGAAGATTAAGAGGAAAATAACCTGGTTTACATTTAAAAAATATTCCTTTTTCAGTAATTAATTTTGATGCAAACTGAAGTGCTGATACCCAGTTTGTGGGCAGAAAATAATCAATAGCGCCAGTGTACAGTGACACTGCACAGCAGTAACTGTGCAGGAAGCGGAGCAATTCACCACACCAGGGCAAGTATCTTGTTATGGGTGAGATGACTAGGCATAGAGATTTAGTGAAACAAATGGACAATGGAGGCATATAAATTAGTCTGGATTTTAAGGCAGGGATAACTTCTCACTGTTGGAAGCCAGCAGCAAGATCATGATGCCAGAAATATATCAGAAAGTGAGGTGACTGGGCTACACCAGTAGCAGCCATGGGTTCGAGACTGGACTACACCTTCCACCCACACTAAGTCCTTTATGGGCCCGGTACCATAACCCTGTCGACCTACAATCCATGACAAGACCAACATTGAGTTCCTAGTCTGGTTTGGCACCACAGCACCAGCTGCTATCTCACTTGTGTCCAAGGCCAACGGGTTGAACCCTGTCCATAGCTGACTCCACACAGTGCCACCACATCCACTTGTGAAGCCAAGGAGCTGTTCCCTGAGTGGAATGCCATCAGAGCACAACACGTAGCACCACTGACATCAAACAGTCATGGCCTGCAAAGGCAGCCAGCCTCAGCAATGCAGAGTGCTGGCTCAGCAGTTCTGGGCGGTAGCCATTGCCTTTTCATCAGCACCAGCCAGTGGCAACGGGGAGAGGCGTTGCATGCCTCACTGTGTCATGTAATGAAGTCAATAAAATTCATTTGTAACTTTCAACAGGGTCTCACATGGACCCACTGGCCTGTTAACACCATTCACTCATCCCCCAGCATGTAAAGCATGCTATAATACCATGAATACTATAACATTCTCTGGAAAATCAGTGTTTAAAGTTAATCATGAATGGTGTGACTTCTTATTATATTCACTCAGTTGCGTAATTCATGCTGGATTTCCAGAAGCAGACTGTAATTTTGAAGCCTTGAAGTAAAGTATTTAACTTAGCGATAAAAATAAAAATCATGTGGCTGGCACACAGATATGCAGTTTGGCAATATTACTTCCACCCTGCAAGTCGGTTGACCCTTGTAATCTATAAACATGCTATCATACATGATAGTGTTAGTTTGTCCACACCAAGAATTCAGGATCAGACAAAACTTACAACTGACCTCTCCCGTACCCTGAGGACCAAATTAATCAATAGTTTCTTTGAAACATGGAAAAATTTTAAGCAACAATTTTCCAGATGCTTTGATGGAATACTGCACTATGTATGAAAGCATTATTTTATGTACACTACCAACTGCAACAAGGATTGGCTATTCTCCCTTATGTGATAACAGGCACTGAATGTTACTCTTCACAAGTCTTGCTCAGAATTGTTTTCATACAATGAGGCTTCAAATTTTAACCCTTTACTGCTCCAAGTCACTTCAGAAATTTACTTGCCTAATCTGTTGTTATTCCTTGCCAATTTGGTTACCTTATTAACCCTCTTATTCCTACCCATTTTGATGCAGAAAAAAAAAGAAAAAAAGTACAAACTGCAGAATGCATATGGGAACTGAACACAGGTTCTCTGCTTTCGAGTCAGATGCCTTGGTCGTTACATCAGTGGCTTTTTCGTCTAACGCTGCATACCTTATGGGTACAAAAGTGGAAGTTGAAAAAGTTTATTTACCAGATTTCTAGAAAAATATGCATTTTATGAACCCGCTAACATGCTGATGAAAAACGCTCGATTTTCAGCTACCTATTGATACCAACCAGTTCTCAGTCGATGCATGTCATCAACTTTAGGAGCAGTTTTGTCAAAGACTGTGTGTGTGTGTGTGTGTGTGTGTGTGTGTGTGTGTGTGTGTGTAGGGGGCAGGCGTTGAGCCAAACTATCTAAAAGAGTTCTTAATTTTAGGTTGTACACAAGCAACTTGCCAAATAAGAGCCAAATCGGCTGGCTGCATTTGAGGCCTTCCCCTTGTAAATGTTTGAAATTTTTTGTGTGACATGTCTACAGACTTCTAAAATTTCTGTATGAGTCTGTGGATTTTGCAGCCTTTAACTGTGAACTACAGTGCGGTGCTGAAGACTAAGTAAATTCTTGAATGAGTTCATGGAGCTATCTGTCACTGCACTTGCAGCATTTAACCACATGTGAAATAAACATTTCATTCACTGAACTGTAGCCACAATGTGATAGGACATTTTTATTTCACAAACCACAGCCTGCCCACAATTCAGTCAGTTACCAGGAACATAGCAGAACAGTACTTTGGCAGTGCAAGAGGTGGGTACCCTCCATCTATGCCCCAATATAGTAAACAAACTTTAAAGTCAGTCATACACTTTTATTAAGCTTTCAACATCCAAGGCTATTTATTACTATTATATAGTTACATCCCTAAACAAAGTCCAGTGAAAAAAAAGAAAAATACAAGCCATAAAAAATGCAATTTGCTGTTCATAATCTTGAGCCATTAAATTAGCAATAGTTTTTCTTAAAATACATGGCATTAATGACTTCTTTTCATGTATGAAGTATGGTAAACAAACCTAATCCTTACGTCTTGCCTCCTACATCACCCAAGGAAAATCTGGAGGGGAACTGTCCAGTAGCGAATGAGTTCAGCCTGTGGCAGCGTTTAACTATATAGTCCCAACTGATGACCTCAGTGAATTCTACAGTATTGAACTGTAATTCCTCCAGAAATATGAGATTCCAGGAGAAATTCGAGTCTCACAGGTCAACATCTATTTATCTTATTACCATATAAAATTTGTATGTGTCAGTTCCTTAGAGAACAATTTGAAATTGTTACAATAGAACCAAATTCCATTTTTATGTCACTGTGTTTCTCAATTCACATATATTCATAATAAAAATATGGATCTTCACAGCTGTCTGACCTAGGATTTCAATTTTTTTTAAATATGCCATTTTAAAGAAAATTTTAAGTAAATAGAAAAGTTACAAATATCACTAACAGTTTTGTGTTAAAACCTCTGCCCTTTTACTTCATATACTTACCAAAAGGTGTGTTGTTGCCAAAATATTTAACAATACTACTACAGGTAGCTTGACTGTATCCAAATTGAATTAATGAACTGAAGCACAATACTATTAACCACTACACTTAGTAACATAAGAACCAAATGTAGTCAAACTGAACATGGCAAAATGAAGGCTTAAGTGAATGTTTATACCATATGAAGGGAGTGCTATTGCAGAAGCCTGACTGCAGCTGACTGCAAGCAGAATATTACCACACTTTGTAGAAGCTATATTCAATTTCTAACTCCCCAAAATCCAAACAGTGAAGATCACAATTTTATGGAACACACCATGTTTCACAATTATGCAGAATGGTGCTTCCTGGACTGTGTCCATCATTTAGGTAATAGAAGACTTGTGGCACAGACCAGTATGATTCATGGCTCGCACAAATGAAAACAAGCTATTACAATACATAGCACAAGTTAGTACAGTATGTGACTAAGAAAACACAACACCCCTGACGTGTGCTACCAAATTTTAAATGTAAACAGGCATTACATTTTTGTAGGTCTAAATGTGAGGCGCATGTGCCACTGACGATATTTTACACACCATAATTACGACCTTTAGAAAAGAAAGTACCTGATTTTCTAGCACCGCCAAATGGTTGTTGTGCCACAACTGCTCCTGTCGATTTATCATTAATATAAAAGTTTCCAGCTCCATGGATGAGATAATCATGTGCTTTGGCGATGAATTCCCTGTAACCAAAAAATATTCAGTTAGAAATTGCTACAACACTTAAATGATACAACTGAATGTACTGTTTTAATCTGATTAACTGTGCTTCAGTCACCACTGTTTACAACTTTTAGAGTAAGTGCTGTTCTACATGCACTAATTTTTAGATTACAGACTTCCAACCAATACAATGAATGGGACTTATATTTCACCAAGTAAAAAACTTATTTTACAAGACAACACCATCCATAGTTCTCTCTTGCCACTTAAAATGAAAGGCAGAACACCAGGAATTTTTAACAGTGTCCTCCTGTTGGAGCATACAATATCCCTTGCCGATAATGAGTGATACACCACAGTCAACACACATCACTAGGCTTCCCACCAGAAGACGTTGATTGATTGATTGACTGACTGACTGATTTCAGAACCTTATTATTATCATCTACCTCCAACTGCTGATGTAATAATAAGTTTCTGCAAAGATACTCAGAGAAGGTGCTTCCTTCACTGTTGCCGGTAACTTTCCTTCTCACAGACTTACCCTGGTACCCTGCCTTTCCTTGGATCTGTTTATGTTGGAGTGTGTCTTGAGGATTCTGTATGGACCCCTCTGTTGTGTTAATTTGTTGTACTGATAGCAAAGTATTTACACAATCAGACCATATGAGGAACTTTGCTTTCACTCTAATTAAAGGATTATTTTTGTGAATTTAAGCTCTTTGCTCCATACAATAAATGTATTTAGCACATCAATCTTAGACAGGCTAAAACTATAGATGAGAATACCAAATCCCATTACCCAATTTAAACTCTGCTATGTATAGTGAAGTAAAGTCACTATTTTGTTTTAAAATATTAGTGAATATACACTTAAAATCATTATCAAACACCCACAATTTCTTATTCTGAATCATGACGAAAAATCATTGGATCTTCTAAGGAGCCATGGTGGTAATCTATGTCAAGCCTGTCTAGAATTTACCTGACCTTAAAATTTCTAGACGCAAAATACTAATGATGGGGCAGAACCACTTTCTGCACTTCATGCACATGCTCAAACTTTCATTCAACCAATGAGGAAGTCATTCACTGCGTCATACCAGTTGTGTAGAGCTGTACCACATATTCATTGGAATCCTTGGTTAATTTGAAATGACTAAATATATTTAGAAATGTAGCTATATCAAGTTTTTGATGAAAGCTTAGTGATTTTGAAAGCAGTAGTTTGTAAGATGCAGCAGGATTTTGGTGATAATGCTATGCAGTAAACAGAAAGAGAATTAACCAGATTCTAGATGGCTACACACCAGTAGCTGCATTGCACCTGTTGTTGACAAAGTGCAAATTCTGACAAAGGAATATAGTTGTTCAACTATACAGGAGATCACAGAATAGGTCACGACCGATTAAGATCCTGTGCATGCAATATTATGCAACAATCTGAACATACTTGATACTGTAGACATAAATTCAGAATCCCTTAACATCGTTATAACTGGCAATGAGTCACAGGTGTACAGGTAACACCTGGAAACAAAAGCACAGTCATCACAACGGAAGCATTGCCCGCTCTCCAACAATGAAGAGAGCATAACTAGTGTGAAGCACGATAAAAGTTACACTGAGTGTTTTCTTTGATAGCTACTGAAATGTGCATTTGAAGGATAGTAACAAAAATAGTAGGAAGTAGAAGCTCTCAGGCATCTCTGTAACTTAGTTTGGTGCACAAGCATAGATCACTACATGGTGAAAACTACAAGGTGTGTCTGAAAAGTTTGGTGAACAGTTCCATATGTTAAAAACTGTGCTGGTTAGGGTGAGGCACCCACGGATACACACTGAGATACATCACCATGTGTCTGTAGCTCATGGTTCAGTGGCTAGCATTGATGCCTCTTGATCATGGAGTCCCGGGTTTGATTCCCAGTTGGGTTGGGGATTTTCTCCGCTCAGGGACTGGTTGTTTGTTTTGTCCTCATCATTTCATAATCATTCAGGAAAGTGGCAAGACTGGACAGTGAAAAGATTGGGAATTTGCACAGGTGCTGATAACCACACAGTTGAGCACCCCACAAACCAGATATCATCAACACCCCCTATTGTGTCCTCTATTGTGCAAATCGCCAAAGTGAAGTAGTGGTGCTTGTTGAGACCATGCTGTCAGTCAGTATGAGAACTCATGTCATTGCAAAGTAGAGTAACATGTTAACATTAAGCTTTACTTCAAATTATGGAAAATGATGGCGGACTCTTGTGGAATGTTAGTGCAGATATACAGCATTGAAGCAGTGAGTAAAAACTGTGCATTTGAATGGTTTACAGCTATATCTGTGAGTAGCCAGACATCCGTGCATGTGTCAGAACCCAGGAGAAAAACACCGAGAGCTGCAAGGCAGAAGGGCCACCTGAGAAAGAGAACATGACACCAAGCTATAGCCAAACTATGCATGGCTGACTGATGGTGGAAAGGAGAAAACCTAAGCAACCGACGTCAACAACAAAGTGCAAAGCAGAAACCCTCACCACAATGGTGTCAACACATCAAGAGCAAAGAGAGAGACAGTCTGAATTATAACCAGAGAGAAAGACCAATGGCCAAGTGAGATAGTTATAGAATAGTCCATACTACAATGATGATGATGATCGACAATATGAGATGCGAATACAGAACTGACTGACTGTTTTCTGGGCAGCCACATTTATATTGGTCACAAGAGCCACTAGTGGCTGGCATATTCACATGGCAGGACAAGTGGTACACCCAAGCAGTGAGTGCAGTGCTGCAGCGAGACTGCGTCTCCTAATGGCCCTCTAGGTCAATTTCCTCCAGCGGGCATTCAACTTATGTGCAGCCTGATACCAGAGCTTTACAGACAGATGAGCCATGTTCAGGCCGACTGTCAACAAACAGATATCCCAGACAACATCAAATGAGTGTGACGGATGCTTGTGGATGTTTGGTGGCTGTCTTTGAGAATGATAATGGAAGAGTTGAGGGTAAGCAAATACAGTCTAATCACAAGTTTTCACAAACGTGTTCAGCACACGTTGACAGATGAGCAGAAGCAAACTGATGGAAAAGTCTGGAGATTTCACTGACATTTGTGACCGGAATCTGCAGCTTTTAGAAACCACCATTACAAGACTTAAGAGCTGGCGATACCAATATGATGCAGAGGCTAAATGACATTTAATAGCATTGTGTTCATTTCTTCTTCAGTTCCTAAAAAAAAGTCTGCTAACAAAACCCAAGATTAAGACAATGTTGACTGCCTTTTTTGACAACAAGGGCCTGATCCATCATGAATTTCTACCCCAGTATCAAACTGCCAATGCATAAATTTACAAGGGAGTTTTGAAATAGCTGCTGCAATGCATCTGGCAGGTTTGGCTAGAACTTTACTTGAGTGGACGGTGGAATTTCCTCCACAATGCCTTTCCACACACTGCAGTCAGCTTGCTCAACTTTCTCAGTCAATGCAAAGTGACTGTACTTCAAAATCCTCGTTATTCTCCAGATTTGGCACAAAGCTGAATTTTTGTATCTCCACCTTAAATTGGCCTGAAAGACTTCCACTTCACATATGTTGGTTACATCCAACAAACACATGACCGTGGTGCTTAGAGTGATTCCACAAGAAGTGTTTGCTGACAGTTTGCTACAGCATTGCAACTGATGTCAAAAGTGTGTTGCAGCTAATGGTGATGACTCTGAAGACCAGTAAAGGTAATTTTCTTGTAATGCTTGTTTCCTTGCAACTCATTCATTGATTCCAAACTAGTTTTGATGTTGAGAAGTGGAATTATAGTGTAGCAAGATTCTTTTGCTGGAGACACATTTCTCCTTGCACCTGTTATTCATTTATAGAATTGAAGAATCTACTGAAAGGATACAGTGGTAAAAGGGAGGATGTGAAACAACAGTGGAGCTACGGCCCATTCCAAAAGAAGTCCTCTGCAAGTGTTTCCAGCAGTGGAAGGGTCAGTGAGCTAAGTGGCCAGAAGCTCCAGAGCCATTTAACCAAGTCTCCTTCCCAAACTCCAAATGCAGATGGAATGGGAAGGAATCTTAATAGATAATGAAATTGGAAGTTCCATTTGTCATGCACTTCACTGTCGTCTGCAGAACATAAGATGTAGAACCAGAGGATTTGAGTTCTAATCATGTTAGTTATGCAATATATTTTTCCAAGACAAAGGGCAGTACTTTTTAAACTGACCTTTATTATTACAGTTTGCTATACCTACCAGTAATGCTAAAAGGCACTTTCAGGTTAAAATACCAACAGACTCCGTGGATTTTAAATGGTTATTAATGAAATGATCACAGGACGATGACTCAAATTATCAGAAAGTATTTCCACTCGCCACTGGAAGAAATGTTCTACAGAGAAGAGTCACAAAAGAGTATGTAGCCATTCCTTAATGCCTAAGGCCTCCGGCATGGTCAGGTTGTCCAGGGTAGTGGGGTACCTCCTGAACTCACAGTGCAGTGAACTAATAAGACCAAGATGTGCTGGTCATGTTCTAATGGGGATGTTCTGATCATGATTGTTAGATATGTAATATACCTTAATTAGGAGTGATAAAGAGAGATGACATCAGAAGAAGGAAGGGAGGGAGGGAGGGAGGGAGGGAGGGAGGGAGGGAGGGAGGGAGGGAGGGGGGAGGAGAGGAAATCACGTCAAACATCTTCATTACTGCAGCACTTTTGAGTTTGTCAGATCCAGTAACCTGAGCTGGGGCTGTTCAGAGCCATTAGAGCTGTCATGGTATCAACATACATTTGAAATTATTGTTATTAATATTACATATATACATATTACGTGCTATCATTTAGAGATTATTGGAAAGGTCTGAATGTACCATGGCAGCCAATTTACTGTAAGGTTTTTTGTGTGAAACACCCTTTGTATTTTATGTGCTGTGAGCTGGCATCGCCCGAGGGATGGCCATAAAGTTTTGATTAAACCTCAAAAAACTATTTACTCTTCAATGTGAGACTTTTTTTTTCTCGGGGAGCTGGATTGTAGTAGTTTGTGTTTTTGCTGTTCAGTATATCTTCCAACTCAAAAACTACCTTGTCACCATTCTTGAAACATGCAACAACTTCTTCAAACAAGGAAAGAGGATGAAGTCACTGGGTGCCAAGACCAAGAACAACATGCCGGTCATATGGTCCTGTAACAGTTCGCTCCTTACAAGCATGGTTTGCCCATTACAAGTATCATCTGTTAGCAACACACCAAGCAGTCCCAAAAATCACTCAGCATCATGTTGTCTGATTATGGATGAGTTTCTGCTTGTTTCGACAGAGGGAAATCTATAAGTTTCCACTGCTTGCTTTACTTCTTTGCCCCAAGATCATAGTGACACTTAGATATGCGTAGCACTCATCTATGTGATTATTTATTGATTTAATCTATGTGCTCTGATAGTACACTGTGTTACAGATGTCTAATAAACTTTGTTAACATTGTTAACATATAGTATGGACAGATTATGGTATTATAATACATTGCCACAGACTGACTAAATGGAAATGGAAATGCTGTGTGGTTAGGGCCCCCCCCGTTGGGTAGACCGTTCGCCTGGTGCAAGTCTTTCAAGTTGACGCCACTTCGGCGACTTGTGTCTCGATGGGGATGAAATGACAATGATAAGGACAACACAACACCCAGTCCCTGAGTGGAGAAAATCTCAAACCCAGCCGGGAATCGAACCCGGGCCGTTAGGTATGACATTCTGCCACGCTGACCACTCAGCTATCAGCGGCGGACACTGACTAAATTAGCTTCACTTAACAGTTCATGTCCTGCACTTAAACATAACCAGCAAGATTTATTTTGCTGGTATTCTTTAACAGAATGAAAACAATGATACTGCAATTAGGACTTCATGGCTCTGCTAAATTGTATGTTATCTTCAGCACACTTAATAATGTGGAAACATGTTGAACAGCTGGATGCCCATGCATAATGCTCTCTTTTTACAAAGTTGAGTGTTTCCATGTCACACAGAGAGTTGAGTTTCTTCTGGTGTTGTGTTTGTCTATTTCATTACTTTTTGAGTCTGGGTTCAGCTGACACTGTGATTAAAAAAAAAAAAAAATACAGTCTTCAGAACGTATAGACAAGGTAGTGTTAGGGTCTCCAGCTTCCTGAAGATGGATTTGCAGGAGTCTCTAGGTTTGCTGCCATTAATTATCCTCACACTCTCTTCTGGATTTTGAAAGTGCACAGGGCAATTGAAGAATTTCCCCTAGAATGTCACTCCATGCTTTAGGTGGGCCTGTATGGGAGTTGTTGAGAGAGGTGTGCATTTTGTGTGATGTGAAAATTCATGGAAACTGTCTTTTTATTGTTGATGGTTATTTTGGTGATAGTAGCTCAGCTGCTGAGTTCTCCCCTTTGAGGAGTACCAATTGTGTCATCAGCAAATATCATGGTCTTGTGTGCATATACACTCAGGCTCAAATCCTTAATATACAGGAGGATTAGTAGAAGTCCTAATACTGAGCCCTTTGGCACATCTTGTTTGACAGTGTAACAACTAGATAGGATTTCGGTTATTGAATTGAGCTGTTTGTTAGTGTACTTCATGCTGACTTTCTGTATGTGACTGCTTAGGAACAATGCAATGCTTCATTAGCCAGTCTTCTGATACCATATTGTTAAATCTGTTCCAGCAATATTCTGTGATCTGCTCTGTTAAAAGCCTTTGGCAGATCTACAAATATTCCTGTTGTGGACTGTTTTCTATGCAACAGATCTACTGGATAGATGTTATTAAAGCACAGCTACTCGCGGAGGTCCAATGTGCCGTAATTATCGTATGGCAGTGAAACTTGATAAATATTCTAATGCTTTACTTTGGAACCAATTTATGCTGGAAGACAAACTGGTTACAATTTTGGCCATCAGGTGCAATTCTGACACTGTGAATGCAGGGAAGGTGTATAGAAATGTTTCCAGGTGTAATGGATAGGGAGTAGAAAAATTCACATGTTGCGATAAATGCAAATTAGATGTGAATTCTGCTTCAAAATGAAAAAAAAAAAAAACACACAATTTCCTAACAGACACTATTTCATGGTGAACTGTACCCAGATGAACTACTTTATCAGAGACAGTGTGAAATACCTCTACTTTCTGCGTATAAATATCGAAAATGTAGCCAATTTTCAGTTACTGGTATTGTACATTATCTGGCGAGGTCCAATTTGGAAAGATAATACACAACCCTTACAACACCAGAAGAGATTGGTAATCTGTGTGTCTGTTCTGCTTTTGCAGAACATGGGTGTAAGCTGTTGTCCTGTGAGAGAGAGGTGGTGCTTGTTTCCCCTCTAGCAGTCAAAAATCTAACTGTTTATGCTCATAGCAGTCTGGCACTATACAGTGTCTGCACTCTGTGCTATAGCTTCTGGAAAATGAAATCTGTAAAGTTTTTCTATTCCACCAAAATCCTTTCCCTAATGTTAAAATAGTTACTTTCAGTTCTACTTCTACACTAAATGCCTTGTCAGTTCTATCTGTGGTGTGGACCGCACTGCTACAAATGCCTACAAAAGGTTGAACTTAATATTTTGCAGATTTTCTAATCATAAAATTGGATGGGAAAAGAAAAATAATGTCCAGAAACACCTTAAATCAGAGGCACATTCAGTTCACTGATGGGAAAACGTCACTCTTTACAATATAACAATCATTTGTTGAAAGCTTAAATAGAGCCAAATGAAGAAAACAAAGGCCATTTCTGAACAAATGCTGTTGAAGTTCTTACAAAACCAAACATTCCAATAAAAAAAGTTCGCAATCAGCATTTTTTTAAACAGTTAATTTCAAAGAACTAAGGCTTTGCTTACCTTCAACTGTATAATGTGACAACCTTTTAGATTTGTGGATCTAATAATTTACAAAAAACAAAAAAAATTGAAATTTTTTGCAATAATAGAAGCAAATTTTACCAAAAATAGAAGCTAAATTTTCTGGTTCCTTAATGGATTAGCAACGGGACGTGGGCAGAAAAGGTCAAACAGGTGAGACAGGCATAATGTTGATTTTATTACTAACTACTGCTTACACAATTTGTTCACCATGAGCACTGTAGATGTCAACGATGTGCTGCATCTTTAAAATCATGTGATCACAGCAGTTCCAGTGGACGGTGGGCTCCATGTGGTTCCCAAGTTGTACAGCGACCGTAAACCATAAAATTACCCAATAAGTAGCAACCAGTCACAAAATCATTTTTTATTTATTTACTTTTGCAAATCAATTTCAACTGATTAACAACCATCATCGGTTCTGTCAACGAATATGTGCCCTGAGTAGTAACACTGTCTTAAGCAGAGGTCAAACATAAAATTACGTTTGACTTCTGCTTAAGACAGTGTTACCACTCAGGGCACATATTCGTTGACAGCACCGATGATAGTTGTTAATCAGTTGAAATCGATTTGCAAAAGTAAATAAATAAAATATGATTTTGCGATTGGTTGCTGCTTATTTGGTAATTTTATAGTTCCACTGGAATCTGAGCAACATGTCACCGTATACTGGCCTTCAGGTCCCGTAGAGACCGAACCTGTCCCTGGTAAATGCATTCTTTTAAACATCACCAAAGCCAAAAGTCACATAGACTCAGACTAGACAATCCTTCAGGCCTTACAACTGGAAAATCTCTGGAGATAACATCTTAATGGAGGGTTAAAAAATGGTTCAAATGGCTCTGAGCACTATGGGACTCAACATCTGAGGTCATCAGTCCCCTAGAACTTAGAACTACTTAAACTTAACTAACCTAAGGACATCACACACATCCATGCCCGAGGCAGGATTCGAACCTGCGACCGTAGCAGTCACGCGGTTCCAGACTGAAGCGCCTAGAACTGCTCGGCCACTCCGGCCGGCAATGGAGGGTTAATGGGGGGTTTTCTTTCACTGGGCGAGTAACATGTGGTGTTGTCCCATCTTGCCTAAAAACTGTGGTGCTCTTTCAAAGGAATCGCCTGCTGTACAAGGAGTACTCAATAACATGCAGATGTAACAGTATACCTGACAGGCCTTCTGGGCATGTTCTCTTCAAAGAAGAATGAACCAAGAATAAAGGTACTTGTGAATCCACACTACATAGTAACATACGGGGAGTACAATGACTCTTTATGCACAGAATACAGTTTAACAGTACCCTATATGTGACAGTTGTTTGTATTCACTGCACCCTGTAGTGTAAAATGTGCCTCCCACATTTCATTAGCTTTGGTCTGTGCCAGAAACTGAAGAGCAAATTCAAAATGTTGCTGCGGATCATGAGATTTTAGTTGCTGCATCATCTGTATCTTGTACGGGTATCAGTGTAAAATAGACCCAAAACTTTCCACAATGTTGACCATGGGATGGACAAGTTTTGTGACACTGCATGAGCACTAGCACTACCCAGGGCATGTGCTGCATGGTCAGTTACAGTAACAGCCACCTTTCTAAACCCATTTTGGGATAAACTCTGTAAACCTTTTTTATCTATGAAGCCCATCAGTTGTTTGTGCATAATTTTTTTCAAATATTGTACAGAACCAGGATGAAACTGTGATAGGCCTGGAGTTGTTCATGTCTTTATCATCACCTATTTTGAAAACAGGAATTACTTTAGGCAGTTCCAGTGCTTCTGGGAAAGGATCTGCCTGGAGAAAACAGTCACAGAGGTGAGTCAGTGGTTCAGCAATAGCATGCACACAATTTTTGATGACTGTTGGTGGAATACCATAAATGCCAGCTGAATATGAATTTTTCAGCACACTGTGGCCTTTTGCAACATCATTTTCCATGACTGTTGTAATGAATACTAACTCTGTACATGTGTGATATTTCTGGTTGGTATTTTGTGTTTGGATTATTTTTTACCAATTTTTCAGCTATGCTTGTAAAGAATTTGTCAAATGTGTTCACCACAGCTTCAGTATTAGATATAAATCCACTGTTGTGTTTAACTTCTATCTTGGTATGTGTAACTTTTTTTCAACTCTCTTTCCCTTTTCATAATATTCTACACTACTTTCACTTTGTTGTTGGATTTGGCAATGTACTCATCATTGTTCATCCTTGTAGCATGTCTTTTCACACTTCTTAGGATACATGAGTAGCTTTTATAATATTTGATTGTTGAGGGGAGTCATTACTTGGTTTACATAACATAGGGAGAATTCTCTTACTTTTGCAAGAGGTTTTTATAGCTAGTGTAATTCAGTTCTCTTGCTATTATTTATTGTTACTCATTTATGTGTAAAAGCCTTTTCAAAATGGTGGACCACTTTGTCAAGAAGTATGTTACATTCTATGCTGACATCATTGGCTGCATACATTTCTGTCCACTTTTCTTTACTTAATAAGGTATTTAGTTTGTTTAAGTTCCTTGGAGTGTACTACCTATGTAAAGTTTAATGTGGGATTGGGTTTGAGGTAGCTGTAGTATTGACATCTAGTATGACAATTAGGTGAGCAAGGAATCCTGTATTGTGTACTTCCAGTGTTGCACTAAGTTTATTTCTATTTGCAAGAATTTGGTCTATGGCTGTCTTTGATGTAGGTGTTATTCTAGTGGCCTTATTTACAAGCTCATGCACATGGTAAGATCTTGCAATGTTAAGCAATGTCTCCTTGTTTCTAAATTCAGTAAGGAAGTCAATATTAAAGTCACCCCATATAATGACAATCATATTTCCACTGAGTTATTTTGATAAAAGAAGAAAGTCCAATTTAAGCAGGAAATCGTGAATATTACTGGAGGGGGAATGGTAAATTTTAACTACAATGGGATTTAGATTTGCAAGTTTTATGGCTGCACTTTAAAAGTTATTATATACTCCTATTTCCTTTCTGGAAAGGGCGAGGGGTGTCAGAAAGTTTTCATTTGGTCTCTGTGACTTCTTTACCCATTTGTCTAGTGTTGGTTGCACAGTATAACCACTATTACCCTTTATCTTATGGCTTGTTTGGTTTGACCCATTTGCTTATAGGTAGCTGCTTTTTGGTTTCTGACTTCCAGTTTCATATTGTCTCCTATAGTCACCAGGAAGGCCAATCGATTGCAAATAATCTCCTTAGCACATTTGTTCAGGTGAAACTTGTGTGTTGTGAATCGGTTTCTGGTTAGTCTCTCTATTTCAAAGTTCACAGCAACTCTTCTTTTGTATACACATTTTGCATCACTGAGTAACTGAATCAGGCAGAGGTCTGCACTATTAATTTTTCTATTTAAAATGTGTACACCATATCTCCTGGGTATAGAATGGATAATAATATTCATTTTGTGACTTAGAGTGCCTATTGGTTCCAATGGTTCTACCACATGTTTCATCATTAGTTCAAGAGGTTTGTCAGTTTCATTTGAACCCCCATTACAACCACAGTATCCCGCGTACAATAGCTTCATGTCAGGTTTGTGCATTATTTACTACCTCTTTTAGAGAAGCACCAGTTTTCACTATGCTTTTTACTTGGTATGAGGGTCCTAGTTTGCCTTGCAGTATTTGAGCACAGTCTCTTCCACAACCGTGACATAATATTAGTACTCCACTCTTTTCCAAGATTTTTTTGGTAGGTAACAGTCTGTTATTTCTTTTGTTTTTGTCTTGCACACATTTGGTAGATAGTTTTGCTAATTGGCAGATTGCTCATACACAGTGTGGCTGATTTTTAATTATTTTTGCGTTAAATCTTGCACAATATTGAACTGTATACTTTCTCTAATGCATCCTGCACCATCTGGTTATCAGACATTACAGGTCTTTTAGCACTTTTTGAATCTGTTTCATATTAGCCTACTGTCACATTAGATTTTTGTAATATGGAAGTGTAGGCAACACTCGATAATGTTGGCAATCAATAGTGAGTTTTGAGCATAATTTATGGCATGACTATTTCTTGGAATTCGCTGAACCGGCAGACATCACTTTTTGCTACCGATATGTCTATTTGGAGCATGGGATACGAGTTCATAATTCATGAGTTTACTTTTTTGGTCCACTCAAGTACATTACACTTCTCTTCCAGATCTTGACGGGTGGCTAAAGAAGTTATATGGATCAGTCCAACTCAGCTGCCACATTTTCACTGTGTGTGTGTGTGTGTGTGTGTGTGTGTGTGTGTGTGTGTGTGTGTGTGTGTAGGGGTGGTGGGGTGGGGGGTGGGGGGGTTGAAAGGGTACGAGTCCAGTGGGCAAAGGCTTTCGTCATGTGAGGTGTTGAAAACTTATCTGTGACTGAATTTCAATTTTTCCACTGTTGCCTCATTTGTGGTATGTGGGTCTCAACTACCAGGGCCTCCACTTCTCTTGTGATTCCTGGTTCTTCACAGAGTGATGGTCTATCACTTTGTTGTTCGACATTCATACTTGTTGACCACACTTGAAGGTGCCACATACCACTGAGTCATATTATGCTGCATTTTTTTACCACACACTTCGATTTGCATGGATTGTTGCGGCACTGTTTCTTCCAAATTCAGAAAATGAACTACCACATATTATTTCAGTTTACCAATAGGCTGCATCATTTTGTTTTGGCTCCTCTAGTGTTGTATTATGGTACCGTGGAAGAAGAACTTCAGTGTGTGCCAGGACTGCAGACGTGTACTTGCAAACAAACAAAAAGTGAATTATGAACTTTTTCTCTCTCTCTCTCTCTCTCTCTCTCTCTCTCTCTCTCTCTCTCTCTTTTTTTTTTTTTTTTTTTTTTTTTTTTTTTTTTTTTTTTTTTTTTAGGTGATAATTTCCTGTTCATTCGGACATGTCCAAAAGAACACACACCACATATAGGCGAGTAGCCAACAATCTCTTCAGTGCAGATGCATAACAGGCTCGAACTGTAATGGGAATCGGTGAAATGCCGCGAGTAATGATAATAATCGACAAGGGGCACTACATTAGTACTGTGTGGATAAGTTGAGGATTTGGTTCTGACAAGAGGTGTGCTAGGGTAGTCCTTGCAGTTGCAGTGACCAATTGGTCCAGATGGCTTAGTGGTCACAGCATCTGCCTAGTAAGCAGGAGGCCCAGGTTTTAATTCTAGTCCGGCACAAATTTTCAACCTTCCACATTGATTTCAATTAATTCCCACTGGCAACCAATGCATATAATTCCTTTGTGTCTTAATTAAAACTTTTGAATATCCCTTGCATAGTGAGATCCCCAATAATTGGGGCAGGGAACATTAATTGTTTCATAGATTGGTGTTGACTGTAGGCACTCACCTACGTGTGCTGGTTTGATCAGGCTGGCTGACTGTTTTGTGTATTTAATATATTTGTGGTTTCACTGAACAGCTGTTTTATTTGACATCTCTGAACAAACTTTGCTGACAGAGCCATCAATCATTAACTCAGACTGAAGAAAGAGATTCTATTGCTAAAATAGGTGTTGTCCTATAAACTCCTGTACCATATGAAAATGAAATAGGCAGACAGGGGGGGGGGGGGGGGGGAGATGGAAACACACTCACACATGATAAAATTAATGCCAGAGTTGTTTGCAGAATACAAATGTACACATCCATGTCAAACAGCTATCAATAAACCTTTGTTTAAGTTCAAAAGTATACAATTTTATAGTTGTGGTAAATGTTTTAATTGCATGTGGGAAAGAGCTGGTCAGTTGATCAGGTTAACTGTTGAGTAACTCCAGTTTTAGGTAGCGTACTACTTCCATTTACCTCAGATACCACCATATGAGCCGGCATGCAACCTGAACCTGACAGGAGTATATCTATTTCACAGATCCTGTCACCTGGCGAATTAATCTGATTTTCCAACTAATTAGATGCTTCTGGTTATCTACAGTGTTGTCATAGAAGGCAGTCAAGAAACTGATAATGTGCTCATTCGATGAAAGTCAGCAGATAAGATACTGACACTGTGTGTTCTAATATGTTTCACATGTTATACAGAGAAGAGGATACACAAGTGCTTCATACAAGAATATTATTACAATTATAATCAGAAAATAAATGTTTTTTTAGATGTGTTAAAATAGGGCTTGGATATGTGTTCTATGCCACATGTTGTAGCACAGCAGACAGTAGAGACCCAAGCTGGTTTGTTATGGTAAGGTGAGGCAGTACATGTGCACACGCTATGGTGCAGCCACTAGGCAGTGCGCCACCCTAAACTTGACAGGGAGGCCAAGAAAGCATGGTGACCCTGCTAGCGGGAGACACTCGGCACACCTGGTCCTTACGTATTCCATTAAGTGCCTCTGAAGATATGCTTAAGACAATATCTGGAGCAGCATCTAGTCCACAGCCCTGCTGGGTCTATGGACAAATTGCTTGATTTTGTGGAGCACACAGATAATGTGATATGTTACAGGACTGACAGAAGTAACCATCAAAACAATAATGGAAACAAACAGAAATAAAGGAACTGGAAGTGAGTGAAAAATTCAGATAGGGAATGATGCCAGCAGGACGTGTATAATCATCAACAAAAACTCAAGAAATCCTGGAATTTATCGGCATAATAGATATGTAGATGAAAGCAGGCATATTGGCAATGGGCAGCAGAATAACATTCAATGAAGGTAACAGCTGAGAAACTAAGTTTCCTTTAAGCTGGGGTAGAAAATGGAGCAGGACAAACTTTGCAAAGCACTGGAAAAGTGATGAGATACATGGCAGTAGCCTTTACAAGGCAGAACAAGAGGCAAAGATATTTGCTACAGAGGCTGTGAAGGGCAACACGAAATTATGGGAAGGTTGGAGACAGTAAAAACATAGAGGTAAAAGAAAGCAGAAGCGATGCAGAATGTCAGTGGACGTAGACTTAAATTGCCTATTGAATCAAGATGTTTGTGATGAATATGATTTGGTAGGTTTGGCAACACTACAGGCGAACAATCAGGCAAGTGAATTTGTGATGGCTAAGGCAATGTTTCTTTGGGTGTGGCATGGGCAGAGAGAGTTCCAGAGTTACATACTATATGTAGTACCCAAAAGGATGTGGAACCTGTGGTACAGATACAGGGATCAGGCATGCAATGGAACTTATGTGTACTGGTAAAAATAATACCACCGTACAGCAGAATTCTGCAGTGAACCTTATAGCAGATTCAGCAAAGGGCCTGCTGGAATCTGTTCATCATGAAAATAACATAAGCACTGCTAACAGCCATGATGAAATTATGATTAGAGTGAGCAGTTTGTTGTCGATGATAATCTACTCACTGGTTAGTTCAGCAAAGATGAATATGATTACGAACATAGCGATTACAATGCACAGACCAGAGTGGAGAAGATGTGGGCAAAAAAGAAATATCGTGTTTGGTACAAATTTCCTGGCAAAGCAAGTGGGTAACATCACTTACAAGCACTGATTTATAGAACTGGATACTGGTGTAAACTGAATGTATTTCAGGTTCAAAGGTGCACTTGCAGGAGCAAAAATGATGGTGAGATTGTGTTCAGATGATACGTATCAGCAACTCTGTGTGTGTGTGTGTGTGTGTGTGTGTGTGTGTGTAAATATGGTAATTAAGACACAGAATTAATTTTGGTATATGGAGGTGGTGAGGGTTTTCACACAGTTGTCTTTGTTTTACTCTCTCCATGATTTCTTTATTGTATAAATTTGGTTTGCACAGGGGGGAGAGGCTTCATATATCCTCACCTATGAGGGCCGTGACTGAGATTTAGTTGAGTAACTCATGGGTTGCTTTGTTTCTTTTGCAGTGAATGGTCTAGTGGGCACAACACGAGGGTGATGCAGCAATGATGGCTGCACAGAAGCTACCACCACCACCTGAGGAAAGTGTGCACGAACATCAGACAAAATGCAAGCAATTCACAGCATACCATAGAGTGAGTTAAATGTCAGTTCAGTGCTTTGTAACATGGGTAACATCAGAAGATGCATGATAACTACATACATACATACATACATACATACAATAACAAAATGACATACATATCAGACTGAAAGAGGCATTTGTTCCTGCGAAATGTTTTTTTTTTTTTTTTTTTTTTTTTTTTTTTTTAAATTAGTCAGTTTATTCTTTGTTCAGCTCAATCTGTACAATTTTTTGCATAGGTACTGATTGGAACTCTTAACGCAGTCTCTGTAATTAAATGTCTTTTTTTCTTGTTCACAAAGTGTTATGCAGACATACACACAGTTACACATGAGGTTAAATGTTTGTTTATGTTTTGGTACGGGAATGTGTTGTTCTAAGTGAGATTAAGAGTGTTACTCTCACAAATTTCTGTTACATGTTTGGATTATAAAGTATCAGAAACTAGCCACAAATGCTGACTCTGCCGATGCCCAAATTGTTACACTTACACTCCTGGAAATGGAAAAAAGAACACATTGACACCAGTGTGTCAGACCCACCATACTTGCTCCGGACACTGCGAGAGGGCTGTACAAGCAATGATCACACGCACGGCACAGCGGACACACCAGGAACCGCGGTGTTGGCCGTCGAATGGCGCTAGCTGCGCAGCATTTGTGCACCGCCACCGTCAGTGTCAGCCAGTTTGTCGTGGCATACGGAGCTCCATCGCAGTCTTTAACACTGGTAGCATGCCGCGACAGCGTGGACGTGAACCGTATGTGCAGTTGACGGACTTTGAGCGAGGGCGTATAGTGGGCATGCGGGAGGCCGGGTGGACGTACCGCCGAATTGCTCAACACGTGGGGCGTGAGGTCTCCACAGTACATTGATGTTGTCGCCAGTGGTCGGCGGAAGGTGCACGTGCCCGTCGACCTGGGACCGGACCGCAGCGACGCACGGATGCACGCCAAGACCGTAGGATCCTACGCAGTGCCGTAGGGGACCGCACCGCCACTTCCCAGCAAATTAGGGACACTGTTGCTCCTGGGGTATCGGCGAGGACCATTCGCAACCGTCTCCATGAAGCTGGGCTACGGTCCCGCACACCGTTAGGCCGTCTTCCGCTCACGCCCCAACATCGTGCAGCCCGCCTCCAGTGGTGTCGCGACAGGCGTGAATGGAGGGACGAATGGAGACGTGTCGTCTTCAGCGATGAGAGTCGCTTCTGCCTTGGTGCCAATGATGGTCGTGTGCGTGTTTGGCGCCGTGCAGGTGAGCGCCACAATCAGGACTGCATACGACCGAGGCACACAGGGCCAACACCCGGCATCATGGTGTGGGGAGCGATCTCCTACACTGGCCGTACACCACTGGTGATCGTCGAGGGGACACTGAATAGTGCACGGTACATCCAAACCGTCATCGAACCCATCGTTCTACCATTCCTAGACCGGCAAGGGAACTTGCTGTTCCAACAGGACAATGCACGTCCGCATGTATCCCGTGCCACCCAACGTGCTCTAGAAGGTGTAAGTCAACTACCCTGGCCAGCAAGATCTCCGGATCTGTCCCCCATTGAGCATGTTTGGGACTGGATGAAGCGTCGTCTCACGCGGTCTGCACGTCCAGCACAAACGCTGGTCCAACTGAGGCGCCAGGTGGAAATGGCATGGCAAGCCGTTCCACAGGACTACATCCAGCATCTCTACGATCGTCTCCATGGGAGAATAGCAGCCTGCATTGCTGCGAAAGGTGGATATACACTGTACTAGTGCCGACATTGTGCATGCTCTGTTGCTTGTGTCTATGTGCCTGTGGTTCTGTCAGTGTGATCATGTGATGTATCTGACCCCAGGAATGTGTCAATAAAGTTTCCCCTTCCTGGGACAATGAATTCACGGTGTTCTTATTTCAATTTCCAGGAGTGTATATTTATGTAGTTTGCTGACGACTCTATGGAACTCTTTTGGTGAGACTGCATATTTTGGTACTAGTTTCCTTGTCTTATTCACTGTGTAAAAGATTACCTAATCGGAGGCATCAGAACATGATGGAAAGTAGAGAGATCCAAGAGGGTTCGATCAAGTGTGGCAGTTGGTGCGTACATTGTAGTGCGGCCACTGGCTGACACGCTGCTCTGACACTTGACAGGGAGTCTGAGAAGGCATGGTACCCCCATGAGGGAAGAGGCATTTGATGCATCTAGTCTTGTCAAATTCACATGAGTGGATATAATGTCACATCCACCCTGCAGCCTGCACAGTGGACTAGACAACAATATACATGTTTGCGCGTGTGTAAGTAAACCATAAAAATTAAAGCAGAGTATGATATACAAATTTCAAGAGCACAGCTAAATGATTCATCTTACATACAGGTCAACTATTCATATGATATATTTAATTAGATATTCAGCCAAGAAAGTGTCTGTAATTAACTTCCACATTATCTTTAATAACATTGTAATAATTTACTACAAAAAAGAGATCAATCAACCATATAAAAGCGCTCATCAAGGTACCTCAAGTGAGCTGCTTACAAGTTTATTCACATACTAAATTAGCCAATGACAGGCAAATGAATCAGATGTTTAATTAAAGTCAGTATAATTAATTACAGAAGGACAGATCCACAAACAGCATGGCAGTATGTGTTGGTATATGTAGTCACATATCACAAACATCTCTTGGATCATAAGTTTTCTGTGTTTAATTAGTGATTTAATTAATTAGAATTTTTCATAGTTTCACTCATAATTTAAATTCAGCTTATATATGGATAGCTGAAATGGAAAGCACAGTTGTTTCCTACAAAACGGATTGATGCATGTACTCTAACTAAACAAGCGTCAGGCAACAAAAACCAAATATTGATCTCATCATCTGAAATGTGAAATCATTTTAATTAAAACTGTGAGTGAACTATTTAACCAGCTGTTTATTGTAATATATCATTTTCATCAGCATTTCAGCACATTTCAACTGCCACCTCTAGCTTTGATTGAATTTCTGCATCAAAAGTTGGGATTCAAACTCGTGACTTCTCTAACTCACTACATGATATAAATTTGCAGAAATTCCAGTTACGGAAGCTGATCTTACAAAAGGGGGCCACCATCTTGGCCCTGGATCAGTCGTCCAGATGCAGTTGCGGACATGGGGTTTGCACTTCCCTGGGTGCTGATTTTTCAGCATGATTGCATGGACTTGGAAGTTTTTGGGACAGCAGTCTCAAAAATTTAGAACAATTTTTGTGGTGGTTTATTATGGAGTCTGAATAGTAGAATATTTCCATCATGTGTTAGATGGACTTGGGTTTACTGCAATTACTACTGGTCTGGACACAGAACATTATGGGACAGTTATGTCATGCATTTTAAATAATTTTGCAGTGTTACTGGATTTATTTAAAATTTATAGTGAGCTTCTAACCATTATATGGAGGCTCTAGTCCTATTATGTCTGATAAGCTGCAGCAAGCAGATTTTTGACCAGTCTGCCATTTAATAAATGAATAAATAGTATATAATATTGAACCCTATACTCTTTGTTGGGGAACACTATTTTCATGCAGCACCTATGTATCAACCTCATAGTTATTTATTCTGATTTTGTGCATCACATATTCATTTACATCTTTATTTAAAAACAGTGTTATGAACTCTAAGCCCCAGGACAGTGATACAAGCCAAAGACAATTATTTATTGTTATTTATCACTATATTGTAGCAACCTGTAGGAATGTGTAATCTCTACAATCATTTAAAACTATTCCACAAAGACTGTAATAATATTGGAGCCAAACATAAGGAAATCAAAGCATGAAAAGGAAAGCATGTACAAGAAAATTTCTGAGGTTAATTGTATGCAAATGTATAAAAAACTTCAAAGCGGAACAAAGGGTATACACATATGGAGAGGGAGGGGGAGGGGGAGAGGGAGGGGGAGGGGGAGGGGGAGGGGGGGGGGAGAGAGAGAGAGAGAGAGAGAGAGAGAGAGAGAGAGAGAGAGAGAGAGAGAGAGAGAGAGAGGGAGAGAGAATTTCTTTTTTTAGTTTTGAGTAGTATAAATGTATTTAAAATTAGGTTTTCCCAGTGTTCTTGTTTTGGGTTGAATACACACCATGAATTTACTGATTCTGTACTATGAATGGAGAATGCCTAACGAATTGCAGAACTGATCTAAATTACACTGATGGGCCAAAGAAAATGGTACACCTGCCCAATATTGTGTAGGGCCCCCGCGAGCATGCGGAAGTGCCACAACACGACATGGCTTGGACTCGACTAATGGCTGAAGTAGTGCTGGAGGGAACTGACACCATGAATCCTGCAGGGCTGTCCATAAATCTGTAAGAGTATGAGGGGGTGGAGATCTCTTTTGAACAGCATGTTGCAAGGCATCCCAGATATGCTCAATAATGTTCATATCTGGGTAGTTTGTTGGCCAGTGGAAGAATTTCCTGGAGCCATTTTGTAGCAATTCTGGACGTGTGGGAGGGTGTCACATTGTCCTGCTGGAAATGTCCAAATCCACTGGAATGCACAATGGACATGAATGGATGCAGGTGATCAAACAGGATGCTTGCTTACGTGTCACCTGTCAGAGTCATATCTAGATGTATCAGGGGTCCCATAGTCCTGTATCACTCAAACTGCACATACTCCACACCATTACAGAGCCTCCACCAGCTTGACCAGTCCCCTGATGACATGCAGGGTCCACGGATTCATGAGGTTGTCTCAATACCCACACACATCCATCCTCTTGATACCATTTGAAATGAGACTCATCCGACCAGGCAACATGTTTCCAGCCATCAACAGTCCAATGTCAGTGTTGATGGGCCCATGCAAGACATGCAGACCTCCAAAAGCCCTTATAGATGATGTTTTGTTGAATGTTTCACGCGCTGACACTTGTTGATGGCCCAGCACTGAAATTCGCAACAACTTGCGGAAGGGTTCCACTTCTGTCACGCTGAACGATTCTCTTCAATCATCGTTGGTCCTGTTCTTGCAGGATCTTTTCCTGGATGCAGAGATGTTGGAGATTTGATGTTTTGCCAGATTCCCAATATTCATGGCACACTCGTGAAATGGTCATACAGGAAAATCCCCATTTCATCACTACCTCGGAGATGCTTTGTCATCGCTTGTGCGCTGACTATAAAACCATGTTCAAACACACTTAAATCTTGATAACCTACATTTTAGCATCAGTAACTGATCTAACAACTGTGCCAGACACTTGTTGCCTTATATAGGTGTTGCTGACCGCAGTGCCCTAGTCTGCTTGTTTACATATCTCTGTATTTGAATACGCGTGCCTATACCAGTTTCTTTGGTGCTTCAGTGTATATTCTGGAACCAAAAATCCCACATAGTTTAACCTGAAAATATGAATTTTATACCGCCACATTAGTGGTTAATAAAGTTATGATAACATGCTGTTCATTATTTTATGAACCCATAGAATTTATTCACTGAAGAGAAAATGTATCAAAGTATGAGGGTTAGAACTTAAATAGTGGCAACTATTTATTCACAACTGATACAAAAGAATTACATGTTTGCACCTGTTACTGTTCTTCAAAATAGTCACCAGTGTTGTGTAGAACCCGTTGCCAGTGATGTGGAAGGCGTAGTCTACTGTTAGCAGAGCCTGTTCTGATGATGGTGCTAATGGAGCGGTCTACTGCCTGTCGAATCTCTGGAACAGTTCTGAAGCAAATGCCAGGTGCAAACATGTAACTCTTTTGTATCAGTTGTGAATAAATAGTTGCCACTATTTAAGTTCCAACCCTCATATATAAAATGAAATATGTCTCACCCTACATGTGCGATTTGTGGTTGCAATGCTATGTCATGACCACAGACATCAGCTGTTTGAAAATCCGGCATACTCCACTCAATCAAAGCAACTCTGAAGCTAACACTGAAATGGCTCAAAAGCTCAACCTGGAGAACCACTGCTCTGTGGCCAGGACTAATGTGGGGCAAAGCAATATATTGATTGACTCTTATTAGCATGCATTCTCTGAATGTATTTTGTTAATAGCCCTGTGCGTTTCACATCACCTCTCTTCTACCTACTGCAAATAATGGCTGCGTTCCACCCTCT
Source organism: Schistocerca piceifrons (assembly GCF_021461385.2). Taxonomy (NCBI): domain Eukaryota; kingdom Metazoa; phylum Arthropoda; class Insecta; order Orthoptera; family Acrididae; genus Schistocerca; species Schistocerca piceifrons. The sequence goes on along the minus strand of NC_060149.1, from coordinate 217,017,371 downwards.
GCAACTGCAAGTGACGTACAAAGTTTCAGGAGGCACAAGTGGCTGTACAGTAGCCAGGGACATGAATGTAAAATAAGGGAGACAACTGAAACATTGAATCAGCCTGAAAACTTCAACAGATAAGACAAGAGAGACTTCCGGACCTGACTGGCAGCACTCACAGTCAGATGGGTTGCACGTAGTGCCAAGTATCAGCCTCTGACACATAAAAACAGAACTGGCATCATATACCTGTGACTACTAGCAGGAAAATACAGTCTTCAGAAGCTGGTTGCAAATTCACATTGGGGTACTAGCCATCAACAGGACTAAAATTCTACAAATTGCCATGAACTTACCTTCATCCTGTACACGTGCTGGATAGGGATACATTAGACATAATGAAAATGTATTATAATGAGCCCAAGTAATCACATGACAGTAGTAGAGATGCAGTACTTGGCAGTGCCTATCTACAGCACCAACAGTGTATGCCCTAAATAAAGGCCTCTGACTATATGGACAAAATGAACAGTACGTCCAAAAGGACTTTAATTAAAAAGCAGTAAGCCTACTGCTTAAGCTGTATATACTACTTGTCAGTGAAGAAAATGGTTCATATAGCATGTATCATAGATATTTTAATGAAGTCTTCTAAACCATTTACTATTATCTACCTGTCTGATGTATGTTCAGTTCAATAAACACATACCTATCTGATGCAAAAACAGCTCCTGTAAGAGCGTATGGTGTGGTGGTGTTGACTTTTTCCAGAGTTGACCACACATCATTGTCCTTGTACACATACACAGTCAGAACAGGCCCAAAAATTTCCTCTGTCATCTGCTTAGTGTTTGGTGCTGTAGATTCTATTATTGTTGGTTGTATAAAATAACCAATCCTGGAAGACAAACAAGAAAATATCAATGAGTCTTACTGAAAGAAAACAAAAATTGCTGACCTCACTATCATCAACTGAGATACTGTATTACACAAAATTTCACACTTACAAATATAGTGCAATTATGTGTTACATTATGTCACTGAAGAATAGTTTGGTGCTATGGGGTGAGGAGCTCACTCCAGATGTTTTCTCCTTGAACACTGCAGAAATTGGTGGTGATTACAAATACACTTACAAATACACTAGAAGGTGGTAGTGGAATAGAATTCACAAAAACTGCACTAGTGTTAAGACATAAGCCCTCTTGACTCAAGGCTAAAGAGTAGCTGCTGGTTTATCGTTGTTTCTAGTGGCTTTCACAATCCCTTTATTATGCAAAGTGGCTGCTCCGAGGCCACTGAGTAGCCCTCTTTTGCAGCTTTTTGCGGCTGAGATTCTTGCAAAGGCTTATACACTGAAGGTGTGGGGACAGATAAAGAGTAGACAACACTGGGAGAGGTAGCTGCTTCTCCAGTTGGGGGAGGGAAGTGGTTTGAAAATATGGTGTCGCAAGAACTCTGCGAGTGGAGGTCAGTGTGGTAGATCTGGCTTGGAAAAAAGTGGTGTGGGGTGGGGGTGTAGGGTTACGGAAGTGACTTTTGTGTAATTGGTTATCAAGTCAACACAATGCAGATGTTCATATTTTTTTCTTACCTCTGCATGTGACAGGCAGTCAGGTGATTTGTACTTTTTGTATTTTCTTTTCCAAATCTGTCAACATGGAGGATGGCGTTCAGTATGAAGGTGACTGTTCATGATGACTCATGACCAAAGTGTAAACATTGGAAACACCTCATGGGCAGTGGGAGATAAAGTTTCGTGTCACACATGCACATCATAACTACCTTTTTCTGCAAGGACATTTCTTTCAAAGGCTAGAATGAAAGCACCTGTATCTGTTCTCTTATCCTTGCGACCCTTTTGTACGGACAAGACAAAATGTACACCTTGCCATTCGAGATTAGCTCATAGTTCTTTGTCCCTCTGAAGTGTAAGATCTGCCTGAAAGATAACTCTTTGCACCATATTCAAAGTTGTATGTGGGGTAGTACCGTATTTACTCGAATCTAAGCCGCACTCGAATCTAAGCCGCACCTAAAAAATGAGACTCGAAATAAAGGGGGGGGGGGGGGGGGGGAAATAATAATAATAATTTCCCGAATCTAAGCCGCACCTGAAATTTGCGACTCGAAATTCAAGGGGACAGAAAAGTTTTAGGCCGCACCTCCAAATCGAAACAAAGTTGGTCCATCGTAATATGAGACACAATTTAAGTCGAATGAATGACGATACAGCGACAGTAGTTTGGTTCGAGTCGTAAGCTTAGCAGTTAAGCTTTACCAGGTAGCCATTGCTATGCGTCAGGTGCTCCGTCCGTATTTATACGAGTACCCTTCCTTTTTCACGTGCTCTGTCTGGTTTGAATCGATTGCTTATTTTGCTTTGATCTGATAAGTGTCATTTTCTTTGTTATAGGTGTTCACGTCATCCTAAGCTGAAAATGCATTACTGTACTGTGTCATGCATTGTTTGTCGCATTCTGATAGTGCGTGTTTACGGCCTGTCGCCGCTCGCGGCACGGCTTGCTTTTGTGCGCGCTACCGCCGCTTAAAAAAGAGAGGAATCGTCTCATTAGCGAAACAATGGCAAGAGACTGCTATTTGTTGTTACTTACACTGCTGCTTTCTTTGATAATGATCAACAAGAACCAAATAATAGACTGTGTATGGTAGAACATGTTCTGAACGAGAGTTCGGCGAAAATTTTTCTCCGTTTGAAAATCTTTGCGGCCGCTTCTTTAGTACATCAAATTCTGCACAGAAATTAGAGTCATCTTAGATTTAAAAATCTAGTCAGTTGCCGTGCTTCATTTCTGACTGTATCACATTAGGCATAAGAATAATACGAATATAAACATGACACGATACGTATATTCTTCCGCGTTTGCTGTTGTCTCACTCTAGTTTCGTAGTTTATTAGGCAGACAGGATTTAAATGAGATAGCAGCAAACGCGAAAGAATACATGGCAAAATGTTTATATTCGGTTATTCTTATGGTGAAGAGAATACTGCATGTGATTCACATTTCATCAGGTTCCTATTAGCAACCATCTCTTCTCACTGGTAGGAAAAAATTCAGAACGTAGAGTTGGCCATATTGACAAACATCCTAAACAGTCTTGCCAGTCGGATTTTCGTAGTACATTGAAATTCTGCTACATTCGAAGATGAACAATACGGAATTTGTATTTACTTCGTTGGATAATGTATGAAAATGCAGTGGTCGAAACTCGGGGCGGAGAAATAAAAAAGCTCGTCTTCCACCTTTCTTTTTTTTTAATTTATTTACTGACGCAGAGGTTTTGGCGAAAGTATTTATCTTTGTGCCTACACAGCATACCTGTGTAGCGCTACATATATTCGACAGCAGAAGTTATAGTTGTAGCGGCACCTACCAACATTTTTCTGAACTTCGCTTGCTTTGCACTCGATTCTAAGCCGCAGGCGGTTTTTTGGATTACAAAAACCGGAAAAAAAGTGCGGCTTAGATTCGAGTAAATACGGTAGTCACCAGTATGTCACCCCGTCATTCACATGCCTGAACAGCTTGAGATTATGCAGCAGAGGCAGCCTTCATCAATGGTAACCCTTTGCGCATTTTTTCCAATGAATCAACTTCTCCAAATTCGTCTTCCAAGTGTTCCACAAGAAATAATGATTTTGTAGCAGTAAAAGTATCTCCATCTGTTCTATAGTACACCAGGTATTGAGTAAATTGTTTCGCTCCCAGTCATCCAGTTTGTCTTCCCTTGCCATGGGTAGCCAGGGTGAAGAAAGCAGTAGGATTGTAACCATCCACACTGAAGTAGCTAAACCTTTCTGTCAAGATGGCTAAATCAGAATGGCCATTGTGTTGGTTCAATTTGATATCTTTCATGTGCAAAACAATGAAATATCCATCCTGATGGTACCTACTCCGAGCAAGAGCTCTGCTCAACGGCACTGCCTATCTGCAGCAAAGGTAGACTGGCAAGATGGCCATTGCTGAGAGTCCTAAAGCCCCAGGAAGATGGACATCTGATCTTTTGGCATGTGTGGGGATCTAGCAGTTTCGATATCAGCAGTGTGATTCCCTGCATTGTTAGGGGGTTCTACTGAATGGGTACGTAACGACCCTGCCAGATCATATATATTACTGTGTTGGTTTTCAATTGCACATGAGTCTATGCATTTATTTTTCACAGAGGGTCACCAACACTGTAGGCAGTAGGAGCTACTTAAGGCATTCTTCCCCAGTCCGTCCACAACACAAAAAGAATTTGACGATTGAGGTCAAACTCAGAAGGAAACCAAAATTATTTTGCCTCAAAAGTGGTGTAAGGAAAATGAATGGAGATGCCAATGAACAGAAGTGAAACCTAGGGAAATAGCCAGTTCAACATCAAAACGCCATCAGAAACAGAAGTGCGGATGTTGAAGATGAGAGATTGCAGTACAAGAAAGGAAGTACCATTTTTACCTGATTATACGATGCGATTTTTTCCTATACTCGCCATTTGAAAAATATGGGGTCCCTCATATTAGCAGATAAAACTACTGCTACTGAGGTCAGTGTTTTCACATTGTTTAACTGAATAATATAGGAATCATCTAACATCTATGGATGAAGCATTGGCTATTAAGGTTTTGTACAAATTTATTTTGAAGAATTCCAAAGCCACTTGCATAAGAGTAGGCTCAAGATTTTCCGATATATCGAAGCACTTGATACAGTATTGACCTTTCTCTAACAACCGTGTGAATTTGACTCATGGTCCTAGTGCAAGGGATATGTGAGAAACTATGAACTAATCACTGCTCTGCTTAAAAGTTGACAGTTTTGTGAAACAGGAGGAAATAGAATTTTATTCTAAAAACTTGCAAACTTATGTTGTATTTGAACAGATTTGCCATAAAAGTTCTCATATATGTATGAATACTGTATACATACATTTATGCTGTTTTTTAAGTAAATGTAACATTCAAAAGGAAAAATCTTGGTCTTCAAAAAGCATTACTTGAAACTGAACCAAAGTCAGTATTTTATTTGATTGTGAGAAACTGTAATGGTTTAGCAAGTAGGTTGTAAATGATTCAGTTGTTGTTCACATGTTAGAATACCATAGAAAACTGTTACCAGGTTTTAGTCAGCTTCAGAGCAAGGTTGTGACATTCACATGAAACAAGGAAAAAAATATCCTGAATCAAACATCTAACAAATGAAATAAATCACATTAAACAGATTGCCACTGCTATTGTGAGAATAAATTACAGTGGCAAAACTCTACATGGAAATAGTACCAACAGAGGCCACTATAATGCAGAAAGAGCAAAAGTTCAAGAATTGGACTGAATCATAATTGTGATCTTTTATTTATGTACTAGTTACTATTGTGACAAATGATTTGCACACTAGAGTACATTGCGGTCTGTGTTTCACTTTTGCTCAAGCACAGCACTACGGAGCTTTGGACGGGGAACAGTGACACCATCTTGGCTGAGAACTACATTAAGTGCAGGAAGCAGTGTGCTGAGCAGGCAGAAAATGTCATCCTCTTGCGAACCGCGGGAAACTATACTGCTTCCTTCAGCTTTTTATGAACATCTACAATGTTTAAACTGCAGTTTGCTTGAATAAGTTTGTATTTGGAATGGAAATTACTTTAAAATTTGACAAAAATTCAACAATAACATACATTTCTGCAGGAGATGCTGAAAGTCTAGATTGAGGTCAATGACATACCTATATGTTTGGTGCAGCAATGTTGTTGATGCTCAGAGTAAGGTATGATGAGAACAAAAAGGTGGTTTGTCAGCTGCTGCTTTTACACAGCCAATGAGAGAATGGAAGGCAGATGGTACATTTGGAGGCAAGAGACATTATAACATTCTCATGCCAGTATAGATGTGACATCCGCAATGTTTTCAGAAAAACAGTTATGTACCCACAACCTTGGAGATCATAATATATTTGAGATAAACAGCCAAATATTTGTGACAATAAAGATATAAGTTTCACAGCTGTCACATTAGGATGATGATGATTAAAAACAGTGACATCATAGATGACAGGCTAAGTAAACAGAAAAGGCAGTGAATATAAAAATTAATGTAAACAATTTCTTTTTCTTTATTTTATGTCTCCTTGTACTATCAAAATGTAGACAATCAATAAATGACATAAGAATGAGTGTAATGTTAATTTCTTAAGAAGCTGCCTTACGTCAATAAAAGTTTCTAATTTCACTTGGTCATAATATGTTAAAAAATATATTTTTCTCAAGGAGCCTTGTAAAAAAAGGGGGGAGGGGGAGGTTGTCTTACATTTAGTGTCGTCTTATTATCAGGCAAATATGGTATGTACCGCAACACCTTGGGGCCCCGTGTTCACCATGCACAAACTCACGAAAGAGTCGTGAGGCCCCTTAGGGATACGAAGATCTAACACCAGGGTTGTAAACGAATATAAATTCTTTTAAAAATTTGTAAGTGTTCCCCAGACAATAACTTTAGTTTTGCAATCAAGGATTGAAAAAAGCTATTTTCCAATCAAAGGCCCTCTAAAAACAGGTACATGCACTCCAACATTAATGATAATAATGAATAATTGGTCATCTGTGTTGCACAGTTATGAATTATGGAGTGAAATAATAAATCTTTATTGAATTTTCTATGAGGAAATAATAATTTGTTATGTTCTTGTACTAGACCAGTAAAAAACAATGAAGTTAGTTCTTACTCATCTGAATAATCTCCTCCAGCAATGATTGTTGTGGAAGACTCCTTCTTTGCTAAATCTATGTACGATTTGATTCTCTTAAATGCATTCTCATCGATTACAGCACCCATGAATGATTTGAAGTCTGCAGGATCTCCAACTTTTATCTGATCCCGAACTTCAAGAAGTCTTGACTTAATCTGCAAAGAATGGAAATAAATAAAAGCTTTGTATTAATTCATCAAGCCACAACACTGGTGAATATATATATTCTTAACTAATGTCTTTTTTCCGAAAGTTGAAATGTAATTAATGATCTTTTTTTAATAATTTATAATTTTCCAAAATACCCCACCACCATTACAATTTTAAAAATAAAAACTTCTGTTCTAACATAAATTAAAGAAGCTTTCATGTCACATTCACCCATGTGAAATAAAACTGGTTTCTGAAACACTATTTTTGGTAAATACGGTGTACACAGTGTGTGTCAGAGCATATTCAAAATACCTAATTAAAAATCTAAATTCTCATTATGATTCTTTTGTTTCATGTTTTAAGTTGTTATTTTATATTCTAAATTCTTTTTTGTCTTTAGTTTATAGTTATACATATGTGTATTTTGTTAATTCAAAATAATAGGTAACTCATTTTTATGATACAAAATCATCACAGTAATGATAATCTGTACACAAGTGCTGAAAACATAACATTCTTCTACACCATGCACATAAAATGAACAAAACTTCTTTACATAACACTAACGATGGACAACACAATATAAAACAAAATTCAGCAGGGTTTGATAATATTGGCGGGCGATCAACTAAATATCCTGATTTATATCAAGCATATTCAAGTACAGGGCTATTACAAATGATTGAAGCGATTTCATAAATTCACTGTAGCTCCATTCATTGACATATGGTCACGACACACTACAGATACGTAGAAAAACTCAAAGTTTTGTTCAGCTGAAGCCGCACTTCAGGTTTCTGCTGCCAGAGCGCTCGAGAGTGCAGTGAGACAAAATGGCGACAGGAGCCGAGAAAGCGTATGTCGTGCTTGAAATGCACTCACATCAGTCAGTCATAACAGTGCAACGACACTTCAGGACGAAGTTCAACAAAGATCCACCAACTGCTAACTCCATTCGGCGATGGTATGCGCAGTTTAAAGCTTCTGGATGCCTCTGTAAGGGGAAATCAACGGGTCGGCCTGCAGTTAGCGAAGAAACGGTTGAACGCGTGCGGGCAAGTTTCACGCGTAGCCCGCGGAAGTTGACGAATAAAGCAAGCAGGGAGCTAAACGTACCACAGCCGACGGTTTGGAAAATCTTACGGAAAAGGCTAAAGCAGAAGCCTTACCATTTACAATTGCTACAAGCCCTGACACCCGATGACGAAGTCAAACGCTTTTAATTTTCGGTGCGGTTGCAACAGCTCATGGAAGAGGATGCGTTCAGTGCGAAACTTGTTTTCAGTGATGTAGCAACATTTTTTCTTAATGGTGAAGTGTTCAAACCTCCTCTACCAAGAAACATGCCAGAACTGCGAGCTCGCATCAACGATGCTTTCGAACTCATTGATGGGGACATGCTGCGCCGAGTGTGGGAGGAACTTGATTATCGGCTTGATGTCTGCCGAATCACTAAAGGGGCACATATCGAATATTTGTGAATGCCTAAAAAACTTTTTGAGTTTTTGCATGTGTGTGCAAAGCATTGTGAAAATATCTCAAATAATAAAGTTATTGTAGAGCTGTGAAATCGCTTCAATCATTTGTAATAACCCTGTACATTGGAAAACCTTGACAAAGAGAACTGATTATGAGCTAGGACTGCAGCTTCACTATATTGTGTCTCAAGTGGTGATTGACCATTGCAACTGTAGTAACTATTCAGTAAACGAGGCTGGTCCAAAGTAATCCAAATATGGCTTTTCACATGAAGCACTCAACTACAATGGAAAACACATTTCCATGGATCACCATGTAACAAGACACAGTACACTGATGTGAACAGCACACTGGAAAGACACACAAGAGAGACCAGTTAGCACTGTTCCATGCCTACGTATGCTTGAGTCACTGGCAGACACCACAGTGGAGACCATGCCTTCCGCTGGTGACCTCCAAAGGCCAGTCCACACTGATACAGTTGGTGGCCAATTCAAATGTGCTTGCAGCGACATCACACTCGGCACACATGCACTAGTTGCAAGATATCACATACCTCTGCCTCGTGTGAAGTGGACAGCCAGGCGACGGAGGAGATGCCAGTGGCCTGACGAGACACATTCATTGGGTCCGGAGTGGCAGCAGCCGGTGCAGAGGGGGTGGGACAATGTGCCAGGCGGCCATCGGAGCACAGGGTCAGAATGTGAGGGGATGCAGGCTTGTGGGCTCGCACGAGGGCACGCGGCACCTGATGACAGCGCCGGAGAGGAGGAAGTCATTGCCATTTCAACGTCATCATCAGCAAGTCCCAGTGCAGGGACGACAGGATGGGAACCCACTCCCCATCGATGACGACTGATGTGATACTGGAGAGGGGGGCTGGTGGAGCGGCCCGATCAGAACAAGGGGCTGCAGTAACGGACCTGAGGTGGGAGATGGACTGTCACCCAGAACTGGGAAGCTGGAAACCCTGGGTGCCGCACTGGAGTCAGCAGCCAGTGTAACAAGGGTGGCTCCACAGCAGGTGATGGTGGGCTTGGGGTGGAGGGCAGTGGGGCACGCTATGGTGACAGGGGCAGAACCCACAAACCAGTAGCTTCTGGCAACTCATCAAGGTGCACGCCACTAAATCATCAGCCATATGGATGTCACACAGACAGTGTCCTCGGTGGTGGACAAACGTAGCCAGTATCCACTTGGGCCAGCTCCTGAAGTCTTGTGCCGACACTGGCGATCCCGGCACTAAGTAGCCAGATGAACCCACCAGTGGCAGGTGCTGCGCAGGCCGCAGAAGGTGGAGGAGTGTGCATGGCTGCTGGCCATGAAGCATCTCAGCCGGGCTCTGCTCTCCCATAGGCGTGAAGTAATAGGTGCTCAGAAAATGGAGAAGGGCATCATCTGGCAAAAAATCCATAACAAACCTTTTCATTTGGGACTTCACCATACCCATTAGTATTTCTACCGCACCACTGTACTGCTGGTGGAATCGCGGAGGCATAAGATGACCAATGCAGTGATGGGAATGAAACAATTGAAAAGTGTGAGGAACAGACTGGGGCCCATTATTAGAAACTAAGTCACAAGGCAATCCCACAATAGAAAACAAACCCTTAAAACTGTACCAAAAAAGGAAATTGGGAAAATGCATCCACAATCAAGAGCCAACAGGAATTCAAGAAAGGACCCGCAAAGTCTACATGAATGCATTCCCACAGCTGGCATGGAGTAGGCCACGGGGACAGAGAAGCCCTGGGAGCTGCTTGTTGTTAGGCACACCACTCACAAGCCACAACAAAACAGACAATTTCTCCATCAATACCTGGAAGGGGGGGAGGGGGGGAGGGGGGGGAGGGGGGGGGAGGGGAGGAAGAAGTCTCCTAGCTAACTCCCCAATGGCTTTGGAGAAGGTGTACGTCATACCATAATGAAGTGGGAATGACGACTCTGGGAGAGTAAGGTCTTCTGTGACCAACAGCAAAACTCTGTCAAAAACAGGGGCGATAATGTAAGGAAAAATAGTTGCACAGAGGGTCCGAAGCCCGACGTGGTGGTTTATCTGGCAAGCCCTGTTGAACAAACTGAACCACCTTGCAGAGAACTGGGTCAGTGGCAACAGCAGCTGCAATGCATGAGCTCGTAATTGGGAAACTTCCAAATGCAGCCTGCATTTCCATATCAAGACAGAAGCAAAGCAATTCTTCACAATCAAAGCCAGGATCAGGACGCACAGGAAGACGGGACAAGACGTCTGCATTGGCATGTTTAGACGTGCGTCGAAAGCAGATTTCGTAATTGCAGCAAGACAAGAACAGTGCTCAGCATTGGTGGCGATGTGCTGCCTTGTGTTAAGACTCAAACTGTGCACAATAGGCTGCATGATGCGCAACTTCACTCCCGACAACACCAAGCAGCACGGTATAGGTGGGCCCAACAACATGACGAATGGACCACTCAGGATTGGCATCACATTCTCTTCACCAATGAGTGTCACATATGCCTTCAACCATACAATCGTTGGAGACGTGTTTGGAGGCAAATCAGCCAGGCTGAATGCCTTAGACGCACAGTCCAGCGAGTGCAACAAGGTGGAGGTTCCCTGCTGTTTTGGGATGGCATTATGTGGGGCCGACATACGCCGCTAGCAGTCATGGAAGGCGCCGTAATGGCTGTACGATACGTGAATGCCATCCTCCAACCGATAGTGCAACATATCGGCAGCATATTGGGGAGGCATTCATCTTCATGGATGACAATTCGTGCCCCCATCATGCACATCTTGCGAATGACTTCCTTCAGGATAACGACATCACTCGACTAGAGTGACTAGCATGTCCTCCAGACATGAACCCTATCGAACATGCCTGGGATAGTTTGAAAAGGGCTGTTTATGGACGACGAGACCCACCAACTACTTTGAGGGATCTACGCCAAATCGCCGTTGAGGAGTGGGACAATCTGGACCAACAGTGTCTTGATGAACTTGTGGATAGTATGCCATGATGAATACAGGCATGAATCAATGCAAGAAGACATGCTACTGGGTATTAGAGGTACCGGTGTGTACAGCAATCTGGACCACCACCTCTGAAGGTCCCGCTGTATGGTGGTACAATGTCCAATGTGTGGTTTTCATGAGCAATAAAAAGGGCGGAAATGTTTATGTTGATTTCTATTCCAATTTTTTGTACAGGTTCTGGAACTCTCGGAATCGAGGTCATACAAAACTTTTTTTGATGTGCGTATATGGCATTCGATCTTGGGAGAACATGAAGATTTTCAGATATAGTTCTGGTGAATGATTATGTCAAATCTCCACTTGAGAAACAATATAATCAAGCTGCAGTGGCTAGTACATAATCAATTATCTTTGCCAAGGTTTTCCATACTAAAATATGACTGAAATAAATCTGGATATTTCAATGATAGGCTGCCACTATGAGCAAACCCTGCTGAATTTTGTTTTCTATTGTGTTGTCCATCATACGTATTACGTGAAGAAATTTTGTTGATTTTGTGTCCATTGTGTAAAAAAATGTTATGTTTTAAGCATTTTTTTACAGATTATCATTATTGTAATGATATTGTATCATAATAATGAGTTTCTTATTGTTCTGAATTAACAAAATATACATATGAGAAATGGTATACTAAAAACAAAAAACACAAACTTAAAACATAAAACAACAACTTAAAACATGAAATGAAAATAAGTAAAACAAATAATAATGAACATTTAGATATTTTAATTAGGTATGTTGAGAATACTCCAACATCACACCGTGTACAGCGTATTTACAAAAAAGGTGTTTCAGAAACCTGGTTTATTACACATGGATGGATGTGGCATGAAAGCTTCTTTATATTATGTTGTAACAAAAGTTTTTATTTTTCAAAATTAATTAATGCTGGTGAGGTATTTGGGAAAATTTAAAATTATTGCAAAAGCTAATTAGACAGTTTTCAAGAACATTAATTATGACTCAACTTTTATACAAAACACATTTTTTTATCCATCATGGTTATGGAGTTATTCCCTCTAAACCTAATATGCTAAATTACCATTCATGGTGTGTATTACATCTTAAAAGTGAAACTGGGCAAAAACGAAAAAAACTGTGTTGCATTATTTTGCCCCCTTTACACACCTGCCAAGTTTTATCAAGATCATATATTTACAACTGGAAATGTTCCCGTGTCAGTGACAAGACACAGCGCCATTCAAAGCAGAATTCCATACTCACTCAGTGAAGAGACTGAATAACAAGGCGTATATGCAGACAAGAAAAAAATATTCCTGGACTTTTCCTGGTTAAAATACAATTATTCCTGGGTGAAACAACACTATATTCCAGGCAAAAGCATATATTTTCCATGTTAATTGACAATATACTTTCCCTTGGAGCTGTAAAACTTATCAGTCCTTTGAATGGTATAGGTTTTATACATGGGCGTAGAACATTCTAGCATTTTAAGGGGGAAAAAAAAACTAATTCCATCAAATACAGCACACTAGCTTCCGAAGCACTGAAATTGAGATTGCATGTCACATGACCTTCATAGATGTTCTAAGCACAGGACACATAATGTAGTCAGCCTATAGCAACATGATTGTTAAAGGAGTGTGAACACACAATTAGGAAAAGTTAATGGTTTACATTAAAATATATACAGTACAGTTACATGGAAAGCTGAGCTTTAACTGTGCACAGAACTTTTCATGGGTTACCTGACCGAATACACATTCTGTCGAGCACTTTGACCTTTCCATGTGAAATTGCTCAAGAATTCACCTCACACATTTTTAGGGATAGTTATAATTTTTGCCGTGTTGTTGCGTGATTTATTATCTAGGAAAGAACTAAAAGAAATATGAAAATCTAACCTTGAAGCTTGGTCTTTTTAGGGTGTGTTACACTTTAAAATATATAAAGCACAGCTGCACCACTAAAATTTTAAATAATGGTATAGATGGTTGGTCCTTTGGACCCAAAATTTTCCTAAGTTCCTCAAAGTGTTAAATTTTGAATGAGAGTCAAATGATCCGCAATTTAATACATTCATCATACAGTCTCATACATAACATAATTTGCCTTGCCTAAAAGGAAACTTACACTGAAAGTTGTTTGTTCTTGTGGTCTTCAGTCCAGAGACTGGTTTGATGCATCTCTCCATGCTACTCTATCCTGTGCAAGCTTCATCATCTCACAGTACCTACTGTAACCTACATTCTTCTGAATCTGCTTTGTGTGTTCATTTCTTGGTCTGCCTCTACGACTTTTACCCTCCACGCTGCCCTCCAATACTAAACTGGTGATCCCTTGATGCCTCAGAATATGTCCTACCAATCAATCCCTTCTTCTAGTCAAGTTGTCCCACAAATTTCTCTTCTCTCCATTCTATTCAATACGTCCTGATTAGTTATGTGATCTACCCATCTAATTCTTCTGTAGCACCTCGTTTCGAAAGCTTCTATTCTCTTCTTGTCTGAACTATTTACCGTCCATGTTTCACTTCCATACATGGCTACACTCCACATAAATACTTTCAGAAATGACTTCCTGACAGTTAAATCTATACTTGATTTTAACAAATTTCTCTTCTTCAGAAACGCTTTCCTTGCCATCACCAGTCTACATTTTATACTCTCTCTACTTTGACCATCATCAGTTATTTTGCTCCCCAAATAGCAAAACTCATTTACTACTTTTTCTCATTTCCTAATCTGATTCCTTCAGCAACGCCCGATTTAATTAAAATACATTCCATTATCCTCGTTTTGCTTTTGTTCATGTTCATCTTATATAATCCTTTCCCTTTTCCTGCTATCGAATTCCAGCCACCCATGACTATTAAAATTTCGTCTCCCTTCAGTATCTGAATAATTTATTTTATCTCATCATACATTTCATCAATCTCTTGTACTACTGTGGTAGGCGTGGGCTTCGTATCTATCTTGGCCACAATAATGCATTCACTATGCTGTTCGTAGTAGCTTACCCACATTCCTATTTTTTTATTCATTATTAAACCTACTCCTGCATTACCCCTATTTGGTTTTGTATTTATAACCCTGTATTCACCTGACCAGAAGTCTTGTTCCTCCTGCCACCAAACTTCACTAATTCCCACTATAGCTAACTTTAACCTATCCATTTCCCTTTTTAAATTTTCTAACCTACCTGCCCGATTAAGGGAGCTGACATTCCACACTCCGACCCACGGAACACCAGTTTTCTTTCTCCTGATAACGACATCCTCCTGAGTAGTCCCCACCCAGAGATCTGAATGGGAGACTATTTTACCTCCGGAATATTTTACCCAAGAGGACGTCATCATCATTTAACCATACTGTAAAGCTGCATGCCCTCGGGAAAAATTATAGCTGTAGTTTCCCCTTGCTTTCAGCCATTTGCAGTACCAGCACAGCAAGGCCGTTTTGGTTAGTGTTACAAAGCCAGATCAGTCAATCATCCAACGGCAAGGTCCATGGTTCATGGGGGCAACTCTGAAAGTAAAGCTTTTCAAACCATCATTTGCAATTTTTTCCCATGACCTGTTAGAAATGTAAACAGTCATGACATCAAAAGCACTTTGTTGTTACATAGTATTGCATATCTTCATCCTATTGCCTTTTGACACATTTTGCTGTCAGCAGATGCTTGTGTGTGTGTGTGCTATATTTTGTTGTTGTAAATGGCACATTTTCTTTGCAACTTAAGTTTTATTTTGGTGTTTTTCTCTAGTTTGTTTTATTGCTGCAGTAGTATACTGCAGTAGCAGGCTAAAGTAAAATTGTTAGAATATCAGTTCTTACCAGTCAAAAGTACAAAAATTTAACTCAGAACTAAAACAATAAAAAATTCCCAGGGTTTTCCCCAATGAAAATATTCCCAGTTTTCTCCCAGAGTTCCCATTTGTCTCAGGGTGTATACACCCTGAATAAAGTTGAATGCCAATTCTGCCAAAAGTTTCTAATATGGACTTCTCCATTGAAAAAGTATGAGAAATGGATAGTAATAAAAATAAAGGAGAATACGAGCAATATAATTATAATGCATTTAAATCGAGCACAGACTCATAAGAAGGAACAAATATAAGCGAGTCCATAGAACACCATGCGATGAAACCAGCTTCTGTTTTATATGAGACCAAAACTATCATGGAATCATTCTCCTCGCTCAATATTACGCATGTGAGCAAAAATTAGGTAGAATATGAGAAACATATTTACAATGCAATTTGAAAAGTGGAATGCACACACGAAGTCTTTATTAGGAACACAATGCAATGAAGTCACCTTCTGTTTACTGCAAAAAGAAAGGAAATATGAAAGACTTTAAATTGCCCAATAAGAAAGCAATATGAGAAATAATTGATAAACTAGCAGTGCTTCAACTGACCTGGCAGTGAATCAAGGTTGTGTTATCAAAAGTCTGAGTTTTGCCCCCTGAGCTGCATGACAATGGCAACACACAGGGAAAAAAATGTTGGGATAATCACACATTGTTACTTAATACTGGTACTGATATGGAATCACTCCCTAGCAGAGTTGATGTGATGTGTGTGTAAATTAGTTTCAAGATAGTAATAAATTTCTGTTGAAAACCATACAGAGCTACAAGCTTCCACGAAGCTCTAGTTTTCCATGTCAAATGCTTTAGCACGGCCAATAAAGGCAATGTAAAGAGGTCTATCTTGTTCTCTGCATTTTTCTTGAAGCTGATATGCTGCTAATACCCGGAAGCTGCACTGGCTCTCTGGTAGCAAATCTTCCACAAAGGGAATAGCACAATCTGTGAGAATTCAAGCCATTAGCTTTCCAAAGGCAGACAGTTACTATATTCCCCAGCAGTTACTGCAGTTTCTTAAATCAGGAGACATTTCTTCAGTGGTACAAGTTTTGACAATAAGTTCCTGGATATGTCTTAGGAATTCCTCACCATCCTCTTTGAGCTTCTGATGGGGTACTATCATGACCTGTGGCCTCATGTTCCTTTGCCTGCTTAATAAAACACTTCATCTAGTACTGATTCGGGTCTTGTAGATGTTCTTTCCACCCATTCATCATGGAGCACTGATCTTTTAGACACTGATCTTTTAGCAGTGCACTCTTCTTACTAAACCTAAGTGATCTTTTGTAGAAGGTCGTGGGACCATAAATTGCTTCTGTGCCTTGGAAGAACTGTCCCATACTTTTGTTTGCAAAATATCGCTATTGTTATCCACCACACATTCTTGAACACATGGATAGTTACTTGTAAATCTCCTTTGGCAAGACAGAAGGCCACACATAAAAGGCTTTCCTGTTCTCTGATATTAATGCTTCAATTTCATCACCTTTCTGTTGAACCAGTTCTGATGTTTCCCATTTTTATATCCCGTTTCTTTGCAAACATCCAGAATGATGGTCTCCAAGCTCTTCCACTGCTGCATTACATCAAGAAATTCCTTCAACACTTTCTGTACCGAGAAGCATATTCTGACTTACCAAGCTTTTTGGAATCGTGTGTGGTTACAGCTCTTCTCGTTTCCTCCTCTTGAGGGGATAGAGACAAATGCATGACGGATCTAGGAAGTTCATGGTCTGTCCAAATGTCATTAGTTCCAGTCGTTTTCGTGATGAAAACTTCCTGTAGATCTTTCCTGTGGACTATCACGTAGTCAACGAGATACCACTGCTTTGATCGAGGTTGCTACCATGCTGTTTTGAAGTGATACTTTTGTCAAAAGATGGTGTTGGTACTTGTTAATCCATGTTAAGCACGTTTTGAGAAGAGTCTAATGTCACTGCCATCTACGCCCTTGCCAATTACATCACTTCACACTTTGTGGTCCCTACTTTAGCATTAATATTGCCAAGTAAGATTATTTTGACTTGGCAACTGATATTTGATACAATGTCATCCAGATCTGAATGGAATGTTTCTCTGATATCATCATCATAATCTAAGAGTGGGGGCATACTGTGGCATGTTATTTACCACCCAGTCAATATCTTAATGTCATACAGCATTCATTATGCTCAGTTGGAAGCTCAGCCAGGTGCCTGAGAAGCTTGTTCTTGATAGCAAAGCCCATTCCATGTATTTGATGCTCATTGGTAGTCTTTTGCATACATAAGAAGCTGTGTCGTGGAGAGTGCTTCCATGTCAATGTTATATCTTCTTAACACTCTAACCACAAAAGGGGGGGGGGGGAGGGGGAGGCGGGTTACAGTACCTTAAGATGGTATCACCCACATGTCCACTAAACTTCTATTAACATTTCAACCACCTGCTGCACTTATCCAAAAAAGGCTGTGGAGAAAAGACAGACATTACATTTAATCAGCTATAGTAAACAAGTGGACCAGCCCATGAACAGAACATCATTAAGGCTTGAGTACAAGCTCAGATTGGATACAATTTCAGAAGGAATTCAGCTAATGTTCTTTTTTAAAGCAATCATCCGGGCATGTAGCTTCAATAACTTAGACAAACCATGGAAAACCTACATGTGGAAGGTCAGGCAAGGACTTGACCTTTGCTGTTAAATCCAATGGTCCACTTAATGGCCTACTTTCTGGGATGAAAGCTGGCCATGACAGGGTTTTCAGACATTTCTCCACAACCATTTCAGAATATTTATGTATTAAAGCTGCAAAAGTCATTACTGGAGTTCACAGG
Source organism: Schistocerca piceifrons (assembly GCF_021461385.2). NCBI lineage: Eukaryota > Metazoa > Arthropoda > Insecta > Orthoptera > Acrididae > Schistocerca > Schistocerca piceifrons. The sequence continues at coordinate 216,999,349 of NC_060149.1, read as the reverse complement.
AAGTGAGTGGCAACAAATCTGCCACCCTGGAAGAAAACAGAAAGGAAGGGGGGAATTTCCATGTATAGCAAGTGGAAATCTGCTAATGGATAATATGACCTGGACTTGATCTAGATTTTTATTTTATTTTTATTTAAATATGGTTTTCCTGGGTCACTTCAACTGTTACTTAAATGCTACAGATATTTGTATAATTACAAGTTTACATCATTGATTATTTTAAGGCATAATTAGCTTTACCTTCGGCCACAATGATGCAGGCACATAGAGTCGTGAACAAGCGGAACACTTCTGTCCCTGGTACTCAAATGCTGAACGGATAGTCTGAAGGGACGCAGACTCAACATCAGCACTTGGATGAATGAAGTGGAAATTTTTACCACCACATTCACCAATCAATCGTGGGTAACTCTTGTAACGGCTTACATTATTGCCGACAAGTTTCCAAAGTACCTCGAATGTCCTGAAAAAAAAAAAAAAAAAAAAAATCTCTTTTATCAGAATGCTATGAGGAAAATCACTTTATATGTAACAGCATTTTATTAAAAAATGTATGGAATGGAAATGAAAAAAATACAAAATACAGAGTAACTACCATTATTTTTATGGTCTTTTTTGTTCTTTTATTGCTACCATATAGCTATTATGAATGAATGACACCTGGGGCATTTTACTTAAGACCTATGTAACTTATCAATGCTGCTTCATATATAACTAAACACTCTAAAGGTGGATAGATTGTCACAAATATTTATTTACAGCTTACAACTAAAAGTAAGAACAATCAGAAGATGAAGCAGAACAGAGAAAAATTGAAGTAAAATGATGGGTGCACAGAGTATGAGGATAAAAAGTGAGGCTAGCAGATACATATGAAAGCTGTGACAAAAGGAATGAAAGAGATATTCAAAATTTCATTGTGCCCCAAAAAGTTGAAAGTTTAAGGAAGATTCCACAATATTTGCTAAAAATCTAGTTCTGGAGTATTGTGGCATGTAATATCTTTATATACAATTAGCAGTGGTACTTCGATGCAAGAATATATTGTTCAGAATGTTCTTCCAGTCATTGGAGGATAACAGTTTTAATCCCAAATGGGTTGTATGAAACAAATATCAGAATATTAATATACGAGACCTGTTCAAAAAATTCTGGACATTTATAATTTCACACTAATATAATGTGTAACTGCCAGATGTTTCATTGTTGCATGTCAGTTATTTTTCAGTGCTGTATTGAGTAGAACGTTGTGTCGCTGAGTTTGCAAATTTCGAGATGGCAGAGTTAGAGGAGCAATGCATCTGCGTTAAATTTTGCATGAAACTCAAGAAAACATTTGCAGAGACACACCAAATGATGCAGGAAGCCTGTGGTACTGATTCCTTAAGCCATACTCAGTGTTACAAATGGTTCACATGGTTTAAAAATGGCTGGACGGAAGTTGAAGGTGACCTTCACTCAGGACACCCTTCGATGTTTACCGATGGATGCTCATATCTGGAACACCAATGAAATTGCGCAGGCCAATCAAAGACTGATTGTCTTCAGAAGAATGTGACATTTCAGTTGGATCATGTCATGAAATCCTGACACAGAACCTTGGAATGCATCGTGTTGGCACTAAGTTCGTCCCACTGCTCATGAGTAAAGATCAGAAAGACCTATGCCTCACAATCTGTGAAGAGCTTTTGGATTGCACAAATGAGAATGAGATATTCCTTAAGAGAATCATAACTGGTGATGAGACATGGGTCTATGGATATGATGGTGAGACCAAGGTCCCATCTACACAGTGGGTTGGGAAAGGTTCTCAAAGACAAAAAAAAGCTCGTCAAGTCAGTTCAGGTCAGGTCTTATGTCAAAGCCATGCTGATAGTTTTCTTTGACGTTGAAGGATTAGTTCATCATGAATTCGTGTCGCAAGGACAAACTGTTAATCAATGGTACCATTGAGAACTACTGCAACACCTGCGAGAAAATGTGTGAAGGAAACAACCTGAATGGTGGGAAGACAACTTATGGCTCCTGCATCACAATAATGCACCCACACATTCATCCCCGTTAGTGCCCGACTACTGCAGAACAAACGAAATCACTTCACCCTCATATGCACACAACCAGTTCTGGATTATGCATGCTGTGTGAACAGGGACCTTGTCATTTTGGAACATTGCATCACCACTGAGAACAAACATTGTACCATGGATGGACATGACCAGCCAAAATGGTCACATAATCCTTGGCAGTAATCTGACCTTGCAGGGTAACCATGGAGCCCATGGAACATCACAGACAGCTGCCCAAATCACCACTGCACCCCCACCATGTTTCACTCTTGGAATGTAAATTAGGCGAGAAGTTGCAAACAGTGTGAAACAAGACTCACACGACCAAATGACACTCATCCGACCAAATGTCCCCATAACGGGCATTTTCATCACTGATGAGCAGGTTTGGAATTCAAGACTGCCCTGCTTCTGGAGCTCCCTTCATGGTGTTTTGGCACTGACAGGGTTCCTGAGTGTGACATTCAGTTCTGCAGTGACTTTTGCAGCTGTCATCCTCTATTTTGTGTCCCAATCCTCTTTAATGGCTGTCTGTCACAATCACTTAACCCACACTTTTATCCACATTGTAACTTAGCACGTGATGTTTCCGCATTCCCTGCATCCGGTATAAATCTTGGATACCGTGTCTCTTGAAACACCAAACACTTTGGCTCCCTTGGTTATGGAAGCACCTACCATATGAGTACCAATAATCTGCCCATGTTCGAATTCACTTAGCTCCAACATAATGCACTCATAACTATACAGAATACTGTTTTGACCACAACTGACACTTGCAACACACTGAGGACATTGCACAGGAGCCTTTTGTGGTCAAACACAGTGCTACAACATGCAGCCTTGGCTAGAATCTGTATTTAAATTCAAGCATGCGTTTCATGCAATGTTTCCATATTTTTGTCCAATCCCTGTATGTACCCTGTAGAGCAGTTCATGATGAGGAGAACCCTCCCTGGTATACAGCAAAGTAGTAAGTACTGCCATCCTGCGGGTGGTGGGAGCAACCAAGCGGGCGGTCAAAGTATATTGGACTGTTGGGGAGCGACTGAGCTGTATCCTCCTCGCATTGAGCTTTTGCCACTGGTTGGTGCTGACATCTAATGAGAATTGTCAAAATAATGAATAGTAACCACTGCTGATACACAAGTTTGCTCTTAAAATAAAAACAGGTTGCCTGCGCTGATCCAGTTGGATTTGTGCTACTCTATTTAATACATTTTTCCTACAATGAAACAGACTGAGGGCATTGCACAGGAGCCAGAAACAACACGATTTATTATCGTACCTTTCAAGCTCACTAGCCAGGTAGGTTTCAAAATTGTAATATAGGCCTAATAGCCTACTGAGGATATAGTAACACATTTTTAAATTTATTAAGATGCAGAGCCCAAACATAAACAACTTTTTTCTTTTTTTCTCCACAGATTGCCACATGTTAATAACAGTATGTTATAATTGTAGAAATATAATGAAATTTTTTTTATGAAGTTCAGTTCCGAATGCCGAATATTTTAGAAAAGAAATTGCAGATATTAAGAAGAAACATGCAGAATATAACAGAGTAACAGAAATATGAATGTATACCAGGGTCTACAAACCATCAGCTATCAGTGTGCCTAATATGTGAAAGAGTCTTCTCTAATAAGGCCATGAAGCTTTCCACAATAAATGAACACCTAAGAAAGGCACATCCTGACAAGGTGACCACAAATTTAACTTTCTTTAAGTCCCTCCAAATAAATTTGAGGAGCAAACTACTCTCTCAAACATGTTTCGCAAGGGTTCACAGCAAAATACTGATGGTTTACTTGCAGCATACAGTATTTCATTGTTGACAACTAAGTCTGGACAATGGCATACAATAGGTATGGGATTCATCCTACTATGTGTTGGTGAAGTACTGCAATCTGTGTTAAGTAAGTCACCATAGAGGATAATCAAGACTACACTACTGAGCACCAGTTCTGTGCAAAGGCAAACAGATGAAATGGTTCATAACACAGAAAGCATGTTATACTCTACACTTAGAATGGTTGATTTTGCATTACAACTTGAGTCAATTTTACCAGAGTCTGCATCTTTACCTTTAGCTTGTATGTGCCTTAAAAAGGATGTAAAAGCTTGGTTCATGAGCTACTATTTGCAAGGCTACTAGACACCAAAGGAGAATCAATATATGGTGTGGTATTGAACAATTCTTCAGAAAGAAGGAAAACCCAATGAAGAAAGCTGTTCTGGGTGGGTTTAGAATTCACTTTGTTATTCATCACCAACATTTAGTGGCAAGAAACCTAAGTGACTGTTCTTACAAATCATTTTAAACTGTCATTGCTGCAGTGAATAAAATTAAATCCAAAGCTCTCAATGACAGACTTTTTTGGCTGCACTGTGATGAGCATACAAAAGTTAAATGTCTATCAAAAGGCAACTGTGCTAGGATATTTTATGAACTCTTTGATATTGTTGTGGAGTTTCTTGAAAGAAAGAATTCATTGCTTGGTGAAGTATTAAAAGTGATCAGACATGATGTTGCATACTTGTCAGGTCTGTTTGCAAAAGTTAATAAAATTAAGGTCCAACTGCGGGGTAACAAAACCAGTCTTCTCAAAGCCACATCTGTGAGCTCAATATTTGTTTCAAACTTGGCTTCGTTCAAGAGAAACCTAGGCTGTTGAGAGTTATACTGATTTCCAAGCCTCTCGGTGTTAGATAAAAAGAATGGAATTCATGCTGCTGATCTGCAAGTTTACTGTGATCATTTGAGTATGTTGCATGAAGATATGCTTGAATGACTGAAGAATCTGCTTTTGATAGAAATTCTTGACTGGGTGATAAATCAAGTTTCAGGTATTGGGAAAATGGGAATTTTGGAGGAATAACTAAGGAAGCTAAAAAAAAAGAATGAGATCTCAAACCAAAATTTAAGATTTCTTATCAGAAGTTTTGCCCACAGAAAAAGATCACTGACCAGTCTCCTGCAGTATGGAGATAATAGTGGATTAAGAAGATTCGTATTTCATTCCAAACATTGTATTTGGTAGAAGATGGTTGCAATGTGGTGGTGCAGCATGTGGTGAAGCAAAGACATTAACTTAAGATTACTCAATGTCGAGATCTGAGGCTCTTATTAACTGGATTAAACCAGATATCGTAAAATTTTATATAGACATAAATGCTTCAAATAACATGGGTGTTTCGTCAAATCCACATAAAGAGCACAAAATGACAAAAAGAAGGTGCTTCATATGCTACAGAAGCAATAGCTAGCATAACAATTCATTTTTAACAAAGATGATGTTCTTTTTAACAAATACTCAACATGTCAGCCATCATTCATCAACAATAACTGTAGTCCAGGGACTATGTTGTGAACAGCACTGTACAGGATATCAGTAGGTATGGTGATAAATTGCTGTCAGATACTGTCTTTTAGCATCTCCAATGAGATTGGACAATCATGGCAGACTTGCGACTTGAGGTAGCCCTACAACCAATAATTACACAGACTCAAGTCTGGGGATCGGGGAGGCCAAGCACAATGGAAGTGGTGGCTGAGCATGTGATCCCCACCAAATAAAGTGTGCAAGAGAGCTTGGATGGAGCAAAATCATGCCTTTTCTGGTAAAGTCACCATGCTGCAACTGCTGGCACATCTGACTACCTCTTTCAATACGGCTCATTTTATACACAATTCTCATGCGGTGTCACTGATGTGTTGCTGTCCAGCCCCATCAGTTGACCAGTTTTTTGCACTTGTTTTCAGTTTCAATAAAAACCCATATCATTTCTGTGAATTAGTGCATTTTCAAATGTTATCGGACTTCTCAGTAACCCTGTATCTTCATCAAGTCGATCCATCGCATTAAGGTTTTTGAGTGTTGACTCAGAACATCAATACTATTTTGTCACATTTCAAAAGTCATTGTTTAGTTATAAAATTTAAAATAAATGTCAATTTGTTGTTTTAAAACAACACACCCCTTTCTGCCAATTCAACTGTGTTTATACCGAGTGCAGCAGACTCTCTCTCTCTTTATTACTCTATTTATTCTTTGGCCACTGCTTTTCCAGTTGGTCAGCCCAGCAATAAGCAACAGTAAGTATCAAATCAGTGCTTTGTTTATGTTTTACTCATCATAATGATTTCAAAGAGACATTTGATTTCAAGAAGTAATCTTATTGTGTTTATACTCATATTTTATCTGTATAAATCATAAATGTGGGCAGAATTATGTGAAGAACATTTTAAAAAATTTAGAAAAATGAGAAAAGCTTTGTGGGCGACCTTCCCATATTTAGATTTTAAAGATCAATATAGGAAAATTTAGGGGGGCACTAAGGACGAGTGCATTTGGCTAAGTGGGTGGTAGACTGAATATACTTGTGAACCACTGGTATATAGTTACTGTAAAGAAATTTCTAAAGTGGCCGAGACTACTGTATAATAGGTATGAAACAAAGCATAGGGCTATAGATATGGAGATCTACGTGAAATATGTTTGGCTCTCATGAGAGCAATGTGTGAAGTATTCAATGACTACCACAGCAAAATATTGTCAAAACACGTTTCATACAACCCAAAGAAATTCTGGTCATGTGTAAATGTTGTTAGTGGCACCAAAGTTAGTGTCCAGTCATTCATTGATGAGACAAGAACTGAAATTCAGTGTAGCAAATCAAAAGCAGTAATGCTTAACTCCATTCTCATATGTTCCTTTAAAAGGAAAACCCACAAATATTGCCCTAATTTAATTCTCATAGCATCTCATTTTTGGTTCAAGAATCATGAAAGAAGGTTGTATACATGGAAGAGGCCTGGAGATACTGGAAGGTTCCAGATAGATTATATAATGGCAAGACAGAGATTTAGGAACCAGGTTTTAAATTGTGAGACATTTCCAGGGGCAGATGTGGACTCTGACCACAATCTATTGGTTATGAACTGTAGATAAAAACAAGAAATTGCAAAAAGGTGGGAATTTAGGGAGATGGGACCTGGATAAACTGACAGAACCAGAAGTTGTGGAGAGTTTCAGGGAGAACATTAGGGAACGATTGACAAGAATGGGGGAAAGAAATACAGTAGATGAAGAATGGGTAGCTTTGAGAGATGAAATAGTGAAGGCGGCAGAGGATCAAGTAGGTAAAAAGACTAGGAGTAGTAGAAATCCTTGGGTAACTGAATAAATATTGAATTTCATTGATGAAAGGAGAAAATATAAAAATACAGTAAATGAAGCAGGCAAAAAGGAATACAATCATCTAAAAAATGAGACTGACAGGAAGTGTAAAATGGCTAAGCAGGGATGGCTAGAGGACAAATGTAAGGATGTAGAGGCATATATCACTAGGGATAAGATAGATACTGCCTACAGGAAAAGTAGAGAGACCTTTGGAGAAAAGAGAACTACTTATATGAATATCAAGAGCTCAGATGGAAATGCACTCCTAATCAAAGAAGCGATAGCAGGAAGGTGGAAGGAGTATACACAGGGTCTATATAACAGCGATGTACTTGTGGGCAATATTATGGAAATGGAAGAGGATGAAGATGAAATGGGAGATATGATACTGCGTGAAGAGTTTGACACAGCACTGAAAGACCCAAGTCGAAACAAGGCCCCGGGACTAGACAACATTCCATTAGAACTACTGATAGCCTTGGGAGAGCCATCCCTGACAGAACTCTACCATCTGGTGAGCAAGATGTATACGACAGGCGAAAGACCCTCTGACTTCAGGAAGAATATAATAATTCCAATCCCAAAGAAAGCAGGTGTTGACAGATGTGAAAATTACCGAACTATCAGTTTAATAAGTCATGGCTGCAAAATACTAACGAGAAATCTTTACAGACGAATGGAAAAACTGGTAGAAGCCAACCTCGAGAAAGATTAGTTTGGATTCTGTAGAAATGTTGGAACACGTGAGGCTATAACAACCCTATGACTTATCTTAGAAGATAGATTAAGGAAAGACAAACCTACATTTCTAGCATTTGTAGACTAAGAGAAAGCTTTTGACGGAATACTCTCTTTCAAACCTGAAGGTGTCAGGGGTAAAATACAGGAAGCGAAAGGCTATTTACAATTTGTACAGAAACCAGATGGCAGTTATAAGAGTTGAGGGGCATGAAAGGGAAGCAGTGGTTGGGAAGGGAGTGAGACAGAGTTGTAGCCTATCCCTGACGTCATTCAATCTCTATATTGAGCAAGCAGTAACGGAAACAAAAGAAAAATTCGGAGTAGGAATTAAAATACACGGGGAAAAATAAAAACTTTGAGGTTCACCGATAACATTGTAATTCTATCAGAGACAGCAAAGGACCTGGAAGAGCAGTTGAACAGAATGGACAGTGTCTTGAAAGGAGGATATAAGATGAACACCAACAAAAGCAAAATGAGGACAATGGAATGTAGTCGAATTAAATCGGGTGATGCTGAGGGAATTAGATTAGGAAGTGAGACACTTTAAGTAGTAAATGAGTTTTGTTGTTTGGGGAGCAAAACAACTGATGATGGTCGAAGTAGAGAGGATATAAAATGTAAACTGAGAATGGCAAGGAAAGCTTTTTTGAAGAAGATAAATTTGTTAACATTGAGTATAGATTTAAATGTCAGGAAGCCATTTCTGAAAGCATTTATGTGGCATGTAGCCATGTATGCAAGTGAAACAAGGAAGATAAATAGTTTAGACAATAAGAGAATAGAAGCTTTCAAAATGTGGTGCTACAGAAGAATGCTGAAGATTAGATGGGTAGACCACATAACTAATGAGGAGGTACTGAATAGAATTGGGGAGAAGAGAAACATGTGGCACAACTTGACTAGAAGAAGGGATCACTTGGTAGGACATGTTCTGAGGCATCAAGGGATCACCAGTTTAGTATTGGAGGGCAGCGTGGAGGGTAAAAACCATAGGGGGAGACCAAGAGATGAATACACTAAGCAGATTCAGAAGGATGTAGGTTGCAGTAGGTACTGGGAGACTAAGAAGCTTGCACAGGATAGACTAGCATGGAGAGCTGCATCAAACCAGTCTCTGGACTGAAGACCACAACAACATCACTGGAAAGGTGAGTGAAATAGATATTAGCATCAGTGGCATTGAGAAACAGCTTAAATCATTAAACTGAAAAAAAACTGTAAGACCTGACGGAATCCCAATCAGTTTTACGCTGAATTTGTGTTGAATCAGCCCATCTTTCAACTATTATCCAACCATACATCCCTCTAACAAAAAAACAATACCTAGTAGTTGCAAGAAACAACACGTCACACCTTTCTACAAAAAGGATAGCAGAAGTGACCCACTAAACTACCATCCAAATAGCCCTCACATTCGTTTGTTGTAGAATCTTAGAACATATTCTGACCTCAAACATAATGAGGTACTCTGAACAGAACAACCTCCTCCATGCCAACTGGCATGGATTCTGAAAACATCGATCGTGTAAAACCCAACTTGCACTTTCCTTACACGACGTCCTGAAAGCCACGCATCAAGGCAGTCAGACAGATGCAGTATTTCTAGATTTCTGAAAGGCATTTGACTCAGTATCCCGTGTCTGCTTAGTATCACACATATGACCATTTGGGATATCAAGAGTAATTTGTGACTGGACTGAGGGTTTTAATTTTTTTTTTTAGGGAGGATGCATGAGAGTGTGGTAGAACACTTGCTGTTGATGTTGCATATTAATGGCCTTGTAGACGATATTAATAGTAAACTCAGATCTTTTGCAGATGCTGCAGTTATCTGTAATGAAGTCTGTCTGAAAGAAACTGAATACATATTCAGTCAGATCTTGATAACATTTTGAAGTGGTGCAAAGATTGGCAACCTGCACTGAATGTTCAGAAATGTAAAACCGTGCACTTCACAAAAAAAAGTATAGTATGCTATGACTATAACAAAGATGAGTCACAGATGGAATCAGTCAACTTGTACAAATACCTGGGTGCACCAATTTGCCAGAATACAAAACTGAATGGTCACATAGTCTCAATTATATGTAAAACAGGTGGCAGGCTGCAGTTCAGTGCTATAATACTAGGAAAATGCAATCTGTCTACAAAGGAGACTGCAAACAAAACACTCATGCAGTCTATCCTAGAATACTGCTTAAAAGAATCAGGATGTAAAAATGACATAATAGTGACTTTTCTTACTGTGTTAAATTATACTCCACTTCTTCCCGAACAAGAATATCTATGTTTTTTGTATACTGACTTATACTGTTAGGAAAGAGAGAGCATGACAATTTGTCAATTCAGCTGTGTTAATCCTGGATGTAGCAGACTCTCTTCCTTTACTCTATCTGTTCTTTGACCACTGCTTTCCATGTTGGTCACCCCAGTGCTAAGAGAGAGTAGATAACAGTTGAACATCGAAGCAGCACTCTGCTTAAGTTTTACTCATCATATTGCTTTGAAGGAGACGCTTGATTTCAAGAAGTAATCTTACTGTTTATACTCATTAGAAACACTGTGTGGGCCACATTCTTTCACAGAACTGCTAAATATGAGGACCCCTGTCATTCTCCCTACCCAAAGGGCCCTGAGACATGTTGTAAGTATCAGAGCGCTAGTGTAACTGATGATGTATATAGACACAATCATCTCCATCAATGTTAAAAGCAGATGTGCTATAAAACCTAACTATAGGGACTTTGCTAGCAAAAACTTGCTTGCTTGCTAAATGCAAATGTGAGAACTCTAATCCCCAACAGAAGTCTCAATAACCACATGTAGAATGCTTGCCTATAACAGTGTGTATGGGCCTCAAACACCTAAAGACTGGTGTTATGGATGCAGTGTTGTGTTTCAATGATGGGTCATGTCAGCAGGCTGAAAATTTTCACTGATATGGGGACTGAACATAAAGGAAGTGTTACTGTCAATTGATCAGCTGAGGGTGCAAGAGGCTGAGAAAAGTACCCTACAGATGAGAAGAGGGTAAAATTCAAAAGAGGGCCTCTGAATATAAGTTGGAGGATACAGAAACCCATGACAATGATAGCTACGGATCTGGCGAGTTTTAACTCTGAATGTAAGTTGAACACATTGTATCAATGACATTAAATGTATTTTCCCGAAAGTGTTATATTTTCAGTTGTAGGAGCAATTTTCTCCGAAACTACCATATTTACCTGAGTATATGATGACTCTGATTTTAAGACAACCCTCTCTTTTTCAAGAGACTTCTGGAGGAGTTTTTTTAAACATATTCTGTCTAATCAAAATTGCAAACTGTTTTATTGACATTATGTATCCACCCAAAACGTTAACATTATATCTATTCTAAATTTATGCCTTTTATTGGTTGTCTACGTTTTGACAAGACAAGGAGAAATAAAATAAACAAAATGAAATGATTTACATTAATTTGCAGATTTTTCTTTCCTACTTTTTTCAACTGCTGGCATCACTATTTTGAATAATAATAATAATAATATAACTCTTCTATGCTGGTCCCAAGCCCGGAGTCTCATTTGCAAGAGATGAGGAAGGAGGAGGGGGAGGAGTAACAACTTTGTAAAAAAAACTTGAGTCCATCTGGCTTCAGATGGTAACACCCAGCAAAAGCTCCTGTCTAGGATTACCAGGTGAAACCTGGTCAATGGTCTCAAAGGCAGAAGAGGAATCTCAGTTCTCAAAGGCTGAGAGAGCGGAATAACCTAGTGGAGTAAACCACGAAAAACAATCATTTCGGACAAACAATCCAATTGTATTTTGGAATTTATTTCCTCCACTTACACAAAACAATTTCATATACAGAATGGAAGTATCACTATATAAGAGCACTACCCTAGTTAGTAACTTGAAAAAGGAATCCACCATTGCAATGCGCAATGTATCAGGACCTCGGATTCTGGGGAGTCCCACTATCCACATACAAGATGAGTCAGAGCGCGTTTAAACACCTTCCAAACTGAAATTCAGGAAGAAATGCTTCATTGGGACCATAAATGTAAATTCGCTCCTCCAAGTCAGAAAACAGAAAGAATTGGAAAAGCTCCTGGACGAGCATGAAATTCAGATCTTGGCTGTACAAGAGACCAGATTCCTAGATGAGCACATCAAGAACACACAACACTACAGAGTATTCAAAGGAAAGCCAGCAATAAAGAGAATTGTTAACACCCCTCTCCTGGGGACTGCTTTTTACATAAAAAAAAAACCCATAGTGAACAATGTCATACACATCTCATCAAAATCTGAAAGATTATCCATGCTGACAATCAGGTGCAAAAACAAGAAAGACAACAAGAAGAATCCACAGAAAGTAGATGACTTCTGGGATCTACTGGAAACAGAAATCTCCAAGATACCTGTGAACCATACAAATATCCTTCTGGGAGACTTCAACACACAGATCGGGAGAGAAAGAAAATATAGAGAGATAGTAGGAGACTACCCAACACACAGGAGAACAAATCAGAATGGAGAAAGGCTCATTGGACTCTGCAAAACTTTCCCGTTGAAACTAATTTCAACTCATTTTCGGAAACTCCCAAGAAAAGCAAAGACATGGGTATCTCCAAATCCCAACCTACGAGAATTCCAATTAGACCATGTAGTAACAACCAGGACAAACACTAGAGAAGTGATGAATGTTAAAGTAATTTGAAACTGTAAATTTGACTCTGATCACTATCTCTCCAAAGTTAAAATGCATTTTCTCCCACCAAAACGAAAGAGAGATGCACCCAAAGTGACCAAATATAACACCAACTGAATGAACATCGACCAAGACATTATAAATAACTTCAGAGAAGAGATCTGCTCCTCTAGAACAGAGACCTGGCAACACCTCCATACAGGGATCTATGAAGTCGCAAAGAAGACACTCGGTCTGACAAAGACAAAACAGACAATCTGGTGGAATGAAGAGTGTGAGAAAGCACTCAAAAAGAGAGTTGACACATGGAAAGATGGAAAAGTTCAGGAAATATGGAACACTGGGATCAATTCAGAAAACAAAGAAAAGAAACATCAAGGATATTCTGCAGAGTCAATCAATCATTTGAGAACGCAAAACTACAAAATCTCCAGGACAGCTTAGCAAAAAATAATAGCAGAGATTTCTTTCAAACTTTCAAAGCAAGCTCAAAGAATACCAGCTCCCAAGTGTAAGCTTCAAAAAATGAACAGGGCAAAATTGGATTGAACAATCAAAAAAACTGCAATATACTAGCTGTTCCACCTCCAACCAACAAACTGTAAGTTCTGGCTCCTCCTAAGAACTTTTATGATATGTCACGAACAAAAGAAAAAATAAAGGAAACCCTAAAAAGTCTCAAAAACAACAAGGTCAACGGAAAAGACTCAATATTACCATATTTACTCAAATCTAAGCCACACCTGAAAAATGAGACTCGAAATCAAGGAAAAAAAATTTCCCCGAATCTAAGCCGCACCTGAAATTTGAGACTCGAAATTCAAGGGGAGAGAAAAGTTTTAGGCCGCACCTCCAACTTGAAACAAAGTTGGCCCATTGTAATATGAGACACAGTTTAGGTCGAATGAATGACGATACAGCTACAGTAGTTTGGTTCGAGTCGTAAGCTTAGCAGTTAAGCTTTACCAGGTAGCCATTGCAATGCGTCAGATGCTCTGTCCGTACTTATACGGGTACCCTTCCTTTTTCATGTGCTTCGTGTGGTTTGAATTTATTGCTTATTTTTCTTTGATCTGATAAGTGCCGTTCTCTTTGTTATAGGTGTTTACGTCACTCTAAGCTGAAAATGCACTATTGTACTGTGTCATGCATTGTTTGTCGCATTCTGATAATGAGTGTTTACGACCTGTCCCCGCTTGCGGCATGGCTTGCTTTTGTGCGCGCTACCGCTGCTTGCAATTTAAAAAAAAAAAAAAGAGAGGAATCATCTCATTAGCGAAACAATGGCAAGAGACTGCTATTTGTTGTTACTTGCACTGATGCTTTCTTTGATAATGATCAACAAGCACCAAATAATAGACTGCGTATGATAGAAGATGTTCTGAACGAGAGTTTAGCGAAAATTTTTCTCTGTTTGAAAATCTTTGCAGACGCCTCTTTAGTACGTTACATTCTGCACAGAAATTGGAGTCATCTTAGATTTAAAAATCTAGTCAATTGCCGTGCTTCATTTCTGACTGTATCACTATTAGGCATAAGAATAATGTGAATATAAACATGACATAATATGTATATTCTTCCGCATTTTCTGTTGTCTCACTCGAGTTTCGTAGTTTATTAGGCAGACAGGATTTAAATGAGATAGCAGCAAACACGAAAGAATACATGGCAAAATGTTTATATTAAAGAATACATGGCAAAATGTTTATATTCGTATTATTCGTATGGTGAAGAGAATACTGCAAGTGATTCACAATTCATAAAAGTTCCTATTAGTAACCATCTCTTCACACAGGTAGGAAAAAAATCAGAACGTAGAGTTGGCCATATTGACAAACATCCCAAACCGTCTTGCCAGTCGGATTTTCGTAGTACATTGAAATGCTGCTACTTTCGAAGATGAACAATACGGAATTTGTATTTACTTCGTTGGATAATGTATGAGAATGCAGTGGTCGAAACTCGGGGCGGAGAAAAAAGCTCGTCTTCCACCTTTTCTTTTTTTTGGCACAGAGGTTTTGGTGCCAGTATTTATCTTTGTGCCTGCAAAGCATGCCTGTGTAGCGTCACATATATTCAACAGCAGAAGTTAGTTGTGGTGGCACCTACCAACATTTTTCAGAACTTCCGCTTACTTTGAACTCGATTCTAAGCCGCAGGCGGTTTTTTGGATTACAAAAACCGGAAAAAAAGTGCAGCTTAGATTCAAGTAAATACGGTAGTAGATATGCTGAAATGGGCAGAACTGGAAATCCTAGACGACCTATGCCGAATCTTCCAGCAAATATAGGAGACAGAAAAACTGTCAGATGAATGGAAAATGGCAGTGATCCACCCACTCCATAAGAAAGGTGACAATCAAGATGCAAACAACTACGGAGGCGTGTCACTACTCCCAGTCACCTACAAAATCCTCTCAAGATACTGCTGAAGAGAACTAAAGAAATCCTACATAAACAACATGGAGAATACCAGGTTGGATTGCAGAAAGGCTGCTCCTGTGCAGAACAAATTTTTAATTTGAAATCAATAATCTGACACAGAATGCTGAATGGCAAAAATATAGTGTTTTCTTTCATTGACTTCAAAAAAGCCTTTGACTCGGTGGATAGAGAGAATAGAGAGAGACTCTAGATATGATCATCAGAGAATTTGGGGTCAAGAAAAAGCTGGTAAACATTATCAGAGAAATCTGAAGAGGCACAACTTCCAAAGTGAAGTTTATCGGAGAAATGTCCCAACCATTTGAAATAAAGACAGGTGTGAGACAGGGTGATGAATTATCGCCAATACTATTTAACTGTGTCGTGGAGAAGACTGTGAGAATTTGGAATACCGAACTTGAAAATAAAGGGAATAGCCCAATCTGTCTAGGAAGAAAATCGGGAGTAATCAAAGGCAACTGCTAGACATTCGCTGATGATTTTGCAATGTTTTCAGAGAACTTAGAAGAAGCGGCCATACAGATCGACCTACTAGAAAGGATCGCTGTCAAGACAGGACTTTGGATCTCAAAAGAGAAGACCAAATTCATGACAACTGACAAACATGGACCACGATTCCTTGAAACAGAGACTGGATGGATTCAGAGGGTAAAAAAATTCAAATACCTCAGTGAAGCCATACAAGAGAACAGACTGGAGAAAGCTGCTGTGGGGGAACAGATCTCAAAAATGGAGAGAGCTTATGGATTAATTAAAAACATTGACAACAAACAGTGCATCTCTTGGAATGCCAAAATAAAGCACTACAATGCTGTGATAACAATAGAGTGCCTGTAGGCCAGCGAATGCCTCTGAATGAAAGCTGGAGATACTAGAAGGAAGAATATTATGGAAAATCGTTGGTCCACCCAGGTTGAAACTGGCTGGAAACTCTGGAGCAACAATGAAATCTACAATGAGGGGAAGAAAATCTCTGAGACCATGAAAAAGAGGAGGTTGTCATTTCTAGGACACCTGTACAGAATGGACAAAACCAGACTAACCAAAAGGATATTCGACTATCTGTGATAAAAGAAGACAACAATGACATGGATTAAGGAAGCTCATAAAGATCTGGAAAGGTTCAACATTCAGGAAGTTTAGATGTTAAATAGGGAAACATTTTGGACCATGACTCAACATTTGGAAGGATTTCAATTCAAAAGAACTAAGAAGACTGGAAGACCCTGGACGGATGAACACAGAAGCAACAGCACAGCATCCGTATGAAGGAGTACTGGAGAAAGTGGAAACTTCAGTCAAGAAGAAATGAAATTGTAACGTGATCCTAAGTGGTCAATCTGCAAATTAAAAAAAAATAGAAATAATATAATAATAATAATAATAATAATAATAATAATGGCACAGCTGCGAAATTTATATCTTTGTTGTCACAAATATTTGGCGGTTTCTTCCAAGCATGTTGTGATTTGTGAGGTTGTGGTTGCTGTGGGACCTGAGAACACAGCTACTTTTTTATCCAAATACATTACGAATTTCACTTCTATACTAACGTGAGAATATTACAATGCCAGTTGCTTCCAAACGTATCGTCTTCCTGCCACTCCCTCACTGGTTGCATTGAACCAGCAGCTGACACACCCTCTTTTGTTTCCATCATACACTGTAGCAAGACAACACTGTTGCAAGAAACATGTAAGTACTCCACTGCCCCCTATCTAGACTTTTACTGTCTCCTGCAGAAATGAGTATTACTTTGAGTGTTCGTCCAAATTTAAAGTCAATTCAATTCCAACAACAAATGGACTCATGCAAATTGCAGTTTAAACATGGTACATGTTCCTAAAAAGCCAAAATACACATTCTACATTCCCATCATTGGCAACATGTCTTAATTTACTGCATTCCTGTAGTTCTCAACAAAGCTGGTATCACTGTTCCCCTCTAACCCTTCCACAGTGCTGTGCCTAAGCAATTGTTAAACACAGACTGCAATATCTTCTAGGGTGTAAATCATATGTAACAACAGCAACTAATACATAAATAGAAGATTGCACTCATGATTCAGTCCAATTCTTGAACTTTCACTCATCCTGCGAACAACTGATGTCTTTTGGTACTATCTCCACCATGGGTCTTGCCACTGTAAATTATTCTCACAACAATTAAAGTCAGTTTAATATGAATGATTATGTTTGTTAGACATTTTATTCTGTATTAACTTCCCTTCTTGTTTCATTTGAATGTCACCATCACATTCCAAAGCTGATTAAAAGCTGGTAACGGTTTTACCCAGTATTCTAATATGTGAACAGTGACCGAATTTCTTATTTGCAACCCACTTAGTAAATCATTACAGTCTTGCATCATCAAATATTGATCTGGGTTCAGAAACAATTAATATTTTTTAAAGGATAACATTTATGCTGTTTAATGTTACCTTCACTTAAAAAACAACATTAGTGTTTTCTCACAGTATCAATACATTTGTGAGAAATTTTATTATAAACTTGTTTAAATACAACAGTAGTTTGTAACATGATAGAATTTAGTACTATTTCCTCCTGTGCTTCACAAAACTGTCACATTTTAAGCACAATAATAGGTTGTTGTGGTTAGTTCGCAGTTTCTCATGTACCCCTTGCACTAACACCGTGTAAGTCAAATGTCACATGACTGAGCAATGTTGATACTGTATCGAGCACTTGGGCATACCGGGATATCTCAAGCCGACTCTAATGAAAGTATTGTTTGCTAAGCCCTATCCTTCTGAATTCTTAAAAATAAATCTGGATGTGACTACATTATTCAAAGCTTCACCTGTAAATGAAAGACAATCCCTATATATTCTATTAAACAACATAAAAATGTTTACCTCAACAGTTCTACATCTACATCTACATCCATACTCCGCAAGCCACCTGACGGTGTGTGGCGGAGGGTACCTTGAGTACCTCTATCGGTTCTCCCTTCTATTCCAGTCTCGTCTTGTTCGTGGAAAGAAGGATTGTCGGTATGCTTCTTTGTGGGCTCTAATCTCTCTGATTTTATCCTCATGGTCTCTTCGCGAGATATACGTAGGAGGGAAAAATATACTGCTTGACTCTTCGGTGAAGGTATGTTCTCGAAACTTTAACAAAAGCCCGTACCGAGTTACTGAGCGTCTCTCCTGCAGAGTCTTCCACTGGAGTTTATCTATCATCTCCGTAACGCTTTTGCGATTACTAAATGATTCTGTTACGAAGTGCGCTGCTCTCCGTTGGATCTTCTCTATCTCTTCTATCAACCCTGTCTGGTACGGATCCCACACTGCTGAGCAGTATTCAAGCAGTGGGCGAACAAGCGTACTGTAACCTACTTCTTTTGTTTTCGGGTTGCATTTCCTTAGGATTCTTCCAATGAATCTCAGTCTGGCATCTACTTTACCGATGATCAACTTTATATGATCATTCCATTTTAAATCACTCCTAACGTGTACTCCCAGATAATTTATGGAATTAACTGCTTCTAGTTGCTGACCTGCTATTTTGTAGCTAAATGATAAGGGATCTATCTTTCTATGTATTCGCAGCACATTACACTTGTCTACATTGAGATTCAATTGCCATTCCCTGCACCATGAGTCAATTCGCTGCAGATCCTCCTGCATTTCAGTACAATTTTCCATTGTTACAACCTCTCGATACACCACAGCATCATCTGCAAAAAGCCTCAGTGAACTTCCGATGTCATCCACAAGGTCATTTATGTATATTGTGAATAGCAACGGTCCTACAACACTCCCCTGCGGCACACCTGAAACCACTCTTACTTCAGAAGACTTCTCTCCATTAAGAATTACATGCTGCGTTCTGTTATCTAGGAACTCTTCAATCTAATCACACACTTGGGCTGATAGTCCATATGCTCTTACTTTGTTCATTAAACGACTGTGGGGAACTGTATTGAACGCGTTGCGGAAGTCAAGAAACACGGCATCTACCTGTGAACCTGTGTCTATGGCCCTCTGAGTCTCGTGGACGAATAGCTCGAGCTGGGTTTCACACGACCGTCTTTTTCGAAACCCATGCTGATTCCTACAGGGTAGATTTCTTGTCTCCAGAAAAGTCATTGTACTCGAACATAATAGGTATTCCAAAATTCTACAACTGATCAACGTTAGAGATACAGGTCTATAGTTCTGCACATCTGTTTGACGTCCCTTCTTGAAAACGGGGATGACCTGTGCCCTTTTCCAATCCTTTGGAACGCTACGCTCTTCTCGAGACCTATGGTACACCGCTGCAAGAAGGGGGGCAAGTTCCTTCGCATACTCAGTGTAAAACCGAACTGGTATCCCATCAGGTCCAGCGGCCTTTCCTCTTTTCAGCGATTTTAATTGTTTCTCTATCCCTCTGTCGTCTATTTCGATATCTACCTCTTTGTCATCTGTATGACAATCTAGAGAAGGAACTACAGTGCAGTCTTCCTCTGTGAAACAGCTTTGGAAAAAGACATTTAGTATTTCGGCCTTTAGTCTGTCATCCTCTGTTTCAGTACCATTTTGGTCACAGAGTGTCTGGACATTTTGTTTTGACCCACCTACCGCTTTGATATAAGACCAAAATTTCTTAGGATTTTCTGCCAAGTCAGTACATAGAACTTTACTTTCGAATTCATTGAACGCCTCTCACATAGCCCCCCTCACACTACATTTCGCTTCGCGTAATTTTTGTTTGTCTGCAAGGCTTTGGCTATGTTTATGTTTGCTGTGAAGTTCCCTTTGCTTCCACAGCAGTTTTCTAACTAGGTTGTTGTACCATCGTGGCTCTTTTCCATCTCTTACGATCTTGCTTGGCACATACTCATCTAACGCATATTGTACGATGGTTTTGAACTTTGTCCACTGATCCTCAACACTATCTGTACTTGAGACAAAACTTTTGTGTTGAGCCATCAGGTACTCTGTAATCTGCTTTTTGTCACTTTTGCTAAACAGAAAAATCTTCCTACCTTTTTCTAATATTTCTATTTACGGCTGAAATCGTCGATGCAGTAACTGCTTTATGATTGCTGATTCCCTGTACTGCGTTAACTGTTTCAAATAGTTCGGGTCTGTTTGTCACAAGAAGGTCTAATATGTTATCGTCACGAGTTGGTTCTCTGTCTAACTGCTCAAGGTAGTTTTCAGATAAAGCACTTAAAAAAATTCCACTGGATTCTTTGTCTCTGCCACCCATTATGAACGTTTGAGTCTCCCAGTCTATATCAGGCAAATTAAAATCTCCACCCAGAACTATAACATGGTGGGAAAATCTACTCGAAATATTTTCCAAATTATGCTTCAGGTGCTCAGCTACAACAGCTGCTGAGCCAAGTGGCCTATAAGAGACCTCCAATTACCATGTCTGAGCTTGCTTTAACCGTGACCTTCACCCAAATTATTTCACATTTCGGATCTCCGTCAATTTCCTTCGATACTATTGCACTTCGTATCGCTATAAACACGTCTCCCCCTTCACTGTACAGCCTCTCTCTGCGGTATACATTCCAATTTGAGTTTAGGACTTCATTACTGTTTACGTCTGGTTTCAGCTGACTTTCTGTCCCTAGTACTATATGGGCACTGTGACCGTTTATTAATGACAGCAGTTCTGGGACCTTTCTATAGACGCTCCTGCAGTTTACTATTAGCACTTTAATATTGTTATTCCCTGTTGCATTTTGCCCACTTCTACCTTGCCGCGTCTCAGGAGGCGTCTTGTCGGGCCTAGGGAGGGAATTCTCTAACCTAAAAAACCCACATGTGCACTCCACACGTACTCCGCTACCATTGTAGCCACTTCCGGCGTGTAGTGTTTAATCTGTGAATATAAGATGACCCTGTATTTTTTGAATGATGAATTCAGGAAAAAAAACCTTGTCTTACAATTGGGTAAATACAGTAATACATCTATGTCAACGAAACTTTGTACAGAAATTTATTAAATCTTTCATTTAAATGTTCTCAAATTATTGCAATCAAATAAAATGTGTGACCCACATTTAGACATTAAAAAATAATAATTTCAATTTTTACTATGATAACGAAGCTACTGTCATATAAGTAATGCACTTGAAGAAGATATGATAACTTATGCAGGTTGCAAATTTGGCTTGATCCGAGCAAACCGCTTTTGAGAGATGTGTATCAACATTAGTTTGGTCAACCATAGGAAATACTCTCATGACAGGATTCCCTTAATTGTGTGAGACCCATACCACATAGGACTGACAAATAATATTGAATGGATACAAAAAAGGGCACCATGAATTGTCACAGGTTTGTTCGACCCATGAGAGAGTGTTACAAAGATGCTGAAAGAACTGAACTGGTAGATGCTCGAAGATAAGCAAAAACTATCCTGTGTGAACCTATTTAGAAAGCTCCAGAACCAACTTTAAGTGATGAATCTAGGAATATTTTACAATCCCCCATGGATTGTTCCCACAGGAATTGAGGAAATAGGATTAGACTTATTACAGCACACAAAGAGGCATTTAAGTAATCATTCTTCCTGTATTTCATACATGAATGGAATGGGATAAATCCTAATAACTTGTACAATGAGACGTACTCTCTGACATGCACTTCACAATGGTCTGCAGATTACAGATGTACAAATCACAACTGTCTGCTAACACATACATACTTAAAGAACATGTACCTACCAAATTCCACTACATCATTCCAACAAAAATATTTTTAATGAGAAGTGTGATGACAAAAAATACAATAATAATAATAATAATAATAATAATAATAATCTAAGAGAAGGTTCTAACATAGGAGTGGACAGACTTGCATCAAAATACGCCCTGTTAACATCAGTTGAAAACCACATTCTCTGTGCACAATGAGCATACAATTAAGGATAAAATTTGACAGTCCTGAGAATCACAGTCAGTCATTTTTAGACAAAGCTGGGCCACCATCAGGAATAAAGTCAGCCTAATACTGGTGTAAGTTGAGGAGTGCCACACATGCTTAATCACATTTTGAAACCAAGGAGAGGCAAACTGATACTGTATTAGCAACTGCAATTTGATAATATTGTCACAGTTGTAGGCTGGAAACTGCAGGATACGTCTCAAATAATTTTCTCTGAAAACGTCCATGTAGAATATTATCTTTTCAGACATAGTCCAAAACTGTGTGTGTGTGTGTGTGTGTGTGTGTGTGTGTGTGTGTGTGTGTGTGTCCCCTTTCAGCTTTGATGAAAGTCATGTTGTACAAGATGCTATAGTTGGAACTAAACGACTTTTTCTGACTTCAAGGAAAAAAAGTACAAAAGGAAGTGCATTTAATGTTGTCATTATATCCAATTGACTCTTATCTCATTTTGTAACTTAATTTTTCCATCTACACAATTCATGTTCTGAACAGTCACGGCAAAATTCCTTTCGAGCAATACTCTTACATATTCATTTATTACCGCTTTCACTCACTCAGTACACGACTGCTTTCTCTTTGCATGATAAGGAAATTTTAATTCTTGGTGTTTCTTTAAAAAATAACAGATAATTAAATGTGCACTATCACTTCACTTGATCGGTGAAAGACAGAAGTACAAAAAATGCTCAGGGAAATTCAGAAATACAGAAATAAAAGTAAATTGGGAATGAAATAAATACAAATTGCAGGGAAGGTAAAGTGAAATGGCTGCATGAAAACGTGAAAAAAAATCAAAAATGAAATGACTGTTGGGAGGACTGAGTCAGCATATAGAAAAGTCAAAACCACCTTTACTGTAACTAAAAGCAACGGCAGTAACATTAAGAGTGCCATGGGAATACCAGTGTTAAATTCAGAGGAGAGAATGAATAGGTGGAAAGAATATATTGAAGATGGGGGAGGACTTGTCTGATGAAATGACAGAAGAAGAAACAGAAGTCAATATAGAAGAGAGAGGAGGTCCAGTACTAGAATCAGAATTTAAAAGAGCTCCTGAAGACAAAATTAGGTAATGCAAAAGGGATAGATAACATTCAATCAGAATTTCTAAAATCACTGCAGGAAGTGGCAACAAAATTCCTTTCACTGGTGTGTAGAACGTATGAGTCCAGTATACCATCTGACTATCAGAAAAACATCATCTACACAATTCCCAAGATTGCAACAGTTGACAAGTGCGAGAATTATCGCAGTCAGCTCGACACCTCATGTAGCCAAGTTGCTGACAAGAGCAATATACAGAAGAATGGAAAAGAGAATTAAGACATATTCATAGGATTTGTCAACCTGGAAAAAGCATTTGACAATGTAAAATGGTGCAAGATGTTTGAAATTCTGAGAAATATAAAAGGGGTAAGCTATAGGGAAAGACGGGTGATATTCAATATGTACAAGAACCAAGAGTGGAAGGCCCAGCACAAAGTGCTTGGGTTAAAATGGGTCTAAGACAGGGATGTAGTCTTTCGCCCCTACTGTTCAATCTATACATCGAAGAAGCAATGACTGAAATAAAAGAAAGGTTCAAGAGTGGAATTAAAATTCAAGGTGAAAAGATATCAATGACAAGATTTGCTGAAGACATTTCTATCCTCAGAGAAACTGAAGAAGAATTACAGGATCTGCTGAACGGTATGAACAGTCAATCACTACAAAATATGGATTGAGGCCAAACAGAAGAAAGACATAGGTAATGAGAAGTAGCAGAAATGAGAACAATGAGAAACTAAAACACATCAGGATGTGGCCACACTTCCTCGATCATGAGCTTCGGTAGTTAGGTTTTTGAATATCTCTGTATTATTAGAGACAGTTCCTGCATTTTCGTCAGGGTCTAGAGTAGATTTCCGTAGTGCACGTCGATAGTCATTTGTTTGTTGGTTTTGAAAACTACTGACCGCTTGTTGGTGTTAGTCACGCAGTCAGGCAGTAGTAGCTGACCGAGACAGACACAGCAACAGCGAAGTAACTGCTTTTGTGACATTTACGAGCTCCTAACCAGGAGCGAAGGGTCCTCCCGGATACCATGAAGAGCACAGTGCAGCCAACTACAGATGGTTGCTCACGTCGGTACCAATGATGTGTGTCACTTTGGATCAGAAGAGATTCTCTCTGGTTTCGAGCGGCTAACAGAAGTGGTAAGGGCTGCCAGTCTTGCTTGCAAGATGAAAGCAGAGCTGACCATTTGCAAGATAGTCAACAGGACCGATTGCGGAATCAGAGGCTCAGACGGTTCTGCGACTGTGTAGGCTGCAGATTCCTCGACTTGCGCCAAGGGGTGGTTGGGTTTTGGGTTCCGCTGAATAGGTCAGGTGTCCACTATATGCAGGAGGTGGCTACATGGGTAGCGGGGGCTGTTTGGTATGGACTGGGTGGTTTTTTAAGTTAGAGGGTCTCGGGAAAACACAAGGGTGCAGGCTTAACACAGGAAGAACGTAGATACAGGAACCATTGGTATAACAGTTGTAAATTGGCGTAGCTGTGTTGGTAAAGTACCAGAGCTTGAAGCACTAATAGAAAGCACTGATGCTCAAATCATTACAGGCACTGAAAACTGGCTAAAGCCAGATATAAGCTCAGCCAAAATTTTTGCGAAGAACCTAATGGTGTTCCAAAAGTATAGGCTAAACACGGTTGGCGGTGGCATGTTTGTTACTGTTAGAAGTAGGTTAACTTGTCGCGAAATGGAAGTAGATACTTCCTGTGAGTTAGTACGGGCAGAGGTCATTGTTGGCAATCAGAATAAAATAATAATAGGATCCTCTGAAAATTATTTCGAGCAGTTAGTTCATGAGCCCATGCGAATAGTAAACAGTTGTGAACACACACTTGACCTCTTAGCAACAAATAATCCTGAGTTAATAATGAGCATCAAAACCGATACAGGAATTAGTGAACACAGGGTTGTTGTAGCGAGATTGAATATTGTAATCCCCAAATCCTCCAAAAATTAGCGAAAAATATACCTATTCAAAAAAGTAGATATAAATTAACTTGACGCCTTCCTGAGAGACAAAATCCACTCATTCCAAATTAATAATAAAAGTGTAGACCAGATGTGGCTTGAATTCAAAGAAATAGTATCGGCAGCAATTGAGAGATTGATACCAAATAAATTAACAAACAATGGAGCTGTGCTTCGTTGGTACACAAAACGGGTTAGAACACTGTTGCAGAAACAATGAAACAAACATGCCAAATTTAAACAGACACAAAATCCCCACAACTGGCGATCTATTACAGAAGCTCCAAATTTAGTGCGGACTTCAATGTGAGATGCTTATAACAGTTTCCACAATGGAGATACTATCGAAGACAGTGCTGCCAAAGCAGAGTTACTGAACACAGCCTTCTGAAATGTCTTCACAAAAGAAGACGAAGTAAATATTCAAGGATTCGAATTGAGAAGAGATGCCAACATGAGTACTGTAGAAGTAAATATCCTCAGAGTAGTGAAGCAACTTAAATCACTTTATAAAAGCAAGTCTTCTGCTCCAGGCTGTATACCAATTAGGTTCCTTTTGGAGTATGCTGATGCATTAGCTCCATACTTAACAATCATATACAACTGTTCACTCGAGGAAAGATCCATACCCAAGACTAGAAAGTTGCACAGGTCACACCAATATTCAAGAAAGGTAGTAGGAGTAATCCACTAAATTACAGGCCCATGTCGTTAACATCGATATGCAACAGGATTTTGGGACATATATTGTGTTCAAACATTATCAATTACCTCGAAGAAAACTGTCTATTGACTCACATTCAAACATAGGTTTAGAAAACATTGTTCCTGTGAAACACAACTAGCTCTTTGTTCACATGAAGTCTTGAGTGCTATTGACAAGTGATTTCAGATTGATTCCATATTTCTGGATTTCCGGAAGGCTTTTGACACTGTACCACACAAGCGGTTTGCAGTGAAATTGCGTGCTTATGGAATATCGTCACAGTTATGTGACTGGATTTGTGATTTCGTGTCAGAGAGGTCACAGTTCATGGTAATTGATGGAAAGTCATCAAGTAAAACAGAAGTGATTTCTGGTATTCCCCAAGGTAGTATTATAGGCCCCTTGCTGCTCCTTATCTATATAAATTATTTGGGAGACAATCTGAGCAGCCATTTAGGTTATTTGCAAACGATGCTGTCATTTATCGACTAATAAAGTCATCAGAAGATCAAAACAAATTGCAGAACAATTTAGAAAAGATCTGAATGTTGCAAAAAAGTGGCAGCTGACCCTAAATAATGAAAAGTGTGAGGTCATGCACATGAGTGCTAAAAGGAATCCGTTAAACTTCGGTTACACGATAAATCAGTAAAATATAAAGGCCGTAAATTCAACTAAATACCTAGGAATTACAATTACAAACAACTTAAATTGGAAGGAACACATAGAAAATGTTGTGGGGAAGGCTAACCAAAGACTGCATTTTATTGGCAGGACACTTGCAAAATGTAACAGATCTACTTAGGAGACTGCTTACACTACGCTTGTCCGTCCTCTTTTAGAATACTGCTGCACAGTGTGGGATTCTTACTAGATAGGACTGATGGAGCAAATCGGAAAAGTTCAAAGAACGGCGGCATGTTTTGCACTATCGCAAAATATGGGAGAGAGTGTCACAGAAATGATACAGGATTTCGGTTGGACATCATTAAAAGAAAGGAGTTTCTCTTTGTGACGGAAACTTCTCACAAAATTCCAATCACCAACTTTCTCCTCCGAAAGCAAAAATATTTTGTTGACACCGACCTACATAAGGAGAAATGATCACCATGATAAAATAAGGGAAATCAGAGCTCGTATGGGAAGATATAGGTGCTCGTTCTTTCCGCATGCTATGCGAGATTGGAATAATAGAGAATTGTGAAGGTGGTTCGATGAACCCTCTTCCAGGCATTTAAATGTGATTTGCAGAGTATCCATGTAGATGTAGATGTAGATGAGCACAACACTCGCTGTAATAACAGCTAATGAAATCAAGGGGTGTCAAACCCTTAGTTCCCAGTGAAAGCAAGGAAAAGATCAGTTTTTGTGAATTCCAGTTCATGTTGGCAGCTGAAATTTAAAAAAAAAAAAAAAAAAAAAAAAAAAAAAAAAAGAGGTGCTCCCACAATTTCCTTACATACGTAACAGTTTAATTTTATATTCAAATGTTTTAAAATAAGCAACTGTGAAGATGAATTGAATTTAGAAATGAAGAGTTAATACTCACCGTGCAGAACCAGTGAAGTTTATGGCAGCTAAATTTGGATGAGAAGTTATTGCATCACCAAATGTTGGTCCAACAGCTGGTACAAAGTTAACTACACCTGGAGGTAAGCCTGCTTCTTGCATGATTTTGAATATTAAATAATTGGAAAGTGCTGCTGTATCAGATGGTTTCCATAATACAACACAACCCTATCAAGAAAAGTATCAAAATCAGTATCAAAGAAATAGTCCCATAAAAACAATATCTTCATTTAGATGCAATGAGAGGAATAAAAAAATTGTGCAAGAGACTCTAAATTTGTACACAGAAATATGATTACATCTTCAACTGCACCATTCAAATAAAAATCTGGTGAAATAATTAAAGTGTGGTATTTTAGTACAGACAAAGCATTTCCAAGTCATCACTACAATCTCCAAGTGCAACAGCATCCAAGGAATTACTGTCTCAGTCACAGGCAATGCTATTTTTAATGACAATAGTTTGTGCATTATCAATAAGTGACAGAAGAAAGGAGACATACAGTCATACATACCAATAAATATGTACTTTTAGACATTAGTTAGGATGGAGACTATACCCAACATATTTTTGTTTTATTCTCACAACTCAAAACAACCCACTGCATTTTTTGTTCAGCAGATAATTGGGTACATGGAGATGGAGAGAGAGAGAGAGAGAGGAGGAGAGAGAGAGAGAGAGGAGTGAGAGAAGAGAGAGAGAGAGAGAGAGAGGTATCCACCCACCAGTCCACCAGAGCTGCTGAAAAAGCTCATTCATATTTAGCAAATTTTATTCCCATGGGAAAACAGGATACAAATATGCTCTAATAGAATGTTGCACACTTAAACTCTAATAAAACTAGAATATGGCAAATGTTCCTACTGTTGGACACTATTTGGTTTTAGCTCAAAACATACGGGTCACTTTCTTGACACATCCCCTCGTACATGATTTTCAGGTCCTTCACCTCCCCCCACCCCCCCCCTCCCCCCTTCCTCAACAAATAAAATTATTCCCATTTTACCCACCCCCCCCCCCCCCCCCCCCCCCCCCCCACACACACACACACTTTCACCATAAAAGTTACCTGTGATTGTTCAAGTTAAAAACTGTTTGCAGGCTGCTAGCACTATGCAGTTTGATTGACCAAGTTTATACCTGAACACTGCTGAATAACAATCTGTTAGAAGCTACCCCACTGACTGAAATATATTTCCCCAGAAAGTGCAATAAAACTACTACCATGGAGTTTTCATAGCATTTTTGAAGAGGACATGAAGTTGGTCTCTCATGAGCTTTCCTGCAACCTTCTAGCACAAATTTTATTTTCAGATAATAATGCAATGTTTCTCTGCTCTTTTCTTCCACAGCACTTTCGTTGTAGGTGAATAACTCCAGTTTTCTCCTAAAACTATGTGCACAGAATGGCTTTTAACATGCCTTTAGCTTCAAGCGATGGTTGTAATATAAAGGTGGAAATTCTTTCTTATGTCTTGTACACACGTTTATAGAGTCAAACGTATTTCCTTTTGCTACTGCAACTGTTTCATTAATTTTATACATAAAATATTTTACTTAGTGATTATTTCAACAAGAGCACTACTTATCGGTAATTCAACTCTTCTACTGTTTTCACAGTGACATAAAGAAATACTTATCATGGAAAATACATTATGTTCAACTCTGGAGTTTATTCTTTGGTACACTTTTAATAGTGATTAATTCTTCTAACAGTACCACAACATGTATCGACATGAATAAAGACATATCACAGCCCTCTTATGTATGATACACCAGGTTCAAGATCAGCCTATAACACAATGAATGTGAATTGAAGAAGCTTTCTAAGGAAAAAAGAGTCCATTCAGTAGTTATAAAACCTATCAAATCGAGGTTTACAAGGGCTCTGAAAACCAACTGCTTCGTAAAGGAAGTTAGGTGAAGTTCCTTGTGCCCACTTGTTTCACATTTTAAGAACCTCCATGGCACTGATACAGTCACTCAGAGTATAGCAGTTTCCATGGTGAAGTAAATTTTAAAAGCATCAGAAAATATTTTAACAAAAATTGAGATCCAAAATCAGCACTATCCTTTTGTAGCATACTATTGGCATACATGCAATCCACATAATATCCCCTTGTAAATTCTCTTGAATACCTCTTGTTTTCAGCTGATGCACCACTCTTTAGAACATAGGCAAGCTGTGCCTGTTTATAATTGGTGTCAATTTGATTCTGCTTACATTGAAATGTGCCACCTAACTGAAAATTAGCAACTTACCAAATCAATCTAATGTACACTCCTGGAAATGGAAAAAAGAACACATTGACACCGGTGTGTCAGACCCACCATACTTGCTCCGGACACTGCGAGAGGGCTGTACAAGCGATGATCACACGCACGGCACAGCGGACACACCAGGAACCGCGGTGTTGGCCGTCGAATGGCGCTAGCTGCGCAGCATTTGTGCACCGCCGCCGTCAGTGTCAGCCAGTTTGCCGTGGCATACGGAGCTCCATCGCAGTCTTTAACACTGGTAGCATGCCGCGACAGCGTGGACGTGAACCCTATGTGCAGTTGACGGACTTTGAGCGAGGGCGTATAGTGGGCATACGGGAGGCCGGGTGGACGTACTGCCGAATTGCTCAATACGTGGGGCGTGAGGTCTCCACAGTACATCGATGTTGTCGCCAGTGGTCGGCGGAAGGTGCACGTGCCCGTCGACCTGGGACCGGACCGCAGCGACGCACGGATGCACGCCAAGACCGTAGGATCCTACGCAGTGCCGTAGGGGACCGCACCGCCATTTCCCAGCAAATTAGGGACACTGTTGCTCCTGGGGTATCGGCGAGGACCATTCGCAACCGTCTCCATGAAGCTGGGCTACGGTCCCGCACACCGTTAGGCCGTCTTCCGCTCACGCCCCAACATTGTGCAGCCCGCCTCCAGTGGTGTCGCGACAGGCGTGAATGGAGGGACGAATGGAGACGTGTCGTCTTCAGCGATGAGAGTCGCTTCTGCCTTGGTGCCAATGATGGTCGTATGCGTGTTTGGCGCCGTGCAGGTGAGCGCCACAATCAGGACTGCATACGACCGAGTCACACACGGGCCAACACCCGGCATCATGGTGTGGGGAGCGATCTCCTACACTGGCCGTACACCACTGGTGATCGTCGAGGGGACACTGAATAGTGCACGGTACATCCAAACCGTCATCGAACCCATCGTTCTACCATTCCTAGACCGGCAAGGGAACTTGCTTTTCCAACAGGACAATGCACGTCCGCATGTATCCCGTGCCTCCCAACGTGCTCTAGAAGGTGTAAGTCAACTACCCTGGCCAGCAAGATCTCCGGATCTGTCCCCCATTGAGCATGTTTGGGACTGGATGAAGCGTCGTCTCACGCGGTCTGCACGTCCAGCACGAACGCTGGTCCAACTGAGGCGCCAGGTGGAAATGGCATGGCAAGCCGTTCCACAGGACTACATCCAGCCTCTCTACGATCGTCTCCATGGGAGAATAAAAGCCCTGCATTGCTGCGAAAGGTGGATATACACTGTACTAGTGCCGACATTGTGCATGCTCTGCTGCCTGTGTCTATGTGCCTGTGGTTCTGTCAGTGTGATCATGTGATGTATCTGACCCCAGGAATGTGTCAATAAAGTTTCCCCTTCCTGGGACAATGAATTCACGGTGTTCTATTTCAATTTCCAGGAGTGTATATTGCAGTGAAGTCTGTACCATATGCATTAAGCATCCACAATGTATGTAGATTATCTGAAGAGCAGTATGAAAGTATCAAAACTAGTTATGGTTTAAATAAGCTCTTCACACACCATGACTAGATCTGCCTTTTAGCAAAAAGAAAATTGTAAATTTGCATAAACATGTTTCAACATAATTGTGGTGTCATCAGTGGCTGTTTATTTTCTCTGTAAATGTATATTTTTCACAGGATAAATGATACTTACATATTTACAAATTATAATCTTCTTATACAACTATTTAATACTATTTAAGCCAAATCAATTTTGCTTAAAAAATAAAAAAATTGGGCAAGGGGCTGGCTGTCACCAACCTGAAGGTTGGTTTGAACAACACAGTGCTTTACTAGGCATGGTCCTGATGAAGGTGTATGCCATTGCCTTCCTCTGACCTTTGAAACTGACTGACCCAGTCAGTTATACGGGGACCTACAGTTTAACATGGATTACAAACCACAGTGAACTTGACATTTTCCCATATTAACGAACACTGTCAGAAGTGAAAGAAGTAATATATGACAGGTAAAAGCCTTAGAACTGAACGATGATTTACCCAAGATCTGTAGATCTATAGACTAGCACCTGACTAATGAGTCACATTACACTTACGGCACAAAATACAACGATAATTTTTGCTCTCCACACACCGATTGCAATTACTTTCTCAGAGCACAGACTATAGAACAGTATGTGAACCAAAACATATGATAAATTAAGCAAAAAAGCTGTATCTCATAGAAAGAATAAGGCTGCAGGACATTCTGTGGAAAAAATGCTGCTACTCAACAGAATAACACACACAGGATGGACTGACAAATTGTGCAAAATGAACCTTCATATAAGATTTATCAAGTGGCTCTCTCTATACAGTATTAATGTACTGTATTAATATTAAGTTACTGTTATCAGCGTAAGGTATATTGGAGATACAAATTTTTTGTATATCCAATACCTGAATAAAATTATCCAAATATGTATTTTATGAGACTAATAAAGTATGATGCAACAATAGCAATGTGTAAACACAAATATATTTATTGTATTTGCCTTGAAAGAAAAAGACAACCCTATTAATTACATTTTCTGCAAACATGGGAAAGAGAGATAAAATTTAGATTTGTTCTACATGTGACTGGTTGCTAATACAATAATATGCAACAATATTATCTACCATAATCACAGAATATCTATCAATAAAAATGTGGGCAGCATTAATGAAATTGGGGGGGGGGGGGGGGGGGGGGAAGATCTGAAATTAGTGCTGTACCACTAATAATAACTTTAATGAGATGGAAAATGTACTTGCCATTAATGCAGGAGCATATGCCAAAATTTCTCCAATTGCTGTGAAATTAAATGGACTTATGGCTGCTACAAAAACTTCAGTCCTCTGAATCTGACACTATTTAGTGTCACCTTTGGGTCAACACTTATTGGCTGATATTTCAACATCTCTTTCAGATAATAGGTGTTAAAGCTGCAAAACAAATAGCACCTATGATAATCCTGAAATACCAGCTTGAGAATAATAAGTTACACGATTATTTGATGTAATGAGTGCAAGAAAACATACAATTTAATCACTGTGTAAAATTGCAAAATCAAATTCTGCTAAAGCACAAGACTGAGAGACATTCTTACATCATAACAAATCTAATAGGAAGGTGCTGTCGCGTGTGCACCTCCATCCTAACTTCACAGTTAGTGACATAGGAGTTTGTTAATTCAGATCAACAGCAAAATGTTGTTGGCATTATCATCTAAACTATTTTCATTAAAGCAAAAGGGAGCAATTGACAGTAATCTGAACTGTAAAACCTTCTCCACATGACTCAGTAAGGAAGTATTACCCACGAGAAATAAGTCCACAAATGCAGTTGTATTTCTTGTTTCCGTCAATGTTTAGAATAAGTCTTTCCTACTTTTTAAATTGTGGAGTGTACAATGTAAGGCAGAAAAAAATTAAAAATTCAACATAAATTCCAATTTAAGTGCATCGGGCAACATTTGTGCTTTGCATTTTTAAAAGTAAAAGGTTCTGTGCCATACAGACTTTCATATTATTTGGAACCCCCAGACTCAAAGTTCACCAGAAGCTTGACAGACCATGTGCTGTATTTTCCGCTCATAACTATACTGTATTAACTTGTTGAAATAATACACAGGCTACAAAGACAGATGAGTTATGTTTGCAAAACTTGAACCTTTTATAATGATTAGTGTTTCTTTCACTGTAAAAGGTTTACTTGAAACAGACATGCACGATGCAAATTTGTACAAAAAGCTGTGTCAGGAATTAAAAATTAATCAATTACCTTGTCATTTTCATGCTTAAAGCCAATGGATCTTACAAGTAATTGGCTCGCCTGAGCCTAAATGTGAAAATCTTCTAATGTTTGGTGCTCTGCAGTATGCAAGTATTTGTTAAAAGAAAACTCGCTGTACACAATGAGTCACATGTGGCTTTCTAATATTTTGTTATTTCACATGGGTAGGAAGGTAGCCAGAAAGCTATGATCATTCAGTATGTGTGTAAATTAAGTAACCGAGTGATGTGGTTAATAACGACACAGATAAACAGCAGTAAAATAAATGTCCCAAAAGTGTAATTTGTGCTCAAAACTTATTTATGGTCAAGTAGCAACCAATGGGAATGTTTAAATAGACGTACATGTTTTGACAAATTGTATGAGTTACAACTACCCTCGATCTCCATCATGTTCTGTTGAACCATCAGTTAAATATAGGTCTTCACATCACAACCAGCAACAAAAGTTGCACAACTACTCGAACATCCACTCCCTGCTACACAAGGTTTGGCTAAATGAAGGACAACATGGAACTCAAAAACACCAACTGCTGCTGCTGCTGCTGCTGCTACGGAGTTTGAAGCTGAGTTAAACCATATCAAATAGGATATAGTTGTTTTATCAGAAATGCAAAAGAATTAGAAACAATTGCCATATTTTATGCCAGAGGAACAGAGCAAGAAGGAAATTTGAGTAAAGTTTTTATCGTAAACAAGAAAATTAGAAATGATATTGCAAATATCAAAGTAATCTCAGTCTGAAGATTGTTATTTAAAAAATAACATAACATGCAGCAACATGCTCACATTTGGATGAGGAGATAAAAACCACTGTGGAGTTACATAAACGTATAAATGACAGCAAAGGCCATTTCAAGATGGTTAAGGGATATTTTGAATGTAAAAGTATGGCGAATACTAAAAATCAATTATTTGGTGGGAAATTTTGGTTATTGTATCAGGAATGAAAGAGGTCATTTGGACATTAACTCCCCTAATTTTCCAAAAGTGCAAGATGTTTCTCTTAAGACATTCTTTGACAAGAAAATTAATATAAAATGGTCTTGGCAAGGATAAAATTAAACTGACACTATTTTATGATACAATGCATAAATTGTACAGTGTGTGATGGTTGATTTCAAACTTTCAAGCGATTATACAACTATTAAGATGCAGTATGTAGAAAAGCCTCTGTGGAGATTGTAAAGAAGGATAAACAAACTACAAGATTTAAAACTTACTTAGCTAACACAGTTGGCAAGAACATTGTCTGAAAAAGACAGAAAGGTTTGGGTATTTAATTCCTGGAGTGCATATGGTTGTAATCTGTTATGAAATTTCACTACGGTTAATATACCTGGTGCAAAACACATTATGATATGCCACAGAACACAACAGTTCTTTGGATTGTAATGTGGATACTCATATAACTGCCTTAATCACCCTTCTCACAGTCAATGGAAAATGCAGGTAGAACAAGTACAGATTAGGTCGTTCTCCCCTTCAACACTTACTTCTAGCATTACAGTGGTTTCAGTGGCACACTACTCTTCTAATTTTTACTTATGTCATTTCCAGCATTGTTAGGAAGTGAAGTCAGTAGCACAGTTTACAAGGTATATTATAGTTCCAGAGAAATCATTTGGTAATGTCCGAGTGAAATAGGTAAGGGAGGGGGGGGGGGGGGGGAGGGTGGGGGCGAGAACAACAACAGAAGACAAATAGCTAGCTTTGCGAGATGAAACAGTAAAGGCAGGAAAGAATAAAGTAGGTAAAATACAAACCCTAGTAGAAATTCTTGGATAGCACAGGATATACTAAATTTATTGTTGGATCAAGAAAACATAAAAATGCATCAAATGAAGCAAGTAAAAGGAAATACAGAGATCTAAAAAATGAGACAGACAGAAAATGGCTACACAAGAATGGCTAGAGGACAAATGCGAGGTTGTAGAATCACAAATGACTAGGGGGACATGTATATACCACCTATAGAAAAATCAGACACATTTGAAGAAAAGAGAAGCAGCTATATGAATATCAACAGCTCAGATGGCCTACATTTATAGCATTGGTATACCATTGGTGGATTTAGACTAATGTTGATTGGACTACATTCTTTGTAATTCTGAAGGTACTAGGGATAAAATACAGGGAGCGGAAGGTTATTTATTATTTGTACGGAAACCAGATTGTGGGTATGAGTCCACAGACATTAAAGGGAAGCAATAGTTCAGAAGGGCATGAAACTGGTTTACAGCTCATCTCAGATGTTACTCAATCTCTGCATTGAGCAAGCTGCAAAGGAAACTAAAGAAATATTTGAGAAGGATTTAAAGTTCAGGTTGAAGAAATAAAAATTTTGGGGGTTTGTCGGTGGCACTGTAATTCTGTCAGAGAAGGCAAAGTACTTGGAATAGCAGCTGAACAGAATGGGTAACGTCTTGAGAAGAAGATATAAAATGACTATCAACAAAAATAAAATAAGAGTAATGGAATGTAAGTTAATTAAATCATGTGATACTGAAAGAATAAGGTTATGAAACAAGGCACTAAAAGTACTAAGTGAATTCAGCTATTTGGACAGCAAAATAATAGTTGATGGCTGAAGTACAAGGGATATAAAATGCAGACAATGCTGACAATAACAAGAAAAGCATTTCTGAAAAAAGAAGTAATTTGTTAAAATCTAACATAAATTAAAGTTAAGAAGTCTTTCATGAAGGTAGCTGTGTGGAGTGTAGCCTCCCATGGAAGTGAAATTAGGATGATAAGAAGTTCACACAAGAGAACAGAAGTTTTTGAAATGTGATGCTATGGAGGAATGCTGAAAATTAGATGGGTAGATCAAACAACAAATGACAAAGTACTGAATAAATTGGAGAAAAAGATATTTATAGCACAACATATCCTTAGGTGTTGAGGAATAGTTAATTTGCTAATGAAGGGAGTGAGTGTATTAGATCAAACTATTCTGCTTTGTATTTAATACTAAAGGAGAACAAAATTACAATAACTTCTTGTAACTCAAAATAGTGAGAACCTAAGCATTTAAAAGATAAATATTCTAATAGTTTTCAAAACTTGGTTTAAATTTAACAAGAAAATCTCCAAAAATATGGTACTGACAAATTGGCTTCACACAAACTACTATCCACACATCAATTCTTGCTTAGTAACTTTACGCTTCTTCATAAGATGCTAACAGTGTTTTGGGCCAAATTTCTAAACATTCATGTAACCCAAACATGTTTCAAAATGCAGATTGCTTTCAAGATCTTACACCAGTCATTTCAGAGACTGCTATTACCTTGGTACCTCTATAAGGAGAAAATGACTGCAGTACTTCAAGAATGAATGATTTGTTGCAATCACTAATTAGTTTAGATTCAATACATACACCAGAAAATGGAAAATCAAATGAAACATTTAAGCTTCAACCCCTTAAGTGAGATTTTTCTATTATGTTATGAAGGCTATTCAGAAAGTAGGGAATGTTTCCATCTGATGCCGCTAGGTGCGCGCCGATCGCATATATGTACGTGCTCAGCAGCTCAGTCAGCATCCATCAGGCTACCACAAATTTTGTGCACGATGGGTGCCCAAAATGCTTACATAGCACCATAAAGAACAGAGAATGGGGGCAATGTTGACATTTCTGGAGTCCTACCACAAACATGGTGATTCATTACTGGATTGAATCGTAACCAGTGACGAGACTTGGGTGAAACACGTCAATTGCAAGACAAAATTACAGTCTATGGAGTGAAGGCCCACAAGGTCCTCCCAAAAACCGGTTTTATCAAATGTGGAGCAACCATAAATTCTGCCCAGTACTGCCAAACTTTGCACAGCCTTAGAAGAGCAGTTCAAAACAAATGCCAAGGAAAGCTGACATCCAAAATTTTGTTTCTGCACGACAATGCCCGACCTCACACGGCAAACTACACTGAATAACTCCTTAATTCATTCAAACGGGAAATTTTCCCTCATCCGCTCTACAGCCCCGATCTTGTACCAAGCGACTTCCACTTGTTTCCCAAGATGAAGAACTGGCTTGCAACGCAGTGCTTTGATGATGACGTGGAACTCCAGGCGAGCGTGACTCACTGCCTGAAGTCTCAGGCACCAGAATTTTACGATGAAGGTCTTTTAAAGCTTGTCCACCACTATGAAAAGTGCCTCAATGTGTTTGGTGACTATGTGAAAAAGTAATATGTCAGTCGCTCTTTCAGATGTATATAATAAAATATATTTCTTCTACTTAGTTTTTTTTTTTAATGACAGAACATTCTGTACTTTCTGAATAGCCCTCATATCTTACAGTCACATGAAAACTTTACAGATCAGTCACAAGCCATCAGAAATTCTGCAGCATCAGAATCTTTTATCAATTTCTACGTAGGGCCACCACAACTTGGAACAAAAATTTGCAACTTGCGACAAGTTGCATATTTTCAAATATTTAAAGTAGTTAGTCTGCCAAAACATAACTGATTACCCTACAGAAGTACGCCATATGACTTTCATAGCACAGTACTTACTTAAAGAAGTCTGCTAGTTCACAAGCTGAGTCAATTTCAGCTTGAACCACTGTTTTGGATTGACCCAACATAGTAACTGCATTAAGATCAAATCTATACTTTGTTGCAATCATTTCTGCTGCTCTCTGAAAGATTTTTATTTTCTCTTGCCAAGGAACCTGTGCCCATTTCTTTTGTGCTTGCAAAGCAGTGTCTATCGCATTATCTAACAATTTCTGGAATGAGAATAATTTTTTTAACAAAAAATAAAAGAAAATAGTCATTTATGACATAACTACATAATTAACTTGCAAAAGAAAATATAACTAACCTTATCTGCCTGGTACACTTTAGCCAGCTTCTGATGTCTGTTGTGTGGCTGCAAAAGACAAGTATTAATGACAGACATTAATTATTGGCCATAAGGAACTACATATTATTATCAAAAGTTAAAAAATTGCACATGTGTCCCTGTAGGACTATAAATGAATGCAACTACAATACAATATCAAGCTTATTCCATATCCCGCACATTCCTCAAACTATTAGCCAGATACATTTCCAGTCAAGTATGTGTCCAGTCGATCTTATCTCCCTATTTATTCATCGAGAAGCTTCCATCACCATATTTGTCCAGCAAAAATCTTGGTATAGTACAAAAGTGACAGATAGATACTTCTACTTTAACTTACAACAAAAGCATATGCTTTCATGGTAACCTGACATTTATACACATGGTATCTGAACTGGACATGGGTGCACAGACACCACTGCAAACAGACCCATGCCGAGGGCACAGAAACAATGGGAACACAAAAACTGGCAAAAAAAAGTCAATTTAAGATCAGTTCATGATAGATATGCGAGTTCTCCTATCCCTGCAGAATCTATCTTCTGCCTTTGAGAAAAAGCCTTTTGCTCAGCCCATGACCGAACGTGCTTGCTGTTGTGACAGTATCATTTCACCCAAATAGCATCATAAAGAAAAAACTACTATTGAACAGGTGTCAAATAGGTTATGATATGTCAACAGTCTACTCTGTTCACACAACTCCCTTCAACACAGCTCACTCATGTTCAACAATGGAGTTTTTGTTGCTACTTTGCTGTGGTATTCGAGTATCTCAGATGCCACCGAGCAAGTGCTGAACCAAATATACTATTTGACTGAAGGCTTCTGATTTTTGACGATCTCTGCCAACTGAGGGCTGGAGTGTCATTGCTTCAAAGTATCTGATAGAATGGTAAGTGAATTGGCATGCAGATCTCACATAACTCATAATTTCACCTCACTTTACATTCCTGTTGGGAATGCCTTAAATGAGAACTCTGTGTCTTATTTTGAAAAATATACCTCAGATTTGGTGTCACATATAGCAGAAATATCACTACAGATGAGCTATTGAATGAAACAGCAGCTTTAACGTTCCAGTAGAAAGAGTTGATGAGCGCTGATACAGCTTCTTATTTACGTGTTTTGAAGGTTTTTTTTTTTTTTTTTTTTTTTTTTTGCCAGAGAGTAGGTTATGAGATACTTATCTAAACAATGAAATAGCTTTGGTGTTATTTATGATAATTCAATTGACTGGAGCATTCTGTGAACACTATTTCAGCAAATCAAAGATGATAAAAAGCTACTTAAGATTGAGTGTATGTGAAGCAAGACTGTGAAATTCAGTTTTGTCAACAGAATACGACACAGCTGCTACATTTGGCTTCAATGACATATTCAAGGGGTTTTCTTTGCTCAAATTAAGAAAATATAAAGTAAAATTATAATAAAAACACAATTCTTGGAAAGGTATGTGTTCTCCTCGCTTAATTACAGCCCTTTATCTTTTATTTCCGATTAATAATTTATGCACTAATAATTTATAAGGGGCAAGTAAAATATGTTCTTTATTATACATCATACTAAAATATAGTAGATGCCATGAACATTA
This sequence comes from Schistocerca piceifrons, assembly GCF_021461385.2. NCBI lineage: Eukaryota > Metazoa > Arthropoda > Insecta > Orthoptera > Acrididae > Schistocerca > Schistocerca piceifrons. The sequence continues at coordinate 216,959,481 of NC_060149.1, read as the reverse complement.
AGACATATATTTAGCTTGACTTCCAATTTCTTTATACAGTTTATACAATGTTTTATTAATTTCCTACAATGATACATCTAATTTGTAGGGTGCAATATTTTTCCATTTATATAAATCATTTACGCAATATTTTTCAGTTGTTGTTGTTGTGGTCTTCAGTCCTGAGACTGGTTTGATGCAGCTCTCCATGCTACTCTATCCTGTGCAAGCTTTTTCATCTCCCAGTACCTACTGCAACCTACATCCTTCTGAATCTGCTTAGTGTATTCATCTCTTGGTCTCCCTCTACGATTTTTACCCTCCATGCTGCCCTCCAATACTAAATTGGTGATCCCTTGATGCCTCAGAACATGTCCTACCAACCGATCCCTTCTTCTGGTCAAGTTGTGCCACAAACTTCTCTTCTCCCCAATCCTATTCAATACTTCCTCATTAGTTATGTGATCTACCCATCTAATCTTCAGCATTCTTCTGTAGCACCACATTTCGAAAGCTTCTATTCTCTTCTTGTCCAAACTATTTATCGTCCATGTTTCACTTCCATACATGGCTACACTCCATGCGAATACTTTCAGAAATGACTTCCTGACACTTAAATCAATCCTGGATGTTAACAAATTTCTCTTCTTCAGAAACGCTTTCCTTGCCATTGCCAGCCTACATTTTATATCCTCTCTACTTCGACCATCATCAGTTATTTTGCTCCCCAAATAGCAAAACTCCTTTACTACTTTAAGTGCCTCATTTCCTAATCTAATTCCCTCAGCATCACCCGACTTAATTAGACTACATTCCATTATCCTTGTTTTGCTTTTGTTGATGTTCATCTTATATCCTCCTTTCAAGACACTGTCCATTCCATTCAACTGCTCTTCCAAGTCCTTTGCTGTCTCTGACAGAATTACAATGTCATCGGCGAACCTCAAAGTTTTTATTTCTTCTCCATGAATTTTAATACCTACTCCGAATTTTTCCTTTTGTTTCCTTTACTGCTTGCTCAATATACAGATTGAACAACATCGGGGAGAGGCTACAACCCTGTCTTACTCCCTTCCCAACAACTGCTTCCCTTTCATGTCCCTCGACTCTTATAACTGCCATCTGGTTTCTGTACAAATTGTAAATAGCCTTTCGCTCCCTGTATTTTACCCCTGCCACCTTTAGAATTTGAAAGAGAGTATTCCAGTCAACATTGTCAAAAGCTTTCTCTAAGTCTACAAATGCTAGAAACGTAGGTTTGCCTTTCCTTAATCTTTCTTCTAAGATAAGTCGTAAGGTCAGTATTGCCTCACGTGTTCCAGTGTTTCTACGGAATCCAAACTGATCTTCCCCGAGGTTGGCTTCTACTAGTTTTTCCATTCGTCTATAAAGAATTCGTGTTAGTATTTTGCAGCTGTGACTTATTAAGCTGATAGTTCGGTAATTTTCACATCTGTCAACACCTGCTTTCTTTGGGATTGGAATTATTATATTCTTCTTGAAGTCTGAGGGTATTTCGCCTGTTTCATACATCTTGCTCACCAGATGGTAGAGTTTTGTCACGACTGGCTCTCCCACGGCCGTCAGTAGTTCCAATGGAATATTGTCTACTCCGGGGGCCTTGTTTCGACTCAGGTCTTTCAGTGCTCTGTCAAACTCTTCACGCAGTATCGTATCTCCCATTTCATATTCATCTACATCCTCTTCCATTTCCATAATATTGTCCTCAAGTACATCGCCCTTGTATAGACCCTCTATATACTCCTTCCACCTTTCTGCTTTCCCTTCTTTGCTTAGAACTGGGTTTCCATCTGAGCTCTTGATATTCATAGAAGTGTTTCTCCTTTCTCCAAAGGTCTCTTTAATTTTCCTGTAGGCGGTATCTATCTTACCCCTAGTGAGATAGGCCTCTACATCCTTACATTTGTCCTCTAGCCATCCCTGCTTAGCCCTTTTGCACTTCCTGTTGATCTCATTTTTGAGACGTTTGTATTCCTTTTTGCCTGTTTCACTCACTGCATTTTTATATTTTCTCCTTGCATCAATCAAATTCAATATTTCTTCTGTTACCCAAGGATTTCTACTAGCCCTCGTCTTTTTACCTACTTGATCCTCTGCTGCCTTCACTACTTCATCCCTCAAAGCTACCCATTCTTCTTCTACTGTATTTATTTCCCCCATTCCTGTCAATTGCTCCCTTATGCTCTCCCTGAATCTCTGTACAACCTCTGGTTCTTTTAGTTTATCCAGGTCCCATCTCCTTAAATTCCCTCCTTTTTGCAGTTTCTTCAGTTTTAATCTACAGGTCATAACCAATAGATTGTGGTCAGAGTCCACATCTGCCCCTGGAAATGTCTTACAATTTAAAACCTGGTTCCTAAATCTCTGTCTTACCATGATATAATCTATCTGATACCTTTTAGTATCTCCAGGGTTCTTCCATGTATACAACCTTCTTTCATGATTCTTAAACCAAGTGTTAGCTATGATTATGTTGTGCTCTGTGCAAAATTCTACCAGGCGGCTTCCTCTTTCATTTCTGTCCCCCAATCCATATTCACCTACTATGTATCCTTCTCTCCCTTTTCCTACACTTGAATTCCAGTCACCCATGACTATTAAATTTTCGTCTCCCTTCACAATCTGAATAATTTCTTTTATTTCATCATACATTTCTTCAATTTCTTCGTCATCTGCAGAGCTAGTTGGCATATAAACTTGTACTACTGTAGTAGGTGTGGGCTTCGTATCTATCTTGGCCACAATAATGCGTTCACTATGCTGTTTGTAGTAGCTTACCCGCATTCCTATTTTCCTATTCATTATTAAACCTACTCCTGCATTCCCCCTATTTGATTTTGTGTTTATAACCCTGTAGTCACCTGACCAGAAGTCTTGTTCCTCCTGCCACCGAACTTCACTAATTCCCACTATATCTAACTTCAACCTATCCATTTCCCTTTTTAAATTTTCTAACCTACCTGCCCGATTAAGGGATCTGACATTCCACGCTCCGATCCGTAGAACGCCAGTTTTCTTTCTCCTGATAACGACATCCTCTTGAGTAGTCCCCGCCCGGAGATCCGAATGGGGGACTATTTTACCTCCGGAATATTTTACCCAAGAGGACGCCATCATCATGTAATCATACAGTAAAGCTGCATGCCCTCGGGAAAAATTACGGCTGTAGTTTCCCCTTGCTTTCAGCCGTTCGCAGTACCAGCACAGCAAGGCCGTTTTGGTTATTGTTACAAGGCCAGATCAGTCAATCATCCAGACTGTTGCCCTTGCAACTACTGAAAAGGCTGCTGCCCCTCTTCAGGAACCACACGTTTGTCTGGCCTCTCAACAGATACCCCTCCGTTGTGGTTGCACCTACAGTACGGCAATCTGTATCGCTGAGGCACGCAAGCCTCCCCACCAACGGCAAGGTCCATGGCTCATGGGGGGGTATTTTTCAGTAACACTTCTTTTTTATTAAACCTATTTTTGGAATTATAGAATTTCGTAAGTATGTCTAGTTTATTCTGGAGGAGCGGGGGAAGGGGACGGGGAAGGGGAAGTGGCAGCTTTAGCAGTTCTGCCAGAGGGTTGAGCAGCATCTCACTATGGCTCTCATGGACACTAATCCAGCCATAATTAATTGTTTCTGTTATTGAAAGACAGGAGACAGCATCAGAACATTGTATCTGTGTGTTCTTGTGTGCTACGAACAAGCACTTATGTTCAGCTATCAGGTTCCAGTTCTTATTTGTAAGCTTATCCGTTACATAATTGACTTGTTATTTCTATTGATTTGATTGCTAAAATGTTACATACTTATTTCTTGGTTTGTCTATATCCCTTATTTTATTGTTTATGGTAAAAGAAAGTTCAAGTGTAAAAGATGTATTAACTCCATTGGAAGAAGAAATTCAGTAAAGTGAGTTCACAGCAAGAAGCCTCAAATACCATTGCAGTAATTGTAGTTGTGGTAAAAAATGGCAAGATGCGTCAGAAAGGTAAATGTACCCGCACTCCTAAATTCATCATCATCATCATCATCATCATCCAACAAAATCGAGATCTTTCTATGTATGAAAAATGTGATGTTACAGTAGAAAGTGGTGAGAATTTATATGCTGCAGTTTAGCAAGAGCAAAGTATGATCCATATCTGTAACCCAAATTACTGTTAAAGCTATACAAATTGCATTTATCATAGTAATGTTGGCACATGATCATCACACAGTGACAGTATTCGCACGGAAATAATTGAGCAAGTGCTGTAATTAATCCCCACTCATTTAGATGATTTGTACCCGAGCAATACATACGTAGCAATGAAACCATTTACAGCGTGTACATATTAGGCCAACTCATTAACGTCTCCACTGTTTGCCACCAGCTTTGTTGCAGAATTTCTGTAAGAGGGTTGTGTTAACTGAATACCCTATATTCAGTAAAGATTATTGCAATGTCGTACGGATCTTATAAGCTCAACCAATGTTTCAGAATAATTTGTGCTAATAATTTGTGAAGAGTCCTGTTCACTGATTTAGTTTTTCAGTATTCCAACAATGAATTGAGTTCTATCAAATGTCCATATCTGTTCTCAAACCACTGATACAAAACTGATATTTTCAATGAAACAGAATATTTAAAATTTTCTGGTACTGCAGATTACCAGTAACCTTAATGCAAGAAAGCTTCATAATAAATGTATCAGGACTCATGTTTTTATCAAAGCAAATCACTTACAATAATGGCCCAGTGAGACACACGTAAGGTCACCTCCTTTCAGTGATCATACTACAATGAAAACATGTTTCATAATCTTCATTAATAAACTTATTTCTTGTTACTAATCAATTTGCAATTAAGAGTTGACATATACTGTGTAAGTAGTTAAGTCCAAGAAATATAACCAGTGGTCCTGACATTCAGATCAAAATTTTGAAACGAACTCCATAAAACACATATGTAGGGAAATACAATCAAGAAATTCTGTTAATCCTTGTGAAAATACGTTAAACTTTTTGTGCCTTTTTAGTCTCTGCTTCACTTGCTTCTCAAGGTATTAATCAGAACACTGCTTACTGTAATGTTAATTGAGTTACCAATTCAAAACCAAACATAAATATAAAATTCCTGTAAGGCAATTTATTTCAAAAAGTATTTCTCTTTCATTTTATTGCCATCAATTCATATGAGCATAATTCAGGAGCAACTAAGCTGTAATCAGTGAGAATACAAATTTCATCATCGTGAAGTCCTGATGCACTTCCTTTCCGCTGGCTATCATATTACCATTTCAATCAACCCAATTTGTTACATTTTGTAATTATCTACATAATGGTCTTTTTAGTAGACCCATTGGATGTGCAAATGGGCAAGGCCAAATATCACAGACCAGCCATAAGAGGTTCTGTAACAGGATAAATATAGGACTGCCCAGTGGCAGTCTTAGCTCAGTTTTCTGTTATCTGACCTGCCTCTGCAAGTGGGATTGTGCAGTGCTATGGCTGTTTATTTTGTGTTTAGTGTTATGATCCAAAAACTTGTGGTTTCTGCCAATTCTTGTCCATATGGGACTTTTATTACAAAATAAGTATTATCTGACTAAATCACACTTTGTTATCTGGACCTATCTCATATTAATTTCCATTGTGGTTCAAATGAATATTTCACCAAGAATTATTACTGTTTGGTTCATGGACTAACAAGTAATTTTACATTGTTTTTACAGTAATTACCTGTGTTAATAAACATTGTTGGCTCTCAGTGAGGGCTACAACAATATTATTAAAACAAAGATTTTTGTAAACCTTTTACTCATCAATTTAAATTCATTAATCAAAGCTCTTCCATATTTCTGTGTCAGATCTACTTATTTGTAATTTGTATACTGGCGGAAAATACAAATTGGAATATATGTTAATGATGACACAGCACCATCCAAGGTGGTTCAGTTCATGCTGTATAAGCAGTTTCTTTGTCAAAGTCTACAGCAATCCTATTTATTTATTTATTGCTCCTATAAATCTAAGCCTGTATGGTGTACAAAAGATAATGAATCATTCCTTAAGTACCACACACATTATTTTTTTCTCCATATATCAATTTAGCAAAGGTTAATATTCAATATCTTATTAGCCTATACACTTTACAAAAACAATCTTAATTTGTGCTGCAGTTTTCATTTTCTTGAAACTCCCTTATGTGTAGTAGCAGTGCTTCACCAAGTAATCCTTCTCTGTTGATTTGAAATTGTTTCTGTCTATTATTATTTTTGTGGATTTTGGTAATGCATTAACAGTTTGGTGTCATGGTGGATTATGCATTTCTTTAATAGTGCTGTTTCTTTTCTGTTGTACATGTGCATCACATATTTGTCTTGCATGGTAGCTATGTACAGATTCATAAGGACAATGCATGGACTGCTACTGTTTGAGTTTTCTTTTATAATTATTAAATTTTCTAGTATGTAAATACATGGATGTGGTAGTATTTTATTTTTCTTAAGTAGTGGCTTCCATCATGGTCTTTGATCTATCCCTTCCATTAGTCTAGAACCCTTTTTCTGTAATTTAAATTATTTCAAACTTGGTCCACAATTTCCCCAAAATACTACACAATATTTTAGTACTGAGTGAATATAAACAAAATATATGGTCCTGAGATTATCATATGATTATGAAACATGCTTTGCCCAGTTTTCTGTTTATGTAGCCTACATGTGTATCCCATTTCATATTCTGTTGTATGCATACACAAAGAAATTTTGCACACACTGCTTTGCCATTTTTTTAGCCATTTATTTCAGAATGTGGATTAGCTAATGTCCTATTCTTGGTGGTGAACACATCCACTGCAACAGTTTTTTCCCAGATTTATCATCAAGATGTTTGGATCAAAGTATTCTGCTATAGTCTTTGTGAAGGCTTTACTGTTGTTTTCACATATAGTTCACCACTGCCATTTGAGTTTACATATTATCATTTTGTCATTTGGAGATAGTGAGTGGAATTGTGGGCACTAGAAAATGAAGTGCAAAGTGGAGAAATTGGAATATTTCCAATGTATTCGCCTGTTTAAGTTCAATACAGAGATGACAGCACCAGAGGCAGCCAGAAACATTAGCATGATGTATGATGATAATGCCAATGGACAGAGCATGGCAAGAAAATGTTTTCTCATATTGAGGAGGATCATTTTGACATTAGTGACTCTCGATGTTCAGGAAGACCTTCATGTTTGAAGCAGATCGTTTAAATGCACTAATCCACAATCACTCATGTCAGTGAACTTGAAAACTGACAAATGTGATCAACTGTGATCAGTCCACCGCCATGTGACGTTTGTATGCAATGGGGTGGATTCAAAAATTACGTGTATGGGTACTGCATGCTCTAATCCAAAATCACAAAAACCAGCAGGCGGCCATATGCACATATCGACTTGCTCGTCATCAATTGGCTCATGAACAACATTGACTATTCCTATCCTGTATCACTGCTGTTGATGAGAGTTGAGCCCAAACAAAGCAGCAATTCCCCCTAACGCATCTGGACGAACAGCAACATTGTGGTGTACTATAAATTGCTTCCCCCAGGTGTAATAATCACTGCTGATATTTATCATCAATAACTAAGATGTCTTGCAGAGGCAATCCAAAAACAATGACCAGAAGACTGAGTGAAGTGATGCTACTCCACGATAATGCATGCTTGCATTCTGCTAGACCAACAAAAACATTGTACACGAGTTGTGTTGGTAAGTCATGATGCACCTACCTTATTCACCTGATCTTGGGTCCTCAGATTTTCACCTTTTCCTCTCTCTATCAAACAACATTCAAGGGACTTCCTTTCTGGATAAAATGCACTCTGAACATGACTCGACAAATTCTTCACCTCAAAATCACGTGACTTCTACAATCGCAGAATCAAAAAGTCACCCCAGCACTGGCAGACTGTTGTAAATAGTGAAGGAAAGTATATTATTGATCACTAAATTCTCTGTTATGTGTATTTGTTGTTTTTATTAAACTTACAGAGAAACACTATGAACTTATGCAACAACTCAAGACCACTCACATATATTAAGAACAGGATTGGACCCAAACAAGAACTTTAGGGAACTCCATGTTTGACCACTAATACATCACACTGATGGGTACTGACTGCCACATTTACTTTATATGTTATCTCTATCAGCTGTTTTATTTCATGGATGTATGATTTAATCCAATTATGTGCTGCTCCCCTAACACCTAAATTATGGCTCTTACCAAGTAATTTATCATGAATTATGGCATCAAACATTTTTGATAAACCTAGGAATATGCTCAGGGTATGTTCCTGCCTACCTATGGATTGTAGCATTACATACAGAAAAGAAAAGTTGCTGTTTCTGTTGAGTGATTTTTCCTAAAACCACATTGTGATTTTATTAGTATATTATATTCATTTATGAAATTAAACAGTCCTTCATAAAAAAATATTTCTCTAAAATTTTTGAAACTACAGACAGCAGAGAAACACTATTGCTGGCTTCTCTTTTTGTAGTGGTTTCACTTTAGTAATTTTTAAGCATGCTGGAAAACTGCCAGTTGAGAAGGATAGGTTTATGAGACAGATCAGTGGTTCAGAGATTAAGTCCATACATTTTTTACAATGAAATCTGGTATTTTATCTGTTCCTGATGAGTGTTTTGCTTTAACAATCTTGCTGTACTTTTTATATATTAGTTGGCATGAGAAATATTGTGTCATCTATCTGATTAATTTTTTATATCATTTGTATGGGATGTTTATGGGTCAGTCTGTTCAATAGGCTTTTCTGCTACATTCACAAAATCACTAAATTATGCAATACATTGCAGAGAACTTGTCAAAGTTGCAATATTGATTTCCTTTATTACTTGATCACTAGTTTTGAGACTAAGTTCATTATCAAGTCATCCCACAAGCTATACAATACCATACTTTACTGCAGCCACATGAATGTTCATTGTAGTACAACATATCTTTAGTATACAGCAGTACATCTACATCTACGTCTACATACATACTCCGCAAGCCACCGTATGGTACATGGTGGAGGGTATGCTGTATCACTACGCCTGCCCACCCTGTCCACCAGATCATTTATGCATACAAGAAATAAAAGCACTCCTATCACACTTCCCTGGGGCAATCCTGGCAATACCATTGTCTCTGATGCACACTCGCCATTGAGGACAACATACTGGGTGCTATTACTTAAGAAGTCTTCGAGCTGCTTGCATGTCTGGCAACCTATTCCGCATGCTCCTACACCAGAAATATGGGATCTGCCTGCTGCCCTTTATCCACAGTTTGCAGTACATGATGTGAGAAAAGGGCAAGTTGAGTTTCCGAAGACTGATGCATTCTAAAACCATGATGATTTGTGGAAATAGGCTTTCCAGTCTCTAGGGAATTTATTATATTAGAACTCAGAATATGTTCTAGAACTCCACAAAAAACTGATGTTAAGGATATTCTTCTGTAATTTTGTGGGTCTGTTCTTTTAGCCTTCTTATATACAGGAGTCACCTATGCCTTTTTTTCCAGCTGCTTGCGATTTTGTGCTGGCAAGAGATTTATGAGAAATGTAAATAAGGGGCCAATGCTAAACAGTAATCTTTGTAAAAGTGAACTGCAATTCCATCAGGACATGGTCACTTATTTGCTTTCAACTCTTTCAGCTGTCTCTCTACACCATCAATGCTTATCACTGTGTCCTATATAGGAGACACTGTGTGACAGTAACAACAGTATATTTCTACGATTCTTCTGTGTGAAAGATTTCTTGAATGTGGAATTTTGAATTTCGGCTTTCATTTTGCTATCTTCAACTACCACACCAGACTGGTGAGTGAGTGAGTGACAGGATGGAAGCCTTAGACCCACTTAGCGAATTTACATAGGACCAGAATTTCTCAGGTTCTCGATCAGATCTTTTTCTAAGGTACAACAGTGGTAGTTGTTGTATGCTTCACGCATAGATCTTTTCACAGACACACGGACCTCTAACCTTTGCCTGTTATCCTGTGTGCGTTTTCTTTTGAACTGTGAGTGCAACAGCCTTTGCTTCCTCAGAATTTTCCAAATTTCATTGTTACACCACAGTGTCTTTTCCACCCTTAATACACTTACTAGGTACATACTGGTCCACAGCATGATTTACAATCAGTTTAAACTTTGCCCATAATTCTTCTATGTCCACCATACTGGAACTAAACAATTGCAATGCACTAAATGAGATGATAACAACTGCTTACCTGCTTTTTCAATCAGAAACACTCTCCTAGCCTTCATGATTGATTTGTTAACTTTTCAAAACATATACGATGATATCATGATCACTAAGCCCTGCCTCTATACTGACGCCATCAATATGGTCCGGCCTGTTTGTAGCCACAAGGTCCAAAATATTTCCACCATGTGGGCTGCCTAACTAGCTGCTCAAGACAGTTTTTGGAAAATGTGTTCAAAAGTATTTTGCAAGACTGTCTGTCTGCACCCCCCCCCCCCCCCCCACAATGAATCTGTAGACGTCCCAATCTATACTTGATAGGTTAAAGTCGCCTCCAACTATTATTGCATAATCCAGGTACCTACGCACTACTGGCCGTAGACTTTCTTTGAATGACTCTAGAACTGTCACAGCAGAGTCAGGTGCTGATAAAAGCATCCAATAATTAACTTTATTTCACCTAGACCTGTTATACATGACCAGATAACTTCATTGTCACCCTTAATTTCAACATCAACAGACACAATATTTTTGTCAACTGCAATGAACACTCCCCCTCCTATGGCATCTAATCTGTTCTTCCAATAAATATTCCATGACACTCTAAGTACCTCAGAACTTTCTATTTCGGGTTTTAGCCATCTCTCAGTCCTAGGAATAATTTGAGCATGAGGAGTTTCCTGGATGGCAGTAAATTCAGAAACTTTATTGTGAATACTTAAGACAATTTACTGATAAAATTTTACAGTCAAAATGCCTCTACTCTGTACGCGGTCTGATGTTCCTATCTGCAAATCAACTAGTGAGTACTCATCAGAGTACCTCAGACTAACATCTAGCCTAAAAAAAAAAACCATGTGCACCCCACAAGTACTCTGCTAACCATGTAGCTGCTTCTCTCATGTAGTGCACACTTTGACCTATCAACATGTAGTGCACACTTGACCTATCAAGGTGAGTCCTAAAATTCCCTACCAGATAACACAAGTCTAGAAATCTGCAGCCAAGACCGTCACAGAGTAAACGATGCCTTTGTTCGAGACCCTCCACTCGACTCCAAACTGAAGGATCCTGATCAACTCTGGGAACAATGCTGCAAATTGCAAGCTCTGCTTGCACTCTGCCAGCAGCCTTCACCACCTCGGCCAGCTGTCTGTCTGAAATGAGGATGGCTTCAGGACCCGTGTGACAGGCATTGTTGTTCCCGACATTAGCCACATCTCGCAGGCAACTGCACCCTGCACTATCGATAGTCGCAGGCAAGGCCACCTCCTCACTTATTACACAAGGACTGAACATTCTGATGGAAAAGCATAAAATTAGGGACCACTTTTTGTGGATTGCTTGGTTTAGCACATACTTCTGTTTTGCTTTCTGACTCCTGTTTCTCCTTTTTTTGAGTAGATGATTTATTCTACTGGAGGACAGAAATCTAATATTTTTGTATTCTTATTTAAATTATCACCCTCTTTACTAAAACTTAGTTTACCTTGTTTTTTTATAACTGCACACATATCTACCAAAACTTTACTGCAAGTTCAAATGGAATTCATCTTGTATTAGGCAGTTACTGGTAACGAATTTATTAAGACCTAAAAATACTGCCCCTAAAGTATCACACTGTTTTCCCATCCAGTTCTTTATTCTGTTCTGTTTATCTATCACTCACTGATCTTCTATGCACAATTCCACTTATCACTATCTTGGACCCGGGACAGACAGTTTTGGCTGTTCTAATTATTTTTGTTGTTTTATTTATGATCTGAATTTCACTGTAGCTGCGAAGACAATCTGTCCCAACATGCACAAAGACACTTTTATATATTTCACTGCAGGCTGTAGACCAAACTACCTCTGAGTTTTGGTTGGCAATCCAGATGTTTCTCAGGTGTTTATTCATCTGAGGTATCCAAATCCCAGGTCTAGCATTAATTTTACAATTCAGGACATCGATATTTTTCATAAGAGAATAGCCAATTAAAAGGCACTAGTTTTTGACATGCTGTTTCTCTTTGTAATTATCAGTTCTCTTTGTGTTTATTCCTAAACCTTTGTCTCATGGGTCATAACCTTGTGGAAGACACAGGTGCAAGACCTTTTCCACACACATAAACCACTCCTATTCCAGAACTGTCATCATCATTTTCTATGCCAGCAAAGACAGGGCCTCCTGTAAAAGCTGCTACACCATAACCAACTAGTCTGTAACAACTACATAGCATTCTATGTAAGTAAGAGCAACAACAAACAGTCCACACTTATGAATTGCAACCACCAAACTAGCTAAAGTCAAGTGGAGTGAGATGTTGCAGAACATGCTGCCCAATATAATTTGGTTGATTACATTGTTGCTTCACCACATAGAATATGGATTCCCTCCCCCCCCCCCCTCCAAAAATCACCTGCCACTCCCGCCAACATGTTTTACATTACTGTGGATAAGAGAGCTCTCCCTCTGATACATCCTTCATTGCAACAACCCCCTGTCCTTAGTCTCACCCCCTGTCCTTAGTCTCCCCCTCTCAACTGGTCCCTCTCCTCCATCTGTCTCCACCCTTCCCCGACCCTCTCCTCTTCTTCCCATCCCATTCCACACTACTCCATTACTTATCTCTCTATCTTTTTTTATTTTTTTTAAATATATACTTCAGTGTTTCTCCTAATGGTCGCCCACCACACTACTGAACACATCATCAAATCCTCTCCTCATTCTGTCCCTCCGCCTCCTTCTTTCCAAGTTAAGATCGCTTTGTTACCCGCTACTGAACACAAGACAGTAGATAGATTTCATTATTAAGGTTTCCAAAGCTATGCCTACATGAGCATATACTTTATTTTGCAGCTATTTTTAACCTGAAATATCACATAAATTATTTACATTTCATATTTGTTATGAGTAATAACTTGTTTGGTAGTGCCTTTTGTCTAACAATTGATTAGTGTCCCCTCAACATTACAATTTGTCACGATAGGTTTTTCATGGTGACTTACTTGCTATTACAGCCCCCCTACCCCTCTTTTTTGTAACATGGCCTCTATTTTTTATACAATTTGGTCTTTGTACACTATTTCCAAAAAGTGTGAGTTTTAGTGCAGTATTTTAAGCACTTTTTCTTTCAACATAGGCCTACATTTTGCTGCTGGAAATTATTTTATATCCATTTTAGTTCACTGATTATAAACTCAAAACTAGTTTCACATTCATTGTTTTTTAAATTTCATCCTCATCATTTATATATGCTTTCTTTTTACATGCAAAATTAACATTTTTTCAGAGATATACTTTTATATTGGCCACCATATTTTATATCTTTCTAAAATTTCTTAAATCCTTTCACTGGTGTCTACAAGATCATGGAGCTTTGCCATGCATTATTCTAGATAGATCTTCTAGTACAACCAAATGTTGTTTTCCAAAAGATGAGTTACCTTAGCGTTATTCCATAAGACATCAGGAAAATAAGAGGTTGTTTTAATGGCTTCAACGTCATTTAGGTAGTTGGTTAAGAAGTTTCAGAATGTTTTTCCTCTGTTTAAATTCTCCTCAAAATGTACATTCCAAAATTATAAGATTATTTTCCACCCATTAAGCCACATTTCTCACTGATGTTTAACCACTATTGTGCCGCACCAGTTATAACTACTTTATATAAATTAGGGGAGGTACTATTTATGGAAAGAACATGTTATATATAAGGAGTAATCAAAAGGTTTTAGTTTGAGGGCGCTGGTGGAGAATATATGCACCGTAGCACGACTGCAATACAGATGTACGAACACCTACATGTAGGCAATGGATTAGAGTGGCATTTCTGTCTTTCTGGTGAGTGTGCAGTACATGCAAAAATGTGAACTATACCGAAGTCATTACCAAATATGTCCAAACAGAACCACTATGCAGTTATTTTTTTCTTGGCTGGAAAAAAAAAAAAAACGGTAGGCATCCAATGGAGAACTAAGAATGTGTATGGAGCAGCATGTCTGTTGAAAACCACCATTGTGGAATGGTGCGCCATGGAGTGCTGCTGCTTCATGTTAATGCATGTCCCCATACCACAAATGTAATAACGCATTAGTTATGCCAACTCAAGTGGAAGACACTTGAACACTCGCCCTACAGTCCTGATCTCCACCCACACAATTATAATTCCTTCAGTCCTTAAAAAATGCTTTAAAGGATGTGCAGCAGGCAGTTATGCACTTCTTCACACAGGAGGACACGGTCTTTTACCAAACAGGTATCTTCAAACTGGTGCATCGGTGGGATGACTGCCTCAGTGCTCATTGTGATTTGCCTGACTGGCATACCGATTTCAGTCTGTATAGCCTCTGAACAGAAACTTCTTGGTTGCCTTTTATGAATCTTTAAGAAAGCTATTCATCCTTTCCTACAGTCTTTTTAATCAATCCAAATATGGAAAATACTTATGTCATCAGTAAAAAGTACACATTCTAATCACTGAATAATAAAAGGAAGGTCATTTACATACTAAGAACAGCATAACACCTAAGACTGAAACTAATCAAAGGCAAGAGATGCCACAACATCCTGAAAACTTTTGCTCCATTATTTAAGAAAACGGTCTGCATTCTTTTTGCTGAACCCAGTGTGATCCAACAGTCATCCTAACAGTTTCACTTTCTGCTATCAAAAGTCAAGATTTAGACAGTTAATAAGTCACAAAATATACAAAAAAACTGTATTATTTCATTATTTAATTTTTGTAACACAGCGCCCATGATGGTTAATCAGAACAACATTTTTAGATGATAAATAATTGTACTGTGCATGCGCATAATGATTTTTATACCCCTTATTTGGCAACAATTAGAATAGGTGTCTTTCTTTTCAAGTTTCTCGGCAGTAGGCTCAATTTAAATGTAAATATTTTCACCAGGAAAATTTTTGCTGTGATTTGTAGGCTGTAGGCTCCTGAGAATATCACCATCTTTGACACAGTTCCAAAGACGTGTGAAATACCTAACTGACGAATGAACATTGCAAGTAATAAACTGTGACAGGTGTGATATGTTCTAAAACTACCCTCAAGTTAATCAACAGCATTCAGCTATATTTATAGTGGACTAAATAAGCATAAAATCAAATTTTCAAATCAATATATTAACTAGGAGTAGTATCAATCATAAATAGAACATTAACAGATTACTAGCACAAAATCCAGTATTATGATATGTAATCAAAAAACAGTTAAACTACTGCACTAAGGATACAGAGCATGCAATTCTGATTTAAACCTTTTCATTTTCTTCTGTACCACTCTTGGATATGAAATGCCAGTACTGTAGAAAGTTAAATAGTCAAAGTTCTTTTTTGTGCTATTTAAAAGCAAACACATATGCCATGTTGAAAAATGCAGAAGTACTGGTACTCTCGATATTAAATCCAACTGCTAACACCAAATCAGCCTTTCTACATGCACCACAGCTGCTGATCAAAATATTACTACTGATAAAGATACATAAATTCATAAATTTACACCAGGGTGAAATGACCATGTTTACATAAAAAAAAGTGGATCACAAAACTTTTAAAGTTAATTTGAATTTTAAATTTTAGATAAATTTCTGCATCTTTAGCATGCTTGGATTTGAGTGCATCTACAATTTTTTTGTGATTACAATAACTGTTATGAAAACAATGTTAAGTTACACAGGAAGAACATTTATTTACAGATGACCAGTTTTAGAATGCTTGTCTATTATCGAATCAGGCATAATTATAAGTCCTGCATTATACCAGTCATACAAGTGGAAAACTGGCCATGAAATCAGTAAGTGTGATACAAAACATGGCCTCCACATGTGCTCATCGCTAACTGTCAGAACAAACACTCTTCATTTCATTTGACAGCCCCATTGAAAGATAAATCTGTCAGATGTTAATCCTACATTCTTTTACATATCTCTCAGTCCTACAAATATATCATACTTTAGAGTGCAAACATTTACAGTCACATTATATTTATTCCCAGTATATACCAGAAACATTTTTGCATGTTTTATATATGAAACCTTCCAATTTTCGCAGCACTCATAGTTCTGGATAAAACCTTTAATTGAAAGTAGTGTGTTTACTCTCTTTTGTATAACAAAAGTCTTTAAATAATATTTATCTTTAAACTGGGTTTTAATGTTATCTCAAATCAACCAAGTGTCCTTGCCAACATTTAAAGAAATTATATCTCCTCTACACAAAGCTAATCATCTGGAGGAGCATGAATTCTTGGGAACTTTTGAAAACAATTGACAGTCCCATTTTGCATTTAAATCTGTCATCCAATAAATAACCAACTTTTTTGATAGTAGGTTCCCAGCATCTTAGCTTATTTGCACTGTCCTCAGAATATGTAATATACAGCAATGATACAGCTACACTCTTACCACGCTCAGTATGCAGCATGTAATAAAGCTTGAATTTTTATGAGCATCTCAGAAATTTACTGTTCACTCACAGTATAAAGAAGAAAAAAAAAAAGAACTATGATGTTTCCAGACATGAAAAATGGGGCAAAATCACTTTCTAATCAATCACAATGAATTGTGCAGATGATTAAAATAATTTACCTGGTTGCATGAACAACTGTAATCAAAGACAAGCTTAAAAATAAAGTAAGTACTGGACACGACACTCTGCTGTTATCATCCATACATTAGCAACAATAGGTGTGTTATTCACAGTTTCGTTCCAGGTGTTCTGAAAGAGTTGCTCTCCACATTATTTTGTAGTTGCTTTCTGCATTTTGGGTATGTACTTGCAATTAAGGCTGCGTTGATCAGCTGATCCCTGATGTAACCTGATGTCCAGGAGTTCAGCTGGACAGTGATACTACAAGTTGAGGAAAGCCATGATTGTGATTATCAGAAAACGCTTCACTGTAGTTGCTGAACAATTCATGTAAGAATTCAGAAGACAGATTGAATTTGACGGTTATGTACTTTTCATTGATGGCAGACTGTGTCACAGGACAGAGCAGAAGGCCTATATAAGCTTAAATTGCTGCCTCACAATTGGTGTTTCACCGTTCTGCAATACACGCAAGTTTCGCTTCAATGTACCTCTACAAAATATGTCACCTGGGTGCTGTATTCTAATTGGCCACTTAACAAACTGCCAACACATCCTACAATTCCACTACACCTCTCAGCAAGAACTGCCAACATTCCCCCACAAAACATACGAGAGCTATTCACAAAGAAGGGAGCGTTTCCATCTGATGCCGCTAGGTGCGCACCGATGGCGTATATTTTGGTATGTGCGTGCTCGGCAGCTCAGTCGGCATCCATCTGTGACAGCGGGAACGTCTCTGTGCATCCGGATTTTTCGATAATCAAATTTGAAATGTGCGCTGCAATCTAAAATCACACCAGTTGTGAGGTGCGATCCGTGATATGGTTTTTGTTGGCAAAAATCCTAAAACCTATAGAAATTTATAGTGAACTGTGCGAAGTGTACGGGAACAGCGTAATGTCTGAATGTTCTGTCTGGAAATGGTGCATTCAGTTTAAAAATGGCTGAACCAACGTTCATGATGAAGAGAAGAGTGGTCACCCAAGCATTGTGACTGATGATCTTGTCGCTAAAGTTGATGAAAAGATTCGTGAAAACCATCGCTTCACAATAACGGAGCTTTCGCTTTCTTTTCCACATGTTTCATGGACTTTGTTGTTTGAAATTGTCACTCAAAAGCTAGGCTACCACAAATTTTGTGCACGATAAGAACAGTGAATGGGGGCAATGTTGATATTTCTGGAGGCCTACCACAAACATGGTGATTCATTACTGGATCAAATTGTAACAGGTGATGAGACTCAAACACGTTAATTGCGAGACAAAATTACAGTCTTACAGTCCATGGACTGGGGGCACACAAGGTCCCCCCCAAAAACCAAGGAAATGTTTGCAACCTTGTCAGCATGGAAGTTGATGACGACAGTGTTTTGGGATAGGTAATGTGTGCTGCTTATTGATTTTCTCAAACATGGAGCAACCATAAATTCTGCCTGGTGCTTTCAAACTTTGCACATCCGTAGAAGAGCAGTTTAAAACAAACACCGAGGAAAGCTGACGTCCAAAATTTCGTTTTTGCACGAGATTGCCTGACCTCTCATGGCAAATCACACTAAAGAACTCCTTAATTCATTCAAATGGGTAATTTTTCCTCACCCGCCCTACAGCCCCGATCTCGCACCAAGTGACTTCCACTTGTTTCCCAAGATGAAGAACTGGCTTGCAACGCATCGCTTTGATGACGACGCAGAACTCCAGGCGGGCATGACTTACTGGCTGAAGTCTCAGGTGGCGGAATTTTATGACAAAGGTCTTTCAAAGCCTGTCCATCACCATGATAAGTGCCTCAATGTGTTTGGTGACTGTGTGGAAAAGTGGTATGTCCGTTGCTCTTCAGATTTATATAATAAAATGTATTTCTTGCACTTCGGGGTTTTTTTTTTTTTTTTTTTAAATGCCAAAATGTTCCTTACTTTCTGAATAGCCCCCCTGTAACAGCACTTACTCTATACTGAAGGTTTACCATAATCACAATACCTAAAATTATTATTGAACCCATTAACAGGGCTCCGTGTGAAACATTTAGCCATGACACTTACAAACATCAGAGACCTTCCTTCCCTTTATTAAAAATGGAATACTGAATACACAAACATATTAAGTTCCGATGGGCTGCAAAACATTTAGGATTATCTCATTAATATTTCCTTAAAAATTTATTTTCTAATCTTTCACTTGGTAGTTTTCAAAATTTTATTGATTTAAGTAGAATCTACACTATCTTCCTCCACTTGGGGCTTTCATACTACAAAGGTAACTCTGAGAAATACAAATTTAATCATGTAAGATTCAAATTTCTGCTTTGATAGCCTAATAGTAAGGTTGCTGCTCATGAAAAACAGGACATATGGGTTGAAGTCATCACACAACCTTTTATTTGTCAATTCAGAGAGATTCAAACTGTTGTCATTCTGTACACTAATAATTAGGTCCCTGCATTACATACCATCAACTGATAAATGAAATCCCCATCTTTATATTCCTTATCGCCAATTATCACGGGGATTTCTGTAGTTGTCTTGGACCATTTTGACAGGGCTGCTTGCAACTGCTCTCTCTCCTTTGACCCAGGCTGATACTCTGAAAATTCACAAAGACATTGCAATATCTCTTAATTAAATCATTTCATAAAAGGGCAAAATTTTAATAATATGATAATAATAAATTTCTACATGTCAACATTGACAAATAAAAATAAAACCATATTTCAACTGTAATTACAAAATAATATGCCAAATTACTTGAACAAAATATATCTGATGATGTAGGTTTGAAATGTATGAAAATGTGCAGACTCACAGTTTTCTAAACACGAGACACTAACAAGCCTTCCACACACATAAACTACACAATGCTTATCAACAAATATGTGCTTTTAACATTTGGGGGGGGGGGGGGGGGGGGAAGGAATCAAACCCCCATTACAAAAGGAATGTGAAGAGAGGGAAAGTACAAATATAAACCACAATTCTCTCTTATTTGTCACATTAACTTGTGCCTTCACCAGATGATATGATAGTACATCTTCCACAACCACAATACAAACCTATTTACTTAAGTAGCTCAGGATTCAGTGTCATTATTATTATTATTATTATTATTATCATCACTCATACAATCAGCTATCAGTGGCCTGCAGATATGTTTAACTCGACAAAGTGAACAGATTATGTTACATTTTTCAACGTCATTTTCTGCTGAAAGTTTGCTTCCCAAAAATAAAAAGAATCCAATTTTCTGCTGAAAGTTTGCTTCCCAAAAATAAAAAGAATCCACACACTTTCCTAGGAAGGACAGTAGCAGTGCAAAGGAAAACTGCAAATACTGTACAATTGTTCTGCAACATGCAATGCACTTACCAAGAGTAGGTTCATTCTTCACAGTAAAATCTTCTACTGTACCAAGTGCACTGAAGAATATAATCTGCATGACAGAAACCTGTAATGGAAAAATATATATATATCTCAATACGCATGACACATACTTTATTTTCAGCTGGTAAGAAATAGTTGGATAACTTCACAAAACTCCTTAAAAATTTACTGAGAACTACCTGTTTTAATTATCCTTTACAGAGAAGTAAGAAGACAAGAGTACAGAGTTAATGTCTAATTGATTTCACTGTACATTGAGCACCAGCAAAACCGGACTGGGGGAGAGAGAGGGGAGGGGGGTGGAGGGATGTGTGTGTGTGTGTGTGTGTGTGTGTGGGGGGGGGGGGGGGGGGAGAGAGAGAAAGAGAAAAAGAGAGAGAGAGAGAGAGAGAAGCTATACTCTTACATAATGTACCATGTCCCCTTTTGTCTCAAGTAAGCCAAGGAAATTACAAGAAACTTAATTCAGTATGCCTTTTGCACATGCACTGCACTTGTACTCAAGTCACTTTTGTAGTTCAGTTGCTGACATTTTCTAGATACGTTCAAATACTTATTAGAAAAAGCACTTAATGAAAGGCTGAAAGATTTATATGAGTCCCGACAACAGGACTGAGTAGATTGCTGAACTGATGCATTTGGTACCACCTTTCAGCTTTGAGCTGTGATGCCATGGTGCTGGGAGAGTGACATCATGCAAAAGTGCTGCTTTCGAAAGTTAGTTTGTTTCATGTAGGGGCATTCTTTAATTTATATGGTGTTAGTAGAGATTTTTTTGACTGTCCCAAAAGTGGGTACAAGTCATCTGGGGTAGTATGTTTTTAAACTAGTTTGGTGTGTGCTTGTGTTGGAAAACAGTGTACCTGTGTGCATGGGGGGAGGGGAGGCAGAGGCATGGTACATGTGTGTACATATACTGTGATGATAATTCCACTGGTACTTGAATCTGACATTTTTTATTAAGTTCTACAGTTGTTTAGTACACTCTGGGGAAGATAATATTGAAAGTCCTGTTGACCAGGAAGTGAGATCAAGCTAGAAGAACTCTTAAACAATTGAAAAAAAGGGTGTCTTTACTCCCAACTGACCATGACTTATTTCAGTCTGTTCTCTTTTCTTTTTTCCCTTCTATAATAACTACAGAATCAAACTTAAAAATTTAACTGTACATTACCAAGGCCCTGGATATCATGGCAGTAAAATTGTTGGTTAACAGCTGCAACACTCATAGTACAAACTGTCTACAAGGTTTGCATCACTGTCATATTGTGTAAATTTTCGTGGAGTTCAGAGCAATCTGGCTGGCACTTAAAAAAAAAATAATTCTGAGTATGTCTTTTTATTGTGGAATTCTATTGACATGCTAGTTTAATTCAATTTAATGTTTAGCGTATTTTGTGGTTTATGCTGAAAATTAGTGTACTGATTAAAAATTGTATAAATGTGTTGTTACTGTTCATGGTGACTTAACCACTGCTCACTTCTTTTAAAGTGAGAAAATTAGCATCACCCTCATGATAGGGGGCCATGCCCAACACCTGCTTAACAGCAACCATGGGTGGATTTCTTCCCACAGATTCCCAAGCCTGATGATACATTCCTTGCCAGAGGCCAACACCAGAAGAGGTATCTTTTGGGATCCTAAGCTTAATGTTTACTTCAAGCTACTTTATTTTTTTTTTTTTTGCAGGTCTCAATAATTTGTTGTAGACTAACATGAGGAAAAATATTACCATCGGCTGGATGATTCATGAATGGTGCTGAAATAACTGCAGTAATGTTCTGTTCCAGAACCCAGTACTTGTAACTCCTTTGTGGCCAATAAAATGCTGCATGCATTTATGAAAAAGAGTGGTGAATTGGAAAGATCTGTGAGACTTCCCAATATTGTACTTTTGTATCTGACTGTTGTCCTACTCTAGTTCAGTTTGACTTTCCACAAAACCACCAACTCCCGCAGTTGTCCATTTAGTTACCTGTTCCATATTAGGAATTGGATTTACTTCAAAATTGACAATTTTAACTTTTTTTTTCTCTCTCTCTCTTTTTTTGCAGTACTGTAACGTATGTTTGTTATGCAATAGGTACCATCACTTAATTCAGTTGGTGATGCAATTTGGCCATTCTGATGACGTCACTGCTCAATACCATTGGACAGTATCAAAAGCTTCTGATGGTTCTTTGGTGTCAACAAACAGGAAAGAATTTGGAAATTGACTGGGGTAGGAGCTATTTTACATTTGGAATAACCATTTAAATGCTATATATATATATATATATATATATATATATATATATATATATATATATATATATATATATATATATATGCAGAATTGACTAAGTTTATCAATAACATACATGGTTCAGCACTTACTACCTCAATATTGCTCTCTCTTTACTTTGCACACAAAACCAGAAACTTGGGAGAGTTGCAGAATTTTACAAAGAATATAAATACTAGTAATTAAATCGCAACATATGACCACATTCGGACAGATCTTACATCCAGCCCTGTGCCTTATGTTGCCAAGCAGAGTACAGTGAAACACTGAGCTTTATCAACCAATTGGGGACTGATGACCTCAGATGTTAAGTCCTATAGTGCTCAGAGCCATTCGAGCCAACCATCAACCAATCATTTCAATGCATGAGTAGCAGTGTGAAACTGAGGTGTATGTATGCGGGTGGTTTGAAGGTGAAAATACCTGAAATCTCCTAAAACATAACTCCAATTATTCTCTTACATATAAAATCAAAGCACTACTCCACACAAAATTAAATAAATCAGACAGAAGAAACAAGATAACTATTACTCCTCTAAAATCTTGCCCATTTCAACTGTGCATACAATAACTGTAAAGCTTAGCAACTAAAAGTAATAAATGGCATTAATGAAACTCATGCAGGTTTCCTAGATATCTGACTGCAAGAAGGCAAACTCAACATTAGTCATAGGCTGCACAACAAAGTTTATTCATATATACTTATGAGCCAAAACATTATAACTACTGCCCACCATGAGACTGAATGCCACCTGGTGGAATCATTGTGTGCACTATTTAGAAAAGAAAAAATATATATAACACATCTGGGATGCCATCAGACAACAGCTCTGTGCCCACAAACCACCAGTCCATGGTTTATGGAATTATTTGAATTGTGTAAGTATCTGGCGCAACATATCTCCTGAAACCTACAATGACTTGTTAAATCTGTGCCATGCAGAATTGCTGTTGTATCACATTCCAAAGGTGGTGCAACACATTATCAACCAGATGGTAATATGTTTTTGGTCATCTGTGTATGTACACAGCACCTCTTTCTACAGAGGCTACAAATTGGAGAAGTGTTATTTTATTCATCTTCAAATCTGGCACCAAGCCATAAACCAGATAATAATCACATAGCAAGTACACACTTCTGGAATCTTGTGCATAGCTGATAAGCAAGACAGCTGCCATAAATGCTTCAAACATGTTCAAATTTTGAAATTATCCATCTTAAAAGATATTACAGCTCTTTCTGTGTGTAAAACAGACAACTATACTCCACAATGGAATGCTCAACAGACTAGCATGCATGGTGGATTCACAAGATGTGTTCAGTAAATGGGGGGGGGGGGGGGGGGGGGGAATTGCAAAGCTCTGTCCTCCCTCATGAGACATTTAAATACCAACAAACAAAACACTATTCATTTATATTAATCATTCAAGTGCATTGAATCATTGAGTACATATGGTACAGCCAGCTCACAAAGTATCAAGCAATATGGGTTTTTGATGAAAAAAATCATGAATTTCAATGATCAGCTTGTCACATACAATAAACTAAACAAAATAACAGCTTTGCTTCAGAATACTTCTTTTGTACAAGCAAGTGGCATTTGCATGTACACAAACAGTAATTATATACACAACCAACAGCTACCCCATCCCTCCACAGATCACAGTTGTTAGTACAATTCTGAAAAAAATCAGCAGTTGGCCTTCTATTTGGTTGGTCATCATACATTTTACAAAGGGACAATACAAATTCTAAATAAATTGTACTTAATTTTGAGATATCCTGAACGTGGAAAACTTGGAAACTGCTTTGACCCAGGACATAATGCTAGTGGTATGTGTGATGTTACAACGGCATGGAGATTTGAGTTGGTTGTGTTTGTAGATGTCGTGTTGTTGTATTTGATTGTGCTCTCAGGTAGTGGATGTGGACATGCTGAGTTTCACGTGTGGTACTGGGTTTATTTGAGTTTTGTTGTCATTGTGCTAACGTGGTTTTGAGTTTAGGTAGTTGGTGTGGTAATGTGTTTTGTGGAAGTGTTTTCAGTGAGTTATCACGGTTTGTTTATGTGTTTGGCATTTTTGTTACATCTGATTAGTTTGGTGTTCGTTGTGCAGAAAGAAGTCTAATTTTTTTTATTGTTTTTTTGTTAGGTATGGATATGACAGTGAAGTTCACAAGTGTATCATTATGTTCTGAGATCGGTGGTGATATGCTGTTTGACACACAGTTTCTGCAGATGTTCGGTCTTGTTGTGTCACTTTTGTGGCAACAACATGGGGTTCTGGCAGGTTGAACCATGGACACGTATATGTTGCATTATTGTGGCGCGCATCTCTCTCTCTCTCTCTCGTTTTGGTTTTATTCTACAGTAATTGTGATGTTTTGTGTGTGGTATATTTATGGTAGATCGGCTGTACTTTAATTGATGTAGTGAATATGGGATATCTGGGTTTCTGAGTTGCTGGGGTTTTGGTTCCACTTTTTGGAGTTGTAGGTGCTGATTTTTTGGTATTGATAGCTGCAGTTGAGCTATATAGGTCAAGAGAAATGTCCAGGCCCACTTTCTGGAGTTTTAGGGGTTGGTTTTTTTTGGTTATTTCTCTCTGTGGTTGAGCCATAAAGGTCAAGGGAAATGTCCAATTACACTTTTCGGAGTTGCAGAGGTTGGTTCTTTGGTACTGATGTCAAAGGGGCTGTTTTTCATAGTTTGTGAACAAATGATCTCAAGATGTTGACTGAAGATACTTTTAAAATCAATTCAAGCATAGCTTATCTATAAATGCCAGTATAAGATGGATTTAATATAAATAACAATGTAAGCAACAACCTTGTGCTAGAAATAACTATAATGGTAAATTGCATATAAAACCAACTGCGTACTATGGAATGAATTACTGTCCTGCTTAAGGGGTTCATGGGCATTGCATCAGATAATGTTGTCAAAACTACACAGTATTTCAGTGAGACAGCTACTTGCTATCTTGAAGTGTCCTGCAGTTTGCATTATTTAATGGTAGCATACTGTGAAAAAATAATGTTTTAATTTTTACTCTGCTGACAGTGAGTGTGGATGGAATGTTACATGTTATGAGCAGAAAGTAAATTTAGTATTAGACCATTTGGCTTTAAAGAGAATGCTGTGAACTACCATACAAAGTTGTAAAGTGAATAATCTCACTTTACAACTAATTCTCTGGCCAACTACTCTAGTTATTGCACAATTAATTAACAGTCCATAAGCTTCTAATCTATGTTAGCAACAATTACATTAATTACAAAATAATGAAAAATTACAAAAGAATTTCAGGCTCTACTGCATAAGTTAAATATTTTCAGCTGGCAGATTAGCCAGCCTTGCAGAAAACACTTCAAAATCCCTTAATATTGCAGCATCTAGTTGTTTATAAACACACAAGCTAGTTATTTAATGTATGCTACAAAAAGAAAAAATTAATATGAGATTATTATGTACATAGCACCAGAACCAGCCCCTATGTAGATTTTCCTTCTTCCAAGACTGTCCCTGATCCACAGTAACTACAAGTATCTAGCAGGCAATCTTTCAAATCATATCTCCAATTGTTTAGTCTCTTTAAATAAATTTTAGAGAGTATTAAAAACTGACATAAGTGCAATCAAGTTCAGTTAGAAATTAATGATTTTGAAATAGCTTTACACATGTGGTAAGAACATTTCTGTGTTCATCTATGTAATTATTGTACAAAATTCAGCTGCACTATTTGGTGACACCAGTTGTAAGGAAAATACAGAAAGGTCAAAAAAATATTTGCTCTCTACAGGAAAAATTCTCCACAGTAAACTTTGCAGCAAATATTCTAACTGTAGACTAGGAAATGCTTCTACACTGAGTGCATATACCATTTCAGGCATTTTTTTAGGTGTGTTAATGGAGAATTACTATTGTTGAGAGTTCTTTAATAAGTTCTATTCGTATTGCAGCTCTGTGCATTTGCATAGTGTTATTAATCTAAGTTCACTCTCTGAATAACAAGTTAAAATATTAGTACATGAGACATTCAGCACCAACATTTAAACTCCAAATGACCAGAGAAGTTATAAGGTATGACAGTGCAACCACTCTGCTACAAACATGGAAATCAAATCGGGATCTCTATCTCCCCTTCCCGCATTCCTTGATTTGATTTCCACATGTGGAGCAATGTACACAGTTCAGTCATACTGTTTGTTTAACTGGTGAAAATCTGCTCATTTGGATATTTAAGGTGTTAGAGCTGAATATCATTGTACTAATTTTTATCTTGTCATTCAGAGAGACTACAGGGCCAGTTTTTTTGTTTCAAAATTTAATTAAGGCAACACAATTTCAATGCAAGTGCCACTTCATGTAGGTTATTTATTTCCCACTTTAGAACCATTATTCTCTCTGACTTGAAGTACTACAGTTACATATGGATGAACCAAGGAGGAAATATCTGTCCTAGTCAGGAAAAATTCTCCTCGACTAAATATGGAACAAAGATTCATTATAGAACAGGAAACTTTAAGAACCATATCTATTCTTTTTGTATTCCTCTCATACAGCAAACACCCCCCCCCCCCCCCCCCAGTAGCCTATCTTTTACTACTACCACTACTTTCATTTTAATAGTACTCAATGATGAAAGATATGATGCTTCTCAAGATAAATGCTTAGGGTTATTTTTTCTTTCACTATTGAGCAATACAATACTATCAGTTTCAAGCAGCCTATATACCCAATTTACACCATCACTGCCAACAGTTTTTGTTTTTCTGGAAAGGAGGAGGGGTGGAATGGGGGGTAAACTTTAGATGGCTTTATGCTAGCCTTAAATTTTTTTCCATTTACCATGAGCAAGTATTCTCAAACACAACTAGTACTTATATACATTCTATTTATTGTATTCAATCCTATTAAATATGGCAAACAATGACCAATTTCACAACGACTTTTTCTCTCTATGTAGCCAAAATTTAATTCCTAATCATATGAGCTGTTTCCATGCAAAAAATCAGACAGACACAAACCAACCACCACAGGAAATGAGGCATGATGTCTCACATAATTACACTAAATTGAAAGAATTTATACCAAATACTTCCAGCATATTGTGAAACTATTGCCTTCGCACACAACTCTCTTGTACGTCATAAAGTCCTCCAATGTTGCATACTGCATGACAGTAATGTCTTGTCATTCTTCTAAGTTCAACATCTCACTCATCATGAGGAAATGTTGGTTCATTTTTCTAAGTGGACTGAAGGGAGGACATGGAGATGTGCACGTTTGAAACGCTGGTGTCAATTCTCTGGATGAACTGAAAGGAGCACAAGGGGAACAGCTGCACATTCTGGTCCTGGTGTCATCAGAGGATGTCCAAAGTGTGACCAGTGACAGTGCAAAGAGATGCAAACAAACAGTGCAAAACTATTTTTTATATTACAATTTATCTTGTACAAATTGTGTATCAACAAAAGAACATAGTACAACTGGGTCCAACTGAATGAAGCAGGGCAGTTGTTAAAGCACTGACATATTCAGGACGATGGAGATTAGATTAGGTTTTCATTCCATAGACCCAAAAACGAGATGATTCTTATGGGTGTGGAGCGTGTCAGAAAATCTAAAATAAAAAACAGAAATCATCTGAATATAATACTCACTACCCTGATCCTTTGTCAGGAGATTGTCAAAATACGTGAGTGGTACTGCTTATATTTACATAATTAATACCCTGTCAGAATGAAATATAGTTATGCACTTTTAACAAATTTATCACACACAAAAACCTAATCTTGAGTTTTGTGACCACGTGCTGTAAAAACTGAAATCTAACTTACATTATTATTTAAACCAGTCTAACTGCCCCTATTAAGATATACGTTTATAGAGCCAAATGAGTTGCCTATCAGGAAAACTTCCAAACTCTGTTTCAACTGTGCCTTATCAGAAACCAAGTTTTTAATGGTGGCTGGCAATTTATTGAAAATTGAATATTGAACCCCTTTCTGGACCAAGGTAAGGGGTTTTTTGGTCTTCATGTAGATTGTTCTTATTCCTATTATTGATAATATGTATTGAGCCATTGGTTGGAAATAGTGCCATATTATTTGCAAAAAATTTCAACCAGTAATAAATATACTGAGAAGCAATTGTTAGATAAAAAAATTAATTTAACAGTTTTCTACATGATCATCTTGAATTTACACCACAAATGAGTCTTACTACATGCTTTTGCACTCTAAAAACTTTTGCTCAGTTTGACAAGTTACCCCAGAATATCCCATATAGAATGAAAGTAAGCAAAGTATACAAGTTTTTTTTTTTACATTTACATTTTTCCTCTGTCCAGCCATCCTGATTTTGATTTTTCTAAATCATTTTCGGCGTGGTTTCTTGAGCAAGATGATGACTAACCACCCGTCCTATTCTCATAAAGAATATTTATATATTCCACGTGTATGTATACCTTCTGAGCAATTTTTTTCATTGCATTATAATCACAAATCCAATATGACCGTAAAATGATCCCCCACAATAATGTTCCAAAACATGGATATGGTAACAATGAAACTGTTGTCTTAGTTTAAGACTACTCCTTTTCGTAAACTACTACCAGGATTTGTTTTGAAACCTACTCATGCAGAGGGAATTTCTGCTATTATTACGCAGTAATGAAATTCATTTGATTTCTGCTCGCTTTCTCGGCGAATTTTTTCATTTTACTCTACACACACAAACACACACAGTCCACCTACGAAGCGCTAACGTATACCTCAAATGATAACAATAATCTGTGTTTTAGGCATTTTGTGTTTAGGAAATACTCAGAAAACCGTTTTAAAAATAGTTTGAGCTTTATGAGTATGAAGATCGTCAGAGTACCTAATCCAGCAATAAAAAATAAAACGGAATATTTGCTTTGCTCTCAGTAAAAGTATTTAACAGTGTTTTCTTTATTTTGTTTCATGGGAACTTTGGCCAATTCATTGACAAGTTAATTCTGCTTGACACTTCCTTTCCGCCTACGACTACGAAAGGAAAGATATTTAATGTACACACTGACAGCTGCTATGATAAGACTCTGTTTGTTTACCTCTCACCGAACCCAATAAGACGAAATCTTCCAAGGGTCAACATGCCACTTCTGATAGCAAGCTTCGAGTCAAACTAAACAAACCGACTCACACTCCTTACACCTAACTCCCACACCGCGCACCCATCACAGATTTTATATTCTTTCCATAGAAGAAATCGGCAAGGTCTCTGCATGAGATTTTTGCAAAGACTGCTTTGTGCAGAAAATTACGTGGACGTAGCTACAAGTTTGAACACAACAGTAATTAAATTAAGAAAAAACATTTGTATCCATTTGGAGAATACTTTTTTGTGAGCTAATTACGAGCAACAGTTAAATGTTCAACATTTCTTTTAGCTAAACGTAGGGGCAAAAGGAAAAACGTTTTGGTCACACAGCTTTTTTTAAATCGTATGAGGAGGTATCCATTCCCTTGATCTGGTAATGTTACTACCGGTACCACATTTCTTTCAGGAATCTTTACTAATACAGATGGAGAATACAAAACAAAAAACGAAGTGCAAAGGCTTTCTTGGTTAGGTTTTTCATTCACTTGATCTTGCAAGATGTTATTGGATGCTATGGGAGTCTGACGTGTGGATCTACACTATTACTAACATTACAGTTTGTCAAAATTATTCATTACTCATTCTTGCTTTGTTTGCGCAACGCAAAAAACAACTGCCCTTCACAATATCTTGCGGCAATGTTCAAGCAGATTTGACACTATGAGTTTAGCAAGGACGTCAAAGCTCCCTGATTTTTTTAGTTTTATTTGTGCAGTCGTGCGTCCACTACATTTATGTATGAGGCTTCTGAGAGTAAAACGAAATGTTAGTTGCTCCCCACTTTCTGGATTTGATATGTGCATTACAGCTGCACTCACGAAGATAGCGTCAAGCAGAAATTAAAATATCTAGTGTCTTCTATATGTTTCTCGCTTTTTATCAATGAAATGCAAATCTTCCATTACGGTGCAGAACACATGTACAGTTCTCGGGCGATCTGCGCTGCATATGGAACCACCAACTTTTGTGGATAGAAATGTAATATACAGTGTGTTGAAAAAAAGTGTCGAATACTTTGAGAGGTGGTAGAACTCACCGAAACAAGAAAAATAAGTCCAGTAAACATCGGTCCGGAAACTAATACTTTCCGAGATAAACACGAGTTCATCGGAGGGACTGTGCGACGCTTGGTTGCGCATATTAGCGCAGTCGTAGCATTGACGCTCCGTATAATGTGACGGCAGGATACTATGATGTCTTACTCACGGTACTCTACATTAGGTAGTCTGCAGTCAGCTGTGTGATTCGAGACGTGTTGTAGGTTACGTTAGTTTTCGCAACCCTGGGTACGTATCACGGCGTTCTACCTTCTTCCAAACATGGATTCATTGTTTACTGATATTGCGCTGTTTGTACGGACAAATGTTATAGTTCATTTACCTTTTCTCTCTTCCATCACTTGTTAGCAACGCAAGCCTACTACTCGACAAGTAAACTGGCGGATATGATATTCTGCTATGGTTTAGCAAATGGATGTAGTCTGCGAGCCACTGCCTACTACGCTAAAAGATATCCACAGCTCAGAGCGTCATCTGACAAGCTGTTCGTCACACTTCTCCTGCGACTGAGGGACGCAGGTACCCTTGCACCTCGGAAGATTGACAGTGGAAGGCCCCGTGGAGTCCGCACGCCTGACATGGACGAGCTTGTGCTACGTTCAGTGGAAGAAACCTCTGGGACCAGTGTGCGACGATTAGCAGCAACAGATGTCTCACTCTCTTACCTGCGGGTGGGGAGGGGGGGGGGGGGGGTACTTCATGAACAATTGCTGTACCAATATCATTTACAGCGTTTGCAGGCCCTAAGGTCACAGGATCGTCATGACAGACAGCGGTTCTGTCAATGGCTGTTGCAGAAGTGTGCCACAGATCCACTGTTCACATCCAAGATTTTATTAACCAAAGAGGCAGGGTTAGCAAGAAATGGTGTTACGAGTTACCACAACGTTCATGTATGGGCAGATGTAAATCTAAACCAATCCAGGAAAGTGGGCATCAACACCGATTCTCAGTGAGTGTATGGGGAAACATTCTTGCCGATAGATTAATAAGGTGATGCATGCTACCACAAAGGTTAACTGGGACGCATTATCTGGACTTTCTCATTAATGTATTGCCTACCTCGCTGAGGCTGTGCCATTGCAGTAACAAATATACATATGGTTCATGATATAATGGTGCACCAGAACACTTTCATCACAATATACGCAATCATCTGATGCAGACATTTCAGGATTGCTGGATTGGTCGGTGGGGAGGGGGGAGCATCTTGGTCAGTTCTTTCCTCAGACCTCAATCTCTAGACTTTCGTTATGGGAACACTTGAAGGAATTGATCCACACCACGCCAGTCCATAATGTGCAGCCACTACAGGGCGCGTCTTCAATGTGTGCCAGCAGGTACAATAGTAACCAGATGGACTTCAAAGCGTGCATCATCCCTGATGCTGGAGGGAAGACTGTCAGGAATGGACGCCACGTTGAATTCTTCCTGTAAATACGTGTTTATCGCTGAAGGTATGCATTTCCAGACCCATGGCTAGTGGACTTACCCCAGAAAGTATGCATTTCCGGGCCCATTTGTAGTGGACTTATTTTTCTTGTTTTGATGACTACTACCACCTCTCAAAGTATTCGACACTTTTTTTTAACACCCTGTACTTCGGAAACGTTGCTGTAGAGAAGGCTTATCGTTCTTCGGTTTTTCTACTCCATTGCAAAGGCTGAATCTTTCAACTATGACTTGTCCTTGGTTCACGACAGTTTGTTTTTCCTTTCCAGTATTTCATGGAGACTTGCCCTGTTGACTCAGTTGACAGTAATCACAAAATGTATTCCCAAGGCCACTGAGAGACAGGACTTGGCCTAGGTCAAGATGTCTGATTGGGCCCCATGTCCAAACATAGCAACTCAATAGTAGTGTTATTTTAAAGAAGGTTTGACATGGTTCAAAAATAACACAGTCCGGGGAATACTGGAGATACACTAAAAATTCTCATTGAGGTGAACTATGAAATAAATATAATTTTTTACTAAATACTTAACAAATCTTCACAAATGCAAAAGTCTCGCTCGGAAATGCGATTTTTCAAGAGGTCACATCTCAGGTTGTGTTCATCACAGAGATGAGGAGTCAAGTGGTTTGGATAACCCTTGACCTATTCACCATTTGCATACCTAACGAAATAACGGGCATACTGTAGCTATCCTACCACAGAGCGTCCAAATTTAAACACCACACACTTTCTCCAGACCTGGAAAATTGAGCAAATCGACTGGTTCTTTTTCATTAGGAATGGTCTGAAGTGGACCTTGGGCGGCTTATAAAAGCACCATTTATTCATCGACCACTCCTAAGAAAACCCTGTAAAACCTCGATCCTTGTGTACCAAAAGTTCCAATTGTGGGGATGGCAAATTCTATAATTTCTGTTGATGGCAGATCGTCGAAAATTTTACCGTATGTTCCTAAGATGATATTTCTGGGGAACTTCGAAACTTTCTTCGATAGCATTACCTGTTACCGATTACCAGAGGTAACACTTACTGAACTCATTCATATAACCGTAAAAACCAGTTTTTAGCCTTTTTGCACTGTGTGTGGCAAGAATATAAATAACTAACTGTAGAGGATGGTTCAAAGGTCTTCTGTAGTTCTTTAGACATTCATCCACAAACTTCATTTTTCCATTTTGTAAAAACTGTATTCATTATGAAGAGACACCCGAAAAACCGTGATTTTTGGGTAGAAAGCACCAATTGTGGGGATGGCCATTTCTGTGATGTATGTTGATGGCAGATCGTCGAAAATTTTTCCATATGTTCTTAAGATGATATTCTCGAGTAACTGTTAGCAGAGCAAGGTTAGACATTGAAAAAGATAACTAACAGATTGCTCATAATACTTATATTCATTGTAAATAAGGCACTATCACTGTCATCTTTGTCCAATTTCAGATATTCTTCCACACTACCATTCAGCAACTTTGCTTTGATATTTTCTGATGTGAAATTTTCGTCTGTTGTACTGGACTCTATACCCATCCGATATGGTAAACAAACTTTTGGTAAATCTCTAAATATAATCAGTGCAGTTAGCCCATCATCAACTGGTTTGCCCATGCTCTGCAGTTTGTTGGCTACATCCAAAATGTGAGTAACGTAATTTTGAATATTTCCTTCGCATTTGGATAATGTAGTATCCATCTGGTTTTATTCTTACCAGCAAGCAGGTTTTCCAAAGTATCCCAAGCTCCCTTTGCTTTTGTTGTGTCTTCCACGTGTGCATACAGAGATTTATCCACATGCAAAAGAATAAGTGTCCACGTATTTATATCCTTCCTGCATTTGTAGCAGTACTTGCACCTATGGTATAAAGCCATAATTTCTAGCGCATTGGAATGAGTTTCACTCCAAACTTATAATCATCCTTCTTTCTGAGTTCGGCTACCACTGGAGTAGCGGTTTTTGTCAAACTTACATTTGAAGCCATTTTCAGACACTCGAATTCAAAGCACTAGAATACGTGACTGATTTCTTCTGAAAAACTAGAGCTCAAATGCTGATGAAGTTGACAAAACACAAAACAAGTCAAGTATCACACATAACGTGGGCACATAACCTAACACGCATCTTCAGGTATTTATCTTCCTACCCACGCAACAAACATAGTTCACTGCGCAGATTTACCGTTCTGGGCCCATAACCTGTTAGCAGAGCAAGGTTAGGCATTGAAAAAGATAAGTAACAGACTGTTCATAATACTTATATTCTGATAACAGCACATTACATGTAGCACACTTGATGTTCACTCTCTTAAGTGTGCTACATGTAATGAGTTGTTATTAGAATATAAGTATTATGAACAATCTGTTACTTATCTTTTTCAGTGCCTAACCTTGTTCTGCTAACAGTAACTTCGAAACTTTTTTCGATATCCAGAATGAAATTTCCACTCTGCAGTGGAGTGTGCACTGATATGAAACTTCCTGGCAGATGAAAATTGTGTGCCGGACTGAGACTCGAACACAGGAACTTTGCCTTTTGTGGGCAAGTGCTCTGCCATCTGAGCTACCCAAGCACGACCCACCACCCGTCCTCACAGCTTTAATTCCGCCAGTATCTCGTCTCCTGCCTTCCAAATTTCACAGAATCTCTCCTACAGATCTTGCAGAACTAGCACTCCTGGAAGAAAGGATATTGCGGAGATACGGCTTAGCTGCATCCTGGGGCATGTTTCCAGAATGAAATTTCCACTCTGCAGTAAAGTATGCACTGATATGAAGCTTCCCAGCAGATGAAGACTGTGTCCCAGACTGAGATATCATTATCCTTTACCAAGATCTAAAGGTTCAAGTAAACTATGCATGTAATATCTGGTGATGATGATGATGAGTCCCATACTTCTTTTACAGAGCGTAGGGGAGCGACTCGGGAGAACCGCGCCGCCTTACTAGGCAAGGTCCTAGTGGAGGTGGTTTGCCATTGCCTTCCTCCGACCGTAATGGGGATGAATGATAATGATGAAGACGGCACAATAACACCCAGTCATCTCGAGGCAGGAAAAATTCCTGACCCCACCGGGAATCGAACCCGGGACCCCCGTACTCGGGAAGCGAGAACGCTACCGCGAGACCACGAGGGGCGGACTAATATCCGGTATGAGGCATAAATGTAGTTTTAACTGACGTAGTGAACACATGGAAAGGGTTCTAGGGTCATTGCAATGGGTCTGAGGTCGCCAAACTATGTTCTTAGTCATCATTTTTTCACTAATAAAACTTTGACACAGTGTGCACTTCATGCCTATACAAACATGCTGAAAGTGCTACTCCAGTAACAAAAAAGAGGCTGAAAAGAACTTAAAATGATGCCAAAGAATCTAGATACCCTGTAAAACTAGCACAAAGTGTACCAGAGCAGAAAATTTATATATAGGTGTATCAGAGCAACTGTTCCTAATTTTATGATGTTGTAGAGGACAAGAATGTAAACATTAGCGGCACTTCTCGATAATACTGTGCCTGCAAATGTTTCATTTTCTATACAAAAGCCAGAGCTGATCACTCAGGTTTTAGATGCTTGTGTTTCATTTATTATTCTTGCCATTGGAGGAAAGGACTGGTAAAGTTAGTTTGTTGTTATAAGTCATACAATATCTTCCATGAAATTTGGTTATGGGTGTTAAAATACGTAACATTATTTTTCTGCCAAAGTGTGGAAAGGCAAGTTCCCTAATTACAGAATTGACACCGAAAGCTAAATTTGCTTCCTCTAGTATGTAATTCTTTTCTGCATTCACATTTCTGATTTCCACACGTATTTTCAGTCAGAATTAGAGTAGTTTGCGGTAACTAAAAATTTAAATAACATTTACATACATATTTGAAGTTTTCATTCTATTTAATTATAATGATTTCATAACAAGAAATCAGTTAGTTGCACACCTACATGATGTGGCCTTGCGAAGACTATGCTCTAAATGTCACACACGTTATGTATTTAAGTCCTTCCAGCACTTTATTTACAATATACAACTTCTTTCATCCTAGTGCAAGTTTAAAACAATGCATAACTGGAGATTGCTTTATTGAGAAACATGTTCAATTTCATGCCCTCTATTCTTTCCGAAAGTATGTAATAGCCATTATAACACATCTTGTATAATGTTCTGTTACAATCAGAATTACTTGGAAAGTACTAAAAAAAGGACATCAATCATATCTGTAGCTTTCCACTGCAAATTTGAAACAAGTAACACGCGAATCAGACGAATCATGAGCGAGCGTGCGAAGGTAAAATATATTGAGAAAGACTACTAGCGGCATGACGCTTACAAGGATTAGAGGACTGAAAGAATAGTAATCAACCGGTTTGAAAAGTAGTGAAAAAGACAGTTATCAGGGGCCCAATACCACCACAGGTAGGGATCTGTAAGATAGATCAACCACGACCTTCAAGGCAAAGGATAAAACACACAACTGACAAACTTACAAGTTCGGCTTCAGATGCTGCTCAGTACATTGACGAAACGCCTGGTGCCAGTGACACTGCGATAAGAATGTTCTGTGCCCACTCGTTCGTTAGCATCCCCACACATTTCAGTAAATGGACAGCAGAGCATTCACATGTAAACTGCAATGAGTCGTGCAACAGTTAGCGTATTTTAACCTACTTGACTCTTATACTGTCAGTGGCGTTCTGCAAGCCTATCGTTCAGAAACTGTTTGAATCGTAGCATCAGAGTCTAGCTACCTTGCCGAATCATATTCAGTTTCCAAGGTTCTCAAATCCGTGAGACGTTGTTGATGCACAGTTGATCTGAGACAACTTTTAATACTAGTCATAGCGCTGAATGATCGTTCTGCATCAGCTATAGTTACTGGAAGAGTGTAAAGTACGTGCATAGCTACGGAAACAAGCTTAGCACATAAAGTTTTCGTTTCTTATCCAAGGGTTCCAAAGCAATGTTTTCAAAGTTTGAAGTATAATCTGTTTTCAAATACTTAATTTTGTCTTCTACGTCCGCTATGACATCATTATGGTATTCACTGATAAATAACTTGCATACTTCAGCGACCTACTCGTCTGTCATCATTAAATATTTCCAGAAAACCTAAATTTTTCATTTAAAACCTTAAGTGTTTCATATTGTACTTTTAAGTTACACTAGTTTGCCAGTAATGACATAAAATACATTTATCTCACATGAATTTTCTGAATGCACATCTGTCACTTCATTCCTTGCTTCATCATGAAATGATTTCCACTTCTTAGTGCGCACCTCCGGAAATTCAGGATCGATATTAATTGCATTGGCAACAACTTTAGATTTAGGGACAATCGCGTCCCAACCTTTGTGAAGATTTCTAATTCATTTAATAAGCCCTCAGAATGCCTATTACAACATCAGTGGTAATATTTCGAGCTTGTAGTAATTTTCTTCTGCAGTCAATTGGTATCAACAACTTTAGCTAAATTTATGCCATTATTAAACACTTGAATGATCTCACATAATCCAAAACATCTCCTCCCACAGAACGTGTGCCAGGTGACAAATTTAACTTACTGAGATTCCCAACAGCAATGGAAATCGTATCCAGGCGAGCTGCAATTGATATTCAAGCTTCAACCGGAGAACTCCAGTAGGTATCAGACATGGAATATAAGGAACTTCCAGCACACTATTTCAGGATTTACCGTCGTTATGGACTGCTGCTGAACAAGTTGTAAAGAGGTAAAATTATTTCGTAAAAAGTATCTGCTTCATGACAACTATCAACTGCATGAACTCCATGGAAACTATTACAAGCACACACAGAAAATTTTGCAAGAGGATTTCAATGAAGAAAATGTGTCTGAGCTCCTTTGTAAGAGTCTCTAATATTACTTCTGTTATCACAACCTTGTCTGCAGCATTCACTGATGGTGTTGATCAAATTAAATATGTGATAGCAGCTCTCGTTTTCTGATTACAAGCTACTAATCCCAAAAACCGTTTATTTATTTCATATGCAACATGTAACTTCTTGAAGTAAATATAATACAAGATGAATGTTGTTTGTTGAATGTGATTTGAATTGTTTCAACAGCAATTGAATAGCAGTTCTCATTTTCTCTCTGTTCTACGACAGCACTCCTGCCATCACGGGCACAACTAGAAATAATTCCTTCTTAGTATCACTTCACAGATAATGCACTTGCAACTATTTTGCGATTTCTTGTCGGGCTCTGACCTTGTTAATGTGTTTTACAACAAATGGATCACAGTGACTTAAGAGTTCTACTATTCTGAGGAAATTTCCATTATTTGGATCCAATTATACGAGCTCGATCTCTTGAGGCCAAGCCTCTCTGACCATCAAGTAATGTAACAACAAATAATATGCGCATTCCCATGTAAGTTGGCTATTATAGAGACAAACAAAAGAATATCACCTCTTTACTTCTGAGTACCAGCATGTCCAATATACCTCTTTCATATCATTTCATTTCTTCAGTTTTACTGTTCTTCCAGGGCAACTATACACAAATAGAAATATTTTATTTTGCGTTTACTTGTGATTGCAAATATTTTATGTATACTCGTTTTTAATGTAAAATCACCTTGTGGTGGAATAAGAAGTGCCTGATCTTTGAATGTTGTTGGCAAAATTACCAAATTATAACGACATTTCACAGCTATGGCTCTGTACACTTGGGAAAAACTTTTGGTGCGATTTTCAAGGAGAAATTGCAATCTTGGATCCATACAAGGTGGTTTTAGTACATGATGTCTAAAGAAAATATAGTGCATTCAAGTATGCAGTTGGTCTGTATGACTCATAAAACTGAAAAGCTGAAGTGGAGTGGCACGAATTGGTTACACTAATTGTGGGATAATGTTCTTGAAGCAAAAACACAACATCAGAGATAATGACAAAAATGCCAGTCGAAAACGCGGTTTTATGAGGTTAAGACATTGAATACCCAAAAGAAACCGTGTGCTGCAATTCTATTAGCTATTGATAATATCGACGAAAGCCCATGGTTGTACCATGAACTGACATGGCAAGAAGTCTAAAAATGTTTTATACAAAAGTGCTGTCTAGAAAGACTTTGTTCTCATATTAATTGTACTTTGCAAGCAACACAAAATAGCGAAAAAGAAGAAATGGATATGAGAATGTCGGAGAAAAAGGACAGACTGGTCACATGTTAATTGACTGAGAAATCACAGCCACTGAACAGAAAGATTTCAAGCATTGTTTTCCGACGAGTCCTGCAACATAGGACAAATTATTAATGTTGATACAAGATAAAATAAGGTAGCAAAATACGTTAATCTGAGGGGCGATTCCGGTCGACGAGAGATTAGCAGTTATTTTGGAATTGCTGGCTATGGGCAGGTTATTAGAATGCTCAAAGTTTAGTTCTGTAATATCAGCAAACGCAATTAGTAAAATTCTAAGTAAAGCTCTGAAGCAATTATATCTGTTTGCCAATGATATGCTCAGACAGTTAATGTAAATTTTTTTCTAGCATTTAGTAGTAATTTAGTGAAACTGGCATTTATTTCACAGACCTTTTACTAGTAACTGTAGGTGTATGACATGTTTTTGAAAGTGGGAACGTTTTTCCAAACTGTTATGTAATTCCTCAACCTATACCATATTTTCAAATTAATAGAGTAAGCAGTGTCATAGAGAATCCTCTATCAACCATCCTAAACTGCTACATACAATGAATATCTTCACACATTTCTATTAAAATTGTTTCATGCTAAAATACTACTTGAAAAATGGAATCTGAGATATGGTTTGCATCAAGGCAAAAGGAAAACATAAATAGAGCACACTAATGCTGTGTGGCTAAGTGTTACTTTGTCAACATCTGAATGGAGAATATTGTCAGACCATCAAAGCTTTACCTCACACATTCAGTATATATTGAAAATACTGAGAATATTTGAGAACCATCAATATAGCACATCATTATTTCTAGTACTGATAGTACATCAATACATGCCCTCAGATGGTCAACATACTGATGGTTTGACAACATTATTAAACGTGTGAGGGTCCCTTAAAACTAAGAATTAACCTCTAATTAATTTTATGGTCAGAGTAAACTTACAATAAATTCAGTTTGGTTCTTACCATCTAAAGATTAAGTTTTACTAGCAGTTAATAAATCTGTACAACATTTGTAGCAGTTGGTACACGTGTTTACGACATACATATTATCATC
The DNA here is from genome assembly GCF_021461385.2 of Schistocerca piceifrons. NCBI lineage: Eukaryota > Metazoa > Arthropoda > Insecta > Orthoptera > Acrididae > Schistocerca > Schistocerca piceifrons. Next base: position 216,919,117 of record NC_060149.1, on the reverse strand, counting down.
TATCAAATTTTCATTATTTTGAAAGTTTTTGTGAAGAAAATGGGCCTCGTGCACTGTTTGGTACAATGGCGAATCGTAAACACAGAATAAGATGGGCTTATGTTTTTGAGCTATACAGGGTGGTCCACTGATCGTGACTGGGCCAAATATCTCACGAAATAAGCGTCAAACGAAAAAACTACAAGGAACGAAACTTTTCTACCTTGAAGGGGGAAACTAGATGGCGCTATGGTTGGCCCGCTAGATGGCGCTGCCATAGGTCAAATGGATATCAACTGTGTTTTTTTTTAAATAGGAACCCCCATTTTTTATTACATATTCGTGTAGTACGTAAAGAAATATGAATGTTTTAGTTGGACCACTTTTTTCGCTTTGTGATAGATGGTGCTGTAATAGTCACAAACATATGGCTCACAATTTTGACGAACAGTTGGAAACAGGTAGGTTTTTTAAATTAAAATACAGAATGTAGGTACGTTTCAACATTTTATTTCGGTTGTTCCAATGTGATACATATACCTTTGTGAAGTTATTTCTGAGAACGCATGCTGTTATAGCGCGATTACCTGTAAATACCACATTAATGCAATAAATGCTCAAAATGATGTCCGTCAGCCTCAATGCATTTGGCAATACGTGTTACAACATTCCTCTCAACAGCGAGTAGTTTGCCTTCCGTAATGTTCGCACATGCATTGACAATGTGCTGACGCATGTTGTCAGCCATTGTCGGTGGATCACGATAGCAAATATCCTTCAACTTTCCCCACAGAAAGAAATCCGGGGACATCAGATCTGGTGAACGTGCGGGCCATGGTATGGTGCTTCGACGACCAATCCACCTGTCATGAAGTATGCTATTCAATACCGCTTCAACCGCACGGGAACTATGTGCCGGACATCCATCATGTTGGAAGTACATCGCCATTCTGTCATGCAGTGAAACATCTTGTAGTAACATCGGTAGAACATTACGTAGGAAATCAGCATACATTGCACCATTTAGATTACCATCGATAAAATGGGGGCCAATTATCCTTCCTCCCATAATGCTGCACCATACATTAACTCACCTAGGTCGCTGATGTTCCACTTGTCGCAGCCATCGTGGATTTTCCGTTGCCCAATAGTGCATATTATGTCGGTTTACGTTACCACTGTTGGTGAATGATGCTTCGTCGCTAAATAGAATGCGTGCAAAAAATCTGTCATCGTCCCGTAATTTCACTTGTGCCCAGTGGCAGAACTGTACACGACGTTCAAAGTCCTCACCATGCAATTCCTGGTGCATAGAAATATGGTACGGGTGCAATCGATCTTGATGAAGTTTTCTCAACGCCGACGTTTTTGAGATTCCCGATTCACGCGCAATTTGTCTGCTACTGATGTGCGGATTAGCCCCGACAGCAGCTAAAGCACCTACTTGGGCATCATCATTTGTTGCAGGTCGTGGTTGACGTTTCACATCTGGCTGAAGACTTACTGTTTCCTTAAATAAGGTAACTATCTGGCGAACGGTCCGGACACTTGGATGATGTCGTCCAGGATACCGAGCAGCATACATAGCACACGCCAGTTGGGCATTTTGATCACAATAGCCATACATCGACACGATATCAATCTTTTCCGCAGTTGGTAAACGGTCCATTTTAACACGGGTAATGTATCACGAAGCAAATACCGTGCGCACTGGCGGACTGTTACGTGATACCACGTACTTATACGTTTGTGACTATTACAGCGCCATCTGTCACAAAGCGAAAAAAGTGGTCCAACTAAAACATTCATATTTCTTTACGTACTACACGAGTATGTAATAAAAATGGGAGTTCCTATTTAAAAAAACGCAGTTAATATTCGTTTGACCAATGGCAGCGCCATCTAGCGGGCCAACCATAGCGCCATCTGGTTTTCTCCCTCAAGCTAGACAAGTTTCATTCTTTGTAGTTTTTTCGTTTGATGCGTATTTCTTGAGATATTTGGCCCGGTCACTATCAATGGACCACCCTGTATAGCACAAGCAACAATGACAGTCACAGTTGTTTGTAAGTTAACTCTCAAGCCTTGTGATAACACTGGAAATCTTCACTTTGAAAAACTGAAACGTCTTTCTATTACATTTTTGGTGTGAATGTGAGATTCTTTATTGAGCCTCTCTGCTTTGCTGAACTGACCATCTCACAACAGTCTCAGTGATCAGTAGTCTACATTGACCAGTACTTTTACATTTAAAAGAAAATAACCTTTTCTGTTTCTAAACATTTCAGTATGGTTGCCTCCAGGTGACTGAATTATTACTTGGGTGCAATCTAATGCACCTAAAACTTTAGGAAATTTTGTATTATGAAAGAAGTTTAATTCAGTATTTTCAATTTTATCTTAAGTTTCTGGAAGTTTTATGTATCCTTTTTGCCAATCTTGCAATAGCACTACTTACTGTTTTTACTATTTGAGAACCAGTTGCTGTGCTAAATCCTACGAAATCACCAAGTGCAATTAGCATGCTTCCTAGAGTAAGGTTAGAAGTACAGTAGTTGGTTCATCAGCGGTACAGTATTATTCCTGTAATTAAAGTGTAATGTACACTCTTAGATTTGTAAAGTACTCATTAATATCGTAAATAAACATTGTACAAGAGCCAAAAAGGACAATTAAAATAGTAATAATAGAGACCATGATTTTATCTTTGTGTTTTATGCTGAAGTTGATTACATATAAGACCAAGGAATAAGTAAACTGTTGTTTATTTAGGCAGAAACGATTAAAGAATTTTTGATTTTCTGAAGTTTTGTAATAGTTTGTTCTGGTTTTCACTACTTTAGGCGCTCTTCTATTTCTCATAACTGGACTGCCATTGCCATCTTCAGTCACTTTCAATGAACTAAAGGTAATTTCTATAAACTGTCCCATGAACTGTTTACTGGAAATTGTAAGACTGGGCCTTAGTGATGAGCAACCCAATAAAGGCTTCTGGTATCTGAGGTTCTCATTTCCTGAATTTCTTTGGTGAACTATAGCCAAACCGCAAATTGTGTCATTCTTAGGATAAATGCAGACTTATTTCTCCATCACTGCCTGAAAATATTTTCATATCAAGGATATCAAGACGATAGTCATATGTACAGTTAGTTAAACAGAAAGCATTTTTGTCAGTGCTAAGCTGCACTTACACAGTTGATATGTAAATTTCGGGACAATGCGCTACCCCAATCAGTTTCGATGCTCTTATGATTACTCAGCTAAAACTTTTATCAGCTCTATGGGAGAATCTACAAAGACTGAACATACATCAGGCTTAAAATATGATATATTGACAAGTGAAGAAGACAGAATGATGTTGGTGAAGACAGTGAGCAGAATGTGGTTGGCAGCAGGACCTAACTATTTGCACTGGGGCAAGTACTTCAAATGGGACCCCTCCATCCTCCATGCCTGACTCTTCCCTACTTTCCCTGATTACCAATACGTCACCCTTGTCTCAGCTGTCACACTCAGCACTGCCCCCCCCCCCCCGACCTCCCTACATAGAGGCACATATTAGATTATCACCCTGGCCACTCTACCATTTTGATCAAAATGCAGAATAAATAAGAAAAAACTTGAGAAACAGTTAATTTTAATACTCTCCACTATATCAGTACATAAAGCAGCTAGTCCCATCTACATAACAGCATGTAACAAATAGTGGACTACAATGCACAAGATAAATTTTACTGAAACACAAAAAACAGTTTTTATGCAATCGATATTTAACAGTTATTAATTAAAAACAAACTGGGTTGTATTAAACCATAATAACGAAATTGTCCTCAAGTAACCGATATGTCAAAGCAACAGGAACTTCAAATAGGACACCATACAGATAACATAAACTTAGAATACATGACATAGCCACTAACAAATCCAGCTACTCAGGAATTTGTCAAGGAACATGTAATCTTGTCATGCTATGTATGGAAATCATACTAGTAGCAACGTTAAAACAAGTTATTCACAACCCCCCCCCCCCCCCCAAACACGACAGCTCACATTCCACATAAGCTAACCATTTAATGACACAAAGAGTTATCTAATAAACATAGATAAAATCTTAATAACATTTAACATCTGCAGCCTATATCAAAAGCCATTTACGAAAATTTCTAGATACAGTGGGTAGTAACTGAAGGGAAACAAATTTTAAGTCAATGGACATCAGTATATGAGACACATGCAATTAATTATACAAAGATGACAGCACAGACAGATGAAAGAGTGCCAGGAGAGTTGGCAAGTGGGAATGGAGGGGGGGGGGGAGGGGTGAGGAATACACCCCCGATCACTCTCATATATACAAACACATGTATACACACATTTAGATAACAAGAAAAAGAAAGAACAGGTGATACTAACATTCACATTTCGCTGTGAAAACAATTGGACATTATATGCATTGATAAAGAACATATAAATTGTTTTTGTGGCTATATTTTCAAATGAGGTACAAATGAATGAACAGATTAATACCGAATAATATGTGAGCATCTGTAATGAAAAAAATTCATTCATTTTGTACAGTTTGTGATTTTCTTTCGTTTCGTCCATCTTCTAGAAATAATGTTGTAAATGACAAGCTACCAAGACAAAATGAATGTATTTTCTACAAACCATAAAAACTAGCAATCAATGTAATACGATAGTTGTAAGAACCAAACAATTTTAGCCTATTTTTCAAATATTAAAAATATCGCAGATTAATTATTCCAGTTTAAATTTTCAAGTGTGAACATTATAGGTTCAGCTTGACAGTGAACGTTTTGAATACCAATTAAAAATATAAATTATAGTAGCCTGCCATAACATATTTATTTTTCTTCCCAGGGTGTGTTTCAGAAAACAATATCTCTATCATCAGGTTGACTTATTTCCATTAGTAAGACAAAAACAGTTTGTAGATATTGTATGTGATATAAATATGAATGAAAAATCAGCCTGTGACCACTGAAAGACAATAACCACAAAAATTGTTCACATAAATCGTCTGTGCCTTATTTATTTAAAAAAATCAACATTATGATTGAGTTTCAGTGCAATGAAAAGTGCAATGGAAATAATAATAAACGTGGCTGGTTAAGATAATTTGTGATTTCAATTGGTACAGATGGGCTAAATCATGTTTGGGTGAAGAAACTCAGGAATAAAATTGTGATTCGTAAAAACAGATAGAACCCACTCCCATAAAGCATTAATTGCTTATAATACAAAACCGATCTGTGAGTTTTGGGATGAATAAGTCCACAGAATTGTAAAAATATCTATACATCATGCTGGACTGGCATTTCAACTGAAGCATGCATAACAGAGAACAGGTCAGACTGACTAAAAGTAGGATAAATCTGCCCAACATATCGCAGGGATACTGGAACACTGATAGGATATGTATGTATCAACAGATTTTATTGACAGTCATATTTGCACAGATGATCACAGAAACTGGGCTCAAACACAATTATTAAATTCATATCCATTTTTTTCTTAAATTAGTTATTGTTTGCATAATTCTGATTATTTGGTATGCAATGTAAGGGTTGTCAATGAAATTACTTATTTGGGAATCGACCTAAAAATCTCACATTTTCAATATCACTCATAACTCTTGTCTTTAGTGCCACACATACTCTACTAGGTGCGTAACTTAGAAACCAGATGCCCAACAGGGCCTTTAAGAAGTCACAATTCGGTCTATATATGGAATACTTCAAGAAACTCATAAGAATACTTTAATTTGTATCTTGGATTAATGTAACCTGTTAAAAGATATGGAATTTAATTAAAGCAAATAAACTCTATCTGAAACAGTAGTAGGCAGCTGCTGGTTTATTGTCTGTTAGGTGCCAGAAGGATGCATATTTATAACAGTGCAGTGTTATAAATAATACTTATGGCCAAAATAATGTTGATTCTTGAGGTTTCCTTTTCTATTGGCTGATTCAGCTATATTGATAACTAGAAGGAACATCCATATTGCAGGATAAATGGCATCTTCATTGACCACATACAGCTATGTAAGACTATTTTTGAACATCTGGCCAGTGTGCTATTGTGCGAGCATCGCTCTTCCATCGCTTACTGTTCTCCATCGTGTGACACCATGCATGCATGCCACCAGAGGACACAGAACTGGCATGACCTCATTGCATGCAACTCTGATTGGCTAGCACATCACTTTATGTGGCCACACTCAGAGCTTCAATCTAGATCCAATGCATTTATAGACTTAGCAACGTTAATATAGAGGACTGCATTGAGGACATTACATCAGTATTACTTGACAATACTAAATATTACTATAGGTCAGTGACTTATATAAGTGTATCAGCATCAGGGACTATTTAATTACAATCAAAATTATTACTATTATTGTACATAACTCAGCACAACAGAGGAACCTATAGCATCAAGAGTTATACATAACTCAGTAACTAAGTGTACATATTATAAATAAAATTATTAATGTGTTAACATTTTTTGTAGATGTCTGATTGTCTTAAGTGACCACCTCCACTACCAGTTTGCTATGTTAGTTAATTACATGTAATTAAGACGATGGGCTTTAATAAAATTCAGTAATGGTAAATTTCCTTGACAATTCATGCAAAGTAAAACATATACATTTCTACATTGCTAGCAGTATTTCTTTTGCTACATCCCAGGCATGATGTCAGCATTTCAAAAGACATAAATTAGGTATGTTTAAATAATTTATTAATAACATACATCCCTTACTTTGAAACTGGGAATTATTGCTTAAAACTGGAACCTTAGGAGCAAACATACCCACATATCCATCATATTTTTCATGTGTTACAATGCACTAAAATATGTTTTTCAGGTGTTCCCATAAGGAATGCTGTTTAAAATGAAAGATAAAGACTGTACAATGGTCAGTATTTTCAGTTGGCAACACTATTTTACAATGTTAAGACGTCGAACACCCAAAAGAAAACGTGTGCCGAAATTATATTATTTGGAACCACAGAAAGCGACAGAAAACTGGAAATTTTTTCAGAAAATGGCCAAAAAAGAGGAGCGACTTGTCATATGTGAATTTACTGATGAAATAAGAATCATATTCCCAGAAGACTTCATAAACTATTTTGGGGTAACTTCTGCATAGTACGAAAAATTATTAATGTCGATATGTAATGAAATGGAAAAAGAAATACATCAACGAGAGATCAATGGCTGTCGCCGAGAGATTGGGAATAACATCGACATTTCTGGCGACAGACAAGTCATTTGAATGGTTGAAGTTTAATCCTGTAACATCAGAAAACACAATTACTAAAACTGTGTGGAAACCTTTGAAGCAATTATATCTGCCTGGCAAGGACATGTTCAGGCAATTAATGTAAAACATTTTTTTAACTTTTGTGATAATTTAGTGAAACTGTCATGCATTTTGTAAACCTCATACTAGTCATTGCAGACATATGACGTATTTTTCGAAGTGGAAGCATTCTTCCAAACTGCTATATAATTCACGATCCTGTACTATATTTTCAAACTAATAAAGTAAGCAGTGTCACAGACACTCCTCAGCTGACCATTCTGAAGTGGCATATACAATGATTACCCTTGCATAGGCCCAATAAAATTTTTCTCAGTTAAAAGATTACTTGAAAAACTGAATCTGAGCTATTCTGCATAAAGGGGAATTGAAAACATTATCAGTACACACTAATGTCATGTGGCTGGTTCATGAAGTTTGTCGACATCTGAATGGGGAATGTTATCAAACTGTCCTTATCTCACACATTCGGTATGTATTGACAATACTTAGAATATTCTGAGGGCCATCAGTGCTGATCAACAATATTTCTAGGACTGAGTATCGAACATTTGAGGGCCTCTTAACATCTAATATGGAATCCAACACTTAGAAATAGTTGTGACATTAATAGTACAAACAGTATTACCAGTAGTAGAAAAAAATCACTTTATATTTGTTTATGAAGAGCAAAATGATAAAAATTTCAGGCACACAGGTTAACACTAAGGAGAGAAATGAAGGTGAGCGACAAGAGCAATTACTTGAGAATTTATTTCACTGTTGGGCAAAGAAAAATTGACGTATATGTTTTTTTAGGGAAACTTTATAATGTTGCCAAAGCATTTTCTTAAATGTGACAGTGTATGAAATTGTGTGCAGAGCCCTTAGTAGCTTGTTCCAGAGGCAGAGAGCACTTATGGATGAGAAGTTTGAGATTTCTTTTATGGATGAGAAGTTTGAGTTTTCTTGTTTTGGTAGATTGGAGCATCTAGAATACTAGGTGTGTGAGACATGGTGTTGCAGTTATGATGAGATGATGGATACTTAGTCTCTGAGGGGAGGTACCAGGGTGCATGCAGCATGAGGAGCCAAAAAAGTAGGCATGGTGTATGGCAGTTGCATAACTTCTCTTGTTAGAATCATCATAACTAGGCATATGAGGCAGTTTCCAGCTCAAGCAAACAGTAGTTAAAGATGTAATGCACACAAGCATTAATGGTAAGTATAACTCCTAGAGTTATCACAGCTGATGTCGTTGGATTACATTACAATAGTTCATATTCGATAGAATAAGTGATTGAACATGTTTATGTTTCACATCCTCTGGAATATTTTCCGAAACTTCTGGAGAGCAAGAGGCAAGCAGCAACTGTCATGCATGTGGTGCAAACATTTTCTGCAAAATGATGTGCTGATCCAAAGTGAAGTCTAAATTATTCACCACTTTTCGTTAAAGTAATATAATACCGTCTAGAATTCTGGACTAATTAATATTTAATTGGTTGCTAAAATAACTTGTGACTTCTGACTTAGTTTCAGGTCTACATTTACTATCAGTCTGCACATTCAGTTAAATGACAGCAGAATTTCTATCTTTAGACACTTAAGTAAAGTCAGAGGTCATCAGCATAACTGGCATAAGCAAATGATTAGTGTTACAATGAAAGTCTACAAAGTAGGTAGTAGGAATGGCATCTACATTCTGTAGACAAGGAATGACTCCACATTGGGTTTCTTATTTAGAAACAGCATTTTACTGTTGCTTGTTTGTGACAAGATCTGCAAAAAATACGTTCTGCTTGTTGAATGTTAAGTGGAAGATCACTCACATATATAAAGAATAGAAGTGGACCCAAAATTGAACCTTGGGGGACTCCATTTGTGATTTGCAATGTGTTTGTTAAGTATGATTCAAATCAGCTGTGCATAAAGCCATAAATTCCATAAAACCTAAGATATTCTAAGAATGTGATATGATCTACACAATAAAACGGCTTGGAAAGATCAAGAAAGCTACCTAATGGCAATATTTTATTATTTAATGCTTGTAATATTTGGTGGATGAATGTGTAAATAGGATTCTCAGTTGAGAAACTCTTCTAGAACTCAAACAGTGATATGTCATGTACATTATTTCTATGTCAATGTCAGACTATTCTTGAGTACATTACTACTTCGAATATTTTGCAAAAAGGTGTTATTATGCGAACTGGATAAATTTTTTATCACCTTTCTTGTCTAGAGATCTAACAACTGCTGATATTAATCTGTTTGGAAAAATTCCCTGTGTCAGTGATGTATTAGACATGTCACTAAGGACATTACTTATCAAGCTAGAAAAAAATTTTTAGACTTCTGCTTAAAATTCCATCAACACCATATGAGTTTTGTTTTTTTAGAATTTCTGTAATTCTATTAATTTTAGTCAAGGATGTTGTTGCTACTTCTAGTTGCTTGAAATTTTGTGAAATGACATTTTTAGTATATTCTCTGGCTTCTTCAATTGAACCATTTAATCCTGCTGCTCCTTTTAGAAAGTAACAGTATTAAAATCACTCACTATTTGTGAATTACCAGTCAAAACGTTGTCATTTAGTTTAACTGTTATGGTTTCTTGTACACTGACTGGTTGTCCTGTTTCCTGTTTGGTAAGGTCCCACATGGTTTTAATTTTATTATCCATTTTATTAAGTTCTGTCAGGATGTGCATACTTCTTGACATTTTATTGATACTCCTGTAAATATTATAGTATGTCGGATCTGAACTTATTCTGGCCTTTATGTAAATTGCCCTCTTTCTCTTACATGAACTTTTGATTCTTTTAGTTATCCATGTCTTACTTAATATGGAAGTTTTATGGGTACAATACTGTATCATATTGTAAAAAACTAATGCTAATGAACTAAAGTTTTGGCTGCAGTTACAGTGGCCTTCTTCTTGGTCTACTCATCTATTTTTGTTGTCCAGAGTCACTTATATTTCGTCGTACCTGCTCTACTGAGCATGACAAAACGTCATAATTAAAAAAAAACTGTTGATACAATTGGTTTCTTGTGGCAGAAGGAGTATGAAACTTTATTGTAACATGTTAATGTGGTGGAGGGAGTGAGGATCTGCTGTTGTTTATTGCTTCTTATAGTATGTTCCATGATTGATAATCAATGGTTAATCGGATGTGCAGTCTTGTGTTCGTTATAGTGTATATTGATTTCAAGCTGCCAGTTACTCACACATTGTATTGTTGGTGGTGCTTGTTGGACTCTATGGTTGGTAGCCAGGAAGGGGCAATGTTAAGTTTATCTCTCTGTTCATGTTGTTGGGGTCTATCTGATCTTGCATTCTTTTAGAATATGACATGGTACCACACCCAGAAAACTCTCATGTTAACTGACTCTGGCTGTGGAAGCCTACACAATTTCATGGCTTACTTGAGTTTTTAAAGACCTTTCTGGATAACATTTTAGGATAGCTACTTTCAAATATTGACACAATATTTACTATAGAATAAGCTGAATTTGAAATTAGCATCTCTTTCTATATGTACTTCATCCCATACAACCTCTTTTAATCATCCCTAAAGGCACTGAACCCTGTTCTCATTAATAAGGAGGAGTTTTCTTGACATATTTCAAAATCACTCTTCAGACAACATGCTTGACTCACTGCGCCCTTTTTTCTTCCTTTGGCCTCAGATCAAGACAGATTAAAAAGTGAGAATGTTCCTAAGCTTCTAATATAAAAAGACAGAAAATAGGTCACAGAATAGATTACAGCTAGGAAGGAAAATGGGTTTAGAGAGCTGAGGCGTATGCAGTTGAAATGCTGTGTACTCTTTGAAAGAGTTAGAGGCCCTCTGTGCTTTTCCATTAGGACAACTTCCCTTTCCCAGTCCTCCATTTGTCTACCTTGTATTCATATTTTCCTGATTTGCTCTCATTACGATAAAGCCTACCTACATCTTCTACTGCTCTTTGAACTCTTAAGCCATACAACGAAATATTTCGCATCTCATTTTTGAAATAACTTTCGTCCCATCTCTTAAATTCAGAGGTTCCCTTATCTGGCTCCTTTTGCTGTAAGAACAGTCCTTCCTTTAATATACATTTGCATAGACTACAATTCAAAATTAATGTCACAGTGATACACATTTAAAGAATCGACGCCAACCACCAGGCTTACATTGAACTTAGGAATTATTAAGAATGTGTGATACACTACCATATCTACAGTGCGCCCCAGTAATGTAGCCCCATGAGGAATAGACTTGGATATCTTTCCGGTAGCACTGAAAATTTTCACGTTGGAGACCGGCCACACTGCCATATTATCTTTAACTGTCTACTAACAATTTACTTTCCAAATGATCTATACTCACGGCAGCAATAGGATCTACATTTGACGTTATGGGAACCGGCTCATCTTCCACTAACATCTCGGTAATTATGGCCCTCTGATAAAAATTTGGTCTACTTAGGGCAGTTATTGTTTTCACTCTTCCTATCGGCAAAATCCGAAATTCGCTAAGCAGCCTGTTGCTAAGCAACAGTTCACAAATGCTCTGGACCTCCGCCCATTTGCCTGCGAGTCTATGAGCTCAAATTTCCTCGTCATATAACCTTAAGGGCCGTTCATATTCGAAATTTTCCTCGAACAAAAGCTTAAAAGATAATGTCGCTTTCTTCTCTCGGCACTACCGTGCTTTCTCTTGTTGCTGCTGTTACCAATTCCATTGTTTTTTTCACGTGAGTATTTTCGTTTCTTACCACTTTGAATATTTAGTTTTGAATCCCATAAATCCCACACTTGCTGTCTCAATGAAGTTTTACTGTTTTCAGTGCCATCGGTGTTTGCTCTTCAAATAGTCATGCGATTACACACATCTCCACTGCCAGACCTTTGTGTTACCTTAGAGTCTCCAGCATGCTGCTTGTGTTGGTCACACTTTCTACCGTTCCGTGCACTCTCTGGTTTTGTTCCGACATAACTCTGATACAGTAAGTGGCAGTTTACAGGGGTGTGTGGCACTATGTTGATACTGATCTATCTGCCAGTACTTCATCCACCTGGCAAAATTACCTGACCTTACCATCTGTGCAGTTTTAAATACGCTGCTCTCCAAAATGTGAAGTATGCCTAATTAATTGCCAACTTGAGAATTTGAATACAGCTACCAATAGAGATAAACTAATTCTGGTAGAAGTGAACTACACTACTGGCCATTAAAATTGCTACACCAAGAAGAAATGCAGATGATAAACGGGTATTCATTGGACAAATATATTATACTAGAACTGACATGTGATTGCATTTTCACGCAGTTTGGGTGCATAGATCCTGAGAAATCAGTACCCAGAACAACCACCTCTGGCCGTAATAACGGCCTTGATACACCTGGGCATTGAGTCAAACAGAGCTTGGATGGCGTGTATAGCTGCCCATGCAGCTTCAACACGATACCACAGTTCATCAAGAGTAGTGACTGGCGTATTGTGACGAGCCAGTTGCTCGGTCACCATTGACCAGACGTTTTCGATTGGTGAGAGATCTGGAGAATGTGCTGGCCAGGGCAGCAGTCGAACATTTTCTGTATCCAGAAAGGCCCGTACAGGACCTGCAACATGCGGTCGTGCATTATCCTGCTGAAATGTAGGGTTTCGCAGGGATCGAATGAAGGGTAGAGCCACGGGTCGTAACACGTCTGAAATGTAACGTAAACTGTTCAAAGTGCCGTCAATGCGAACAAGAGGTGACCGAGACGTGTAACCAATGGCACCCCATACCATCACGCCGGGTTATACGCCAGTATGGCGATGACGAATACACGCTTCCAATGTGCGTTCACCGAGATATCGCCAGACACGGATGCGACCATCATGATGCTGTAAACAGAACCTGGATTCATCCGAAAAAATAATGATTTGCCATTCGTGCACCCAGGTTCATCGTTGAGTACACCATCGCAGGCGCTCCTGTCTGTGATGCAGCGTCAAGGGTAACTGCAGTCATGATCTCCGAGCTGATAGTCCATGCTGCTGCAAACGTCGTCGAACTGCTCGTGCAGATGATTGTTGTCTTGCAATCGTCCCCACCTGTTGACTCAGGGATCGAGACGTGGCTGCACGCCTGTTACAGCCATGCAGATAAGATGCCTGTCATCTCGACTGCTAGTGATACGAGGCCGTTGGGATCCAGCGCGGCGTTCCGTATTACCCCCCTGAACCCACCGATTCCATATTCTGCCAACAGTCGTTGGATCTCGACCAACGCGAGCAGCAATGTCGCCATACGATAAACCGCAATCGCGATAGGCTACAATCCGACCTTTAGCTAAGTTGGGAACGTGATGGTACGCATTTCTCCTCCTTACACGAGGCATCACAACAATGTTCCACCAGGCAACGCCGGTCAACTGCTGTTTGTGTATGAGAAATCGGTTGGAAAATATCCTCATGTCAGCACGTTGTAGGTGTCGCCACCGGCGCCAACCTTGTGTGAATGCTCTGAAAAGGTAATCATTTGCATATCACAGCATCTTCTTCCTGTCGGTTAAATTTCGCGTCTGCAGCACGTCATCTTCGTGGTGTAGCAATTTTAATTTGCCAGTAGTGGACATTGTGGAGGCCGAGTGCCCTCAAATTAAGTAATTGTACATTCATCATTACAGTGAAACAAATTCAAAGAGCTTGCTCAAACGCAGGTGTGCTATTATGAGTGGGATAAAGATCACACACAGACCTAGTCACGTAAATGTTTTTTTTTCTTTTTTTTATATATACCGGTACAACAAGACAGCTAATGTATGTTCAGAAGATGTAATTAATGCTCTTTACCGGGCGGGACTTCTCACGTCTTGCCATCATAATTAGGAAGGCTGGAAATACTTGATTTGATATTCTCCAAATCAACAAATTTCACCAGTTGCCAGTCGCGACCAAAGGGTCATTAGCGATGACAGTGTCACAACACTCGACTTGTGAAAAGCTTAGCAGTACACTGCACTCACCCTACCTTCACACACACGACTGACGCATCGAACATTCCATAAACTCCGCTCATTATTAATAGCGTCTAAACCTCAACATTCTTGTCAGCAGTAGAAATGTAAGAGTACGGCAGCGTCCTGAAGAGTGTTGCCTCCAAATTTTTTTATGTGAAAAATTTTAAATTTTTTAAGGGAGGCGGGAGGCAAACGGGATTAAAAATTGATTCTTAGATTTTTACGTTTGAAAAGCCCGTTATTCCCTGCGTACAACAGTTTTTGTCTCATATAAATATCTCAATTTGCTCGTGAGTTATAATTGTTTTCGTGATTCTCTATGCGATCTGCCTTCTTTTTGGTGCCACACAGAGAAAATTTTTATGTTCCTTATACGCCATTTGCCACTTCTATTGTTTTATCGTGTCAAGGCTCCCTTCTGTTCACTATGTGAGCAAAAGTATCCGGGCACCCCAAAAAACATACATTTTTCATATTAGGTGCATTGTGCTGCCACCTACAGCCAGGCACTCCATATCAGCGACCTCAGTAATCATTAGACATCGTGAGAGAGCAGAATGGGGCGCTCCACTGAACTCATGGACTTCGAATGTGGTCAGGTGATTGGGTGTTACTTGTGTCATTCGTCTGTACGCGAGATTTCCACACTCCTAAACATCCCTAGATCCACTGTTTCCGACGTGACAATGAAGTGGAAACGTTAAGGGACACGTACAGCACAAAAGCGTACTGGCCGACCTCGTCTATTGGCTGACAGAGACCGCCGACAGTTGAAGAGGGTCGTTATGAGTAATAGGCAAACATCTATCCAGACCATCACACAGCAATTCAAGACTGCATCAGGACCCACTGCAAGTACTATGACGGTTAGGCGGGAGGTAAGAAAACTTGGATTTCATGGTCGAGCAGCTGCTCATGAACCACACATCACGCAGGTAAATGGCAAACGACGCCTCGCTTAGTGTAAGGAGCGTAAACATTGGACGATTGAACATTGGAAAAACGTTGTGTGGAGTGACGAATCACGGTACACAATGTGGCGATCCTATGGTAGGGTGTGGGTATGGCGAATGCCCGGTGAACGTCGTCTGCCAGCGTATGTAGTGCCAACAGTAAAATTCGGAGGCGCTGGTGGTATGGTGTGTTCGTGTTTTTCATGGAGGGGGCTTGCACCCCTTATTGTTTTGCGTGGCACTATCACAGCACAGGCCTACACTGATATTTTAAGCACCTTCTTGCTTCCCGCTGTTGAAGAGCAATTCGGGAATGGCGATTACAGCACCTGTTTATAATGCACGGTCTGTGACGGAGTGGTTACAAGACAATAACATCCCTGTAATGGACTAGCCTGCGCAGAGTCCTGACCTGAATCCTATAGAACAACTTTGGGATGTTTTGGGACGCCGACTTCTTGCCAGGCCTCACCGACCGACATCGATACCTCTTCTCAGTGCAGCACTCCGTGAAGAATGGGCTGCGGTTCCCCAAGAAACCTTCCAGCACCTGACAACGTATGCCTGCGAGAGTGGAAGCTGTCATCAAGGCTAAGGGTGGGGCAACACCATATTGAGTTCCAGCATTACCGATGGAGGGCGCCACGAACTTGTAAGTCATTTCCAGCCAAGTGTCCGGACTCTTTTGATCACATACGTAGTGTATGTACTATCAAGACCTTTCGCTCCGATCGCATTTATTATTTTTTCGAGGCTCGGGCGCTATTGTTTGTACTTAGTGAAGTTTGCTGTGAGTGAAGTAGGTGTTGATTTTCTCTTGTTTCGCACTTTTTTTTGTGTAATGCCGCGAATGAAGGAATTCTTGCCTAAACTAAAATTCAGAGAAATGAAATATTTAAAGCTAAATGAGTTTAGTGGGGCAAAGGAATCAAAAAGTCAGGTGTAAATAAACTCAGTGTCTCAAGAAAGCAACTGCAATGTCTTCAAGGCGTTTCCTCACAGACAACTTGTGGAGATGAATACTCATTTGGAAATACTGTGGTAAACTTCAGCGTGCTCTGTAACTTTATTTCTAAAAATACTGTGTGCAGAATATGTGATGGTTATATATATTTGAGAGAGAATCAGTGTCTTCGAAAAGGCATTTTGTCAAAACTTACACTGAACTGGACAATGTGTGAAGTAGTTGCTACTTCAGTGACACCACAAATGGCAAATTATAAGCTGTATGAGAATAACATAAGGCTAGATTATGGTGTCAGAGCAACTGGTGAAGAATGAAGGCAGGCAAACACTTTTTTTTTTGGGGGGGGGGGGGCATTGCTTGACATTCCAAATCCACCTGCAACATTTATGACTTATAATGGAATTATTGGAACTGCTGTTGGTGAAGTCTGTATCATCTCGATGAAGAATGCAGCTGAAGGGGCACTCAAGGAAAGTGATGACAATGACAGTGATGATATTTCTGTGTGTTTTAATGGCAGCTGGCAGAAAAGTGGCCAAATTTCATTAAATGGTGTTGTAATAGCTACATAATTTGCTATCGATAAGGTACCTGATGCAGAGATTCTAAGCAAGTACTGTATAACTTGTTGCAGTGAAACTGAGAAAGAGAATGAACTGAGCTGTAAGAAGAATTATTGTGGTCCAATTAAATGTAGCAGGAGTTCTCAAAATTTTTAATCGTTTAGTGGCAGATAGAGGTGTTAGATACACACAGTATTTAGGGGATGGTGACAATGAGGCTTATGAACCGATATGTGCAAAAGAACCCTGTGGTTCTAGTACCAAAATTTCCAGATTAGAGTGCAGTGGACATGTACAGAGGAGAATGGGATCCAGGTTGAGAAGATTATTAAAAGAAAAGTCAAAAGTAATACCGGAAAATGGTACGAAGATAGATGGTAAAGGTCGCCTGACAAATGTTGAAATAGATCGATTACAGAATTATAATGAATTCGCCATAAGAAGAGGTGCTGGGACACAGAAAATATGAAGATATCTGTATGGGCAATCATTTTCCATAAGCTTTCCACAAATAAAAATCCACAGGATTTTCTTTGCTCAATCATCCTGACACTTGGTGCAAGTGTAGGAAAAGTATAACATACAACCACAATCATTCTTTACCTGCTGCAGTAACAAATGAAATTAAATATATATTTAGAGGTATTTGTAAAGATTTTTGTTGAAGAAATGTCTTTATGGAAAAACACAAATTTTAAATAAATGTGTAAATTCTGTCTTTTGTTCCCAGTTACCAAAAACTGTAATTGTTCAGATTATAACCCTGAAATATGCTGTTTATGATGCAACTTTGTGCTTCAGTGATGTAACATGAAAACTGGATGTTTTGGAAGCATTGGGCATAAAATTGCAGAATCCTTGGTGCAGATAGATAAAGACGGAATCTGTAGAGCAGATATTGCTAATTTAAAATGCACAAAAGAAGCAAGACAGAAAAGAGGAGGAACCAAGTGAAGAAAAAAGGATCAGTATGATTCAGGTGACATGAAAATTCACAGCAATTCTCATAATCAACTATTCTAAAATTGCAGTATTAAACTTTAAATTGATTTTTCTCAAAACTGGGTTTTATGACTTTAGGTACCATTACATTCTGAACTAAGGAGCTTAGAAATATAAAATTTGTTAATTTGTGCTTAGGATGGAATAAGTACTTACAAGTGAACTGAGAACCATCAACCCAACAGAAACTGTTTTGTGATCAGTAATGTACAAAAAGGTGAAATTTTATTAGTGAAAGTTTTAAAAAATTTGTCTGAAATCCGTAAGGGGCATTTTGTTCACTTTACTTTGAAATGCATGCATATACACTCCTGGAAATTGAAATAAGAACACCGTGAATTCATTGTCCCAGGAAGGGGAAACTTTATTGACACATTCCTGGGGTCAGATACATCACATGATCACACTGACAGAACCACACGCACATAGACACAGGCAACAGAGCATGCACAATGTCGGCACTAGTACAGTGTATATCCACCTTTCGCAGCAATGCAGGCTGCTATTCTCCCATGGAGACGATCGTAGAGATGCTGGATGTAGTAGTCCTGTGGAACGGCTTGCCATGCCATTTCCACCTGGCGCCTCAGTTGGACCAGCGTTCGTGCTGGACGTGCAGACCGCGTGAGACGACGCTTCATCCAGTCCCAAACATGCTCAATGGGGGACAGATCCGGAGATCTTGCTGGTCAGGGTAGTTGACTTACACCTTCTAGAGCACGTTGGGTGGCACGGGATACATGCGGACGTGCATTGTCCTGTTGGAACAGCAAGTTCCCTTGCCGGTCTAGGAATGGTAGAACGATGGGTTCGATGACGGTTTGGATGTACCGTGCACTATTCAGTGTCCCCTCGACGATCACCAGTGGTGTACGGCCAGTGTAGGAGATCGCTCCCCACACCATGATGCCGGGTGTTGGCCCTGTGTGCCTCGGTCGTATGCAGTCCTGATTGTGGCGCTCACCTGCACGGCGCCAAACACGCATACGACCATCATTGGCACCAAGGCAGAAGCGACTCTCATCGCTGAAGACGACACGTCTCCATTCGTCCCTCCATTCACGCCTGTCGCGACACCACTGGAGGCGGGCTGCACGATGTTGGGGCGTGAGCGGAAGACGGCCTAACGGTGTGCGGGACCGTAGCCCAGCTTCATGGAGACGGTTGCGAATGGTCCTCGCCGATACCCCAGGAGCAACAGTGTCCCTAATTTGCTGGGAAGTGGCGGTGCGGTCCCCTACGGCACTGCGTAGGATCCTACGGTCTTGGCGTGCATCCGTGCGTCGCTGCGGTCCGGTCCCAGGTCGACGGGCACGTGCACCTTCCACCGACCACTGGCGACAACATCGATGTACTGTGGAGACCTCACGCCCCACGTGTTGAGCAATTCGGCGGTACGTCCACCCGGCCTCCCGCATGCCCACTATACGCCCTCGCTCAAAGTCCGTCAACTGCACATACAGTTCACGTCCACGCTGTCGCGGCATGCTACCAGTGTTAAAGACTGCGATGGAGCTCCGTATGCCACGGCAAACTGGCTGACACTGACGGCGGCGGTGCACAAATGCTGCGCAGCTAGCGCCATTCGACGGCCAACACCGCGGTTCCTGGTGTGTCCGCTGTGCCGCGCGTGTGATCATTGCTTGTACAGCCCTCTCGCAGTGTCCGGAGCAAGTATGGTGGGTCTGACACACCGGTGTCAATGTGTTCTTTTTTCCATTTCCAGGAGTGTACATTATACACATTCATGAAAAATTTTAGTGTTCTAACACTAACAGTTGTTTTGAAAAATGTACATTTGACAGCAAAAAAAGTGGGTCACTGTCAAATACAACCAACATAACGTAGCTGTGTTGCAGGTCCTCTAAACACCAAAACCCCGTGGGGTACAGTCGTTTGACTACACACAATGGGTACTGCAAGAGACTACTAAGAGACCAAAGGTCTTTATGGCAGTCAGTCTAAGCGTCAACTAATATCGTCATACTAAACATATTAGAAAACACGTTCTTAGCGATGAGACACCCCATAACACCCATAAACTAACCTTAATTACAACAAGTGACATTCCAAAAGTTCTGAGAAAACGGATTATTTTACATATATCGTACAGTAATCCTTAGTCAAAATTAAAAACTTGAGACAATATATGGAGTTACAAAGCAATTGGAAAAAAGTTTTTCGCTCTCTAAAAGGTTTTCCATCCACGTGCTGAAGGCCGGTCAACAGCGATTGGCTCTGGAAACTGGATATTGGACGAACCAGTAGAAAAACGCCATTAACGGCAACAGGCACTCTAAGGAAATCTCAACATTAACAGCGAATCACCAGTAATATCATTGTTCTCGTCACACATCAACAGCTACGTGTACACAAATTTGAACTTTAAATGACATGACCAATGTCGTCGTTCTGAACCTGGGTTCAAACCCAGCACCTATAGCCATTGCTAACTAAGCTAAGCTTTGTTTGTGCCTTATTGAACCGGATCACTAGGCATAAAGAGACGTGAAGTATAGACATTTGCACCAATATCAGTTATCAATTTAGATCCTGAAAATAAATGACGAAAATGTTTGTACTGAACTGGGAATCCTGTCATAACAGTTACCATCCTGGGAACAACCCCCAACGACGTTTAATATGGTGTCATTCACCAGGAACAAGGTATGCTCATGTTTAAAATTGAAATGTAATCATATAAAGCTTGTGACAGGGATGCGAACCCAGCACCTAATCGGATTGTTAACGAAGTACAGTCATGCTCAAAAATATCCGAACGACCTGGATTGCATTTCGCCTGATTCCCATGCAACCCACATAACGCAGCTGTCTAGCAGTTCCTCTAATCGCTCCTTGACACAGTCATTTGACTATTGAAAATGGTTCCAACAAGTCACCACTATAAAACACTGCTCTGTGTCGCAATAACTCAGGAAGAGAAGTAATTCCACGATACTAAAAATATCAGGGAACACGTCATCACAGATAAGACTGTCCTTAAGGCTTGTAAGCTCGCATTTATTGCAATAACTGACATATCTGAAATGTTAGCAGTCTCATTATTACGTCAGATAGGTAAAGCACGTAGTAAGTTCGTCGTATTCATGATTTCCTCTTCAAAGTAACATACCATACTTGTTATTTAACACAAAATGTCATTAAAAATTTACGTTAATCACGAGCAGCTAGTTGAGAATATGTATGAACTTCACATGACACGACGAACAGACTCGTTCTGCATATGGATTCAAACCCAGGTCATGCAAACTAAGATTTCGTGACTGACGGCAATTAAGAGTCATTCCTGACTAGGCATAAAGAGAGTGATATACCTCGATTTTAGACAGTATCAGTTGACAAGTATCAACATTAGATTACATAACGTAAACATTTTTAACGGTTGCGAATTCCTACCCAGCATCTATTGTCCCTGTTAACGAACTACGACAGATGTTAAATATTGCAACTTCACAAGTAACTTACTTGAAATGCAATGAGGTAAAGCTTTGTGTTGGACAGGGATTCGAACCCAGAACCTAATCGGATTGTTATTGAAGCACAATCAACTTTGACATATCGGATTTTCTCGGCAGTAGCTAGATGTATTAAATGAAATGACGAGACGAAGCATTAATTTTTTCCTTCCGAGGACTCCAACCCGGCACATATCGCTGTTATATTCTAGAGAAAAGGAACGTGAAGTATGGGTTTGTTACACCAGCAGCGACATGTGAGCGTGTTTGAACTAGAAATAATATGACGAAGTGTTCAGTGCTAACTGAGAACCGAACCCCAAACATATCGTTGTTGACTACACACAAAGAGACGACACTTACCGAATTTTTCTCCACCAGCAGCTCGGAATAACATCCTTGAACTTACAGTGATCGCGCAAATAGTTCTGTGTCTCACTGGGAGTCAAAAACGTCAGATATCGTTAGTGTTGACAACGAATGAAAATGCATTAAAAATAAAAATTATTATCCACCAGCAGATAGGTGTTCTCATGCTAGAGCTTGAGAATACATAGTGAAAAGTTTAGTGCTGGTCCAGGATTCCAACCCATTCATGTACAATATGTGGAGATGTTGAGGAATTTGCAGTTTTGAACAAACAACAAGTTGTAGTCAAGCTGTATTGTCACGAAGGGCGGTCTGAGTTGCATTCCCAGTTCAGAACCAATTTTATCGACACACAGAAGCTCAATTAAAGACAGAATAAGTGTCCTGTAACCACACACAGGGTTTGTTTCCCCACTAGAAATAAATAACTAGTATAAGAAAGGTTACTGGTGATAAAGTTTCCACATGTCGCCACTCCTTACTTTATTGTGGTTCCACCTAACGTCTACTTGGTAGAGAAGGAATATCATGTTTAATGTGATTTTCAGACCACAATGCCATATACCTTCTTCACTTGGCGTAGCCAGAAGAGAATAGAATCTGCCTCTCCCTATCAAAAAACATCGGCAGAAGAGTCGAACCGAGACCAACATCATATAAAACTATCATGAGTCCACCAGACCACCAAACCCTCTTCTCTTCGACTCATTTATCTATCATAACACCGTTGCGGCACACAAGATGAGAATTCTGACACACAGGCTCCCTGTAGTGGTTTGCAGGATGTTCAGAACATTCATTTACTTGGTTGACCGAATCGCCATGAACTAGCTGCCTTGGCTACCCAGTGCATACATTCGACTCTATTTTGTAATCACCGAAATAAAATAACGTAACTGCCACCTACACAGAACTGCCAACAGTGTAGGATGCAGAAATTTAAATAGGAAGTGTTCCTTTCCATTTGAGCTATTCTATTGCGCTAACTGTTTGTTGAAACCATCGTGCAGTGCAAAAGAAATGCTGTAACTGTCTGTCTCTCAGAAGTCTAGATCCGGCCATATGCATTATCTCACAGCACTGTGGAATGCCGAAGTTCTGGAGGAACTGTTGTTCACTTCAAGAGGTACTATAGCTACGTCACAGCTAGTAGCGTAACGGTAAGCGTCGCACGCTGCTGATAAGCCGTCGCGTGTTCTATTACATTCGCTACTACATTTTTTTAAAACGCAATTCTGCTGTCTGCTGAAGTTATCAATTTAATGGAACTTTGAACATAATTCTCTTCAGTTCTCAACCCAAAATAGTCGCATGTGGAAAAAAGGCTAACTTCTGCGTCATTTTGTTCTTTCCAGGCTTAATAGACGGCCAGGCAGCAGATGCGCTCGAAGCTTTTGTATTATGTATGGGGAGAGCGCATCGTGCCAAAATAGTCAGAAAAGTATTTTCTACATTAGCTGTCGTCTGGTAGTGGCATTTTATTCTTCTTCAAACTTTATTTGACAGCTTTAACTCAGAACAAGTTTTCTACATGCATGTAATCAATAAACTGCATGTGCATTGTCAGACTGTTATAGATAACATCAGAGAATTCGCATATATCGTTGATGATTAATTTCTGTCTCATGTTAAGTATTGTTTTAACAACACTAAAAGAAACCTTACAAAAACTGTGCACTGTATTGTAAGAAATGAAATAAAACTACCCACGATAAACTTACGACGAAAGTCTGTTTTAACAAAACTGAGTATCTGTACACAAGCGTGCCTCTACCTGCACGAATTAGTAAAACTGTATTCACTTAGATTTCGATTGGGTCTGTGTCATACTCAACAGGTATGCAAACGTGGCATTTCATAAATAAAGTTACATATTCCTAGAAACCCAAAATTTGCTTGTTAGCAGCGGAAAGAGGCGTTACCTGTTGTGCAGCATTGTAAGTTTTTCACGATTGCACTATGAGCTGAAAGTATTTTCTTACGACTTGCTTATCGATATTTGATCTGACTGCTTGCAGCTCTTACACAGAAGGGATAAAAACGTTACATACCGCGAACCATAACAGTCGCGTTTCCACAGGTCAGCACGTCAACACAGAGCTAGCGGATAGATACGGTTTGGGCTTTTGTCTTACGAGGCCAATAGTGGCTAGAACTCGTAAACCGCTATTTACAGGACGAGATTCGTTGCGATTGCCACGTTCAATGACTTTGCTGGGCTGAAAACCGTAAATTTACAATCTTCCGTTACACCTCAAGCGATAACAACTCAGATTATTCAATAGAAATGATACGAGAAATCAAGTGAACTTTGAGGTTTAATTCCGTGCACACCCGGAAGTAACTCGCCGATCACAGCGTTGGCAAACATACCTTGCGTTGCTGCCAAATCTCAGTTACATTACCAACAGGAAGAAGACGAACCGATGTGATCCTACAGCGAGCTGGGAAGTGACCATAGCTGGCGCCTCAAAGACGCGGCTGGTACGTAATGCGTCTGATTCGCATTTCTGTAACTAGGTTTAGGGACTGGAGCTTTGTTGCTAATGATACTCAGAACTGACTGCTACTAAGCATCATAAATCAATAACTCTCATAGTTGTTTTTATATTTCTTTCGTAACTGTACTCAAAACTAAGAAACTCATTCAGGAACGTTTTCGTGCCTCGCCGATAGTCGAGCACAACAAACAAATAAAAATAAAAAGAGAATGTGTGTGTGTGTGTGTGTGTGTGTGTGTGTGTGTGTGTGTGAGAGAGAGAGAGAGAGAGAGAGAGAGAGAGAGAGGGTAAAAAATTGTTGTAAAGAAATTGAATACTGGTATGTAAAGAAATCTTTCATTAAAATGACTCGTTCCACATCATTACGAAATGTCGTATTCATGATCTATGGAACAAGTATTAATCTAATCTAATCATACCATATCATATTGCTGACTATCCATGAAGAGTCATGAAGTACCGAAATTTTCGCCTGTATCAATAACCAAATCTAAACTTGAAAATAAAAGACGACAGTTTTTGTAATAAACCGGGACTCCTACCAAGACCCTTTCATCTCTGTTAACTAACCATGAAAGATGTCTGATATACCTCAATTCAGAAGTAACGAAGTGTGTATGAATTTAAAGATGAAGCTCATGATGTGAAGTTCTGCTACGGAGATACGAACCCAAGACGTAATCGGATTGTTAACTAAGTAAAATCAAATGTTACGTATCGGTTTTTCTTGCCAGCTGCTAGATGTTTAATCTAAAATAAGGACACAAATTTTTGTGCCTGAGCGACAATCGAACCGCACTCCTATCGTTCATCTTTATTGTCCACGAATATTGCCTAAGTATCAATTGCTTACTCACCAACAGTAAGATGTGTGCGTGTTTGTCCAGAAATTGTTGGCAACATGAACAGACATTAAAAATGCACATTAATTTTCACTAGCACGCCGGTGTGCACGTGATAGGGCTTGAAATGAAATTATGAATATTTTTGTACTGGATCAGGATTCGAACCCACATATTTACCTTTGGAGGAGACCTAGAGAAGACTGCAGTCTTGGGAAAAGGAATGAAATGATTGAACTATACTGTTCCGAGAGATTCAGATCCTCGAAAGAGGAGATACGAATTCGAATCACAGTCCAGCACCAAATTTTTCAACGTCTCTAGTTCAATCAAGTACAAGTAAAATAAGAACCCTGTTCCTTTAGACGGCTATCAGTTCATCAAATAAAATAAAATTTTCTAATATAAGTAAGTTTACTTGTGACAGTATTTCTGTTTACCCTGACCTCCACCTTTGACATTTTACAACGTAAACTGGCTCTGCCCAGTTTTGAATGAAGGAAGGTGATGTTTAATGCGGATTCTGGATTATAATAGCTTTCTCCTGAGGTTACCAGAGGTAAAGTAAATGTGTTTGTGCCTCTTAAAAGTAAATTCCTGAACCCACGTATTCCACTTGTGATAGTTCGTTCCAACAGACCATTGTGGCCACATTTCCCAGCCCCAGGAGTGCGCTGTAATGGATGATGTGCTTAGCTTACTAAACTAGTCACGGTGGAAAAAAACGCGAGTCTATTAAATGGTTAAGTAGAAGCAAGCTTCTGACGTGGAGATTATGCTATTCTCATGTCAGCAGGATGTAAAGACTCTTCTAGGCGTCATAGCCTCGATTTTAAGCCATTTTGAAATTTTCACTAATTCAGGGAATTTCTTAGTTCCAGAAAATCCACTGTGAAGTGTGAAGTTACCGGATAATTCGATTAGCACCGTCATTATTACTATCATTTTCCTCATACCGCTGCTGGAACATATGTGCTTGAAGATCATTTAAGTCCTTTTCGTCATTATAGAAGTAGTTGCCCAAGAACAAGTTCTTTCCCTGTCTACGGAATCCTTTTCATGTTAATATCAAACATCAGCAATTACTCGTAGAGCACATTAAAACTAAAGTAATTGATGAAGACGTTACTTGATAACGAAAACGCGCTGCCTTTCTTCATTTACTTGCGCCTAGAAATGGCTGTCGAATACTGCCAAACCGAAAGCCAAGGGATCTTACTGCCTTCCAATATACGTCGCTGTCGGTTCTTCCATATGATTTGGTCGACGTGACCTGTTTCAAGGTGTGTATGACACAGAATGTTTTAGAAAATCAATTGTTTTCCTCTGTAATAAACATTTTCATTCTAAGCTATCCAAATCCAAAATTTTCGCAATATTAGTTCAAATTTAGTATTCGCTTCCATAATGTAAGGAAAGTATTTCACAGTTTCAAAACCCGCATCCGACTCACTGTCCTTACACTTAGTCGCTGGCCATAAATTCTAGCTCAAAGTGACGCCAGTTTAAGTAACCTAATGTAGCGAAGACTGTTTGCCAGTGCTCTTTCTCACCGGAAAATATGCAATTCACTCATTGGGCTCCATAAGTACACTGTAACAGTAATTTCTGTGTGTATGCAAAGCATACGGATTGTAGAATTTAGTGGTGCTCTCTCTTCCACTTCTGTGTAGAATATGCCTGCCCTAAACGGGCCCTTTATCACTACAGGCCCTGGGCGGTGCAATATCATTCTGACAACTGTAATGTGCTTATACTGACAACCTCATTGTTCGTTTTACCCGATTTTGTAATCATTTAAGTAATGTGCTCATACTGACAACCTCATTGTTCGTTTTACCCGATTTTGTAATCATTTAAGTAAACAACATGACCTTTGAGTGGGAGACATTTCGTCCCCCTTTTCCTTCTGTGAAATTTGTCAGTAAGCTTTTTGCCTTCGAACCCGCGAAATGCGGCGGAGTACGGCTGGTAAACGATTTACAAACCACGATTTAGTGCCGTTAACACGATTTCTTTAAACATTGGCGTAGCTGAAGGAATTTAGTTTCTTCTTAAATCGTCTTATGCAGCAACGTTCACAGATATCTCAAATAGGAAAAGCCCTTTATCCAGGTACGAAGGTTGTAAAACAAACTTCCCACAGTTTGTGTCAGGTTGATCTTTTCGTCTGGTAGCACTGCGTAAGTATTTTGTGTAAGAGGTATTAAAGTAGTGTTCCTGTAGCTGTGGGAATCATTGTGAGAAAACGAGTTTCACACCAATGGATACAGTACTGATAAATATTCAAAATGATTATCAACCTAAGTCTGCGTTCATCCACAAACAGAGGCGTAATTGTAATATTGAAGCTAGACTAGGTATCCTTGTCTTTCTTGAGTGGGCATTGGAAGGCGTTTATCTCGCTTCCCACGCCCGGGTTCCCGGGTTCGATTCCCGGCGGGGTCAGGGATTTTCTCTGCCTCGTGATGACTGAGTGTTGTGTGATGTCCTTAGGTTAGTTAGGTTTAAGTAGTTCTAAGTTCTAGGGGACTGA
Source organism: Schistocerca piceifrons (assembly GCF_021461385.2). NCBI lineage: Eukaryota > Metazoa > Arthropoda > Insecta > Orthoptera > Acrididae > Schistocerca > Schistocerca piceifrons. The sequence continues at coordinate 216,891,598 of NC_060149.1, read as the reverse complement.
TGACCATAGATGTTAAGTCCCATTGTGCTCAGAGCCATTTGAACCATTTGAAGGCGTTTACACACACGTATACGAGGGTAATCCCAAAGGTAAGGTCTCCTAAGGGACACGCAAGTGCCAACGCAGGCACAAACGAGAGATCCTTAATTTTAATGGCAAGCAGAAACCACAGTGTTGGCTGCATGGTGGCAAGGTGATAAAGAGCAACACTATGGATACGAAGGTCTCAGGTTCGATCCCTCACCAGTCCCACGATTTTTATGTGCCGTTTTACACGTATTTCCCCTGGGGCAGTGTTTGTTGATGTGAAAAATGCCGAGTTGCACCTCGGTCCGAAAGCCACGTAAAACTGTAGGTTCCCCTATTAACTGGCTAGGTAAGTCAACTCAAAGGTCGGATGAAAGCAACAGCATACCACCTCCAACAAGTCCGTGCCTATTAAAGCACTGTGGTGTTCAAACCACTCTTGCGACTGGTGACTGCTTTACTTTCTATGGGTTCCAAAACTAACGATCTTCGGGTTATTAACATTTTTGTGTTTTCATGTTGTAGCTTTGATACCAGTAAACGTAAGTAACCGGCCGAGCACTGTCACCGCTCGAGTTGTCAAGGTGGTAGACAACGATGCTGTCGACCCCAGTTACAATCTTGGTCATGGCTATGTTTCAGTCGAATACCTCTATGGGCCTTTCTGCGTATTTCAAGATATACTTTTATACACTTGGTACGCTTCCAAATTGATATCTGATAGAGCTGTATTTAGCAACATGAATCAGATATGTTTTCCGTGCAATATATCGGACAACACGTCAGTGCAGCGAGATTTCGTTTATGTATTGCGCATGGTGCAAAAAATATTTGTGTTTTGCTTGCTTCTGTGATAGGTTTCACCCCACTCAATGCGAGCAAGCTCACGAATAGACTGTCAATAACTGGAATTACGCAATAATTCACTTAAAATGTGTATTTTTGCGTTATGTATCCCGATGGAAATAACTGTAAACAGGTTATATGCCTACTTGCTTATTATCGCGCTTCTCGATGCTTTCCTCAAAAAATAAAAATAAAAATAAAGAGAGAGAGAGAGACAGAGAGAGAAAACAGAAATGTATATCAAATATCAGCTCAATGACGCCATGTTCGTCTCGTGAGGTAAAGCAAGGATAGTTAATAGGTAATATCTCGTTGTACTAGCTATATGTATGGCTACAGGGTTCTTTGTTTTCTCTCTGCAAAGAACTAGAACAGAATTCAGTAACAAAGTGGTAAGAACACCTACTCAGTGCGCCAATTAAACACTCAGCCATTCTTGGTTATTTTGTTAATCGTCTGTAATGCAGTAAACATCCTTGATTATTGATTTGTAATTACTACAATTGTTATTGTTATTCGTCACCCCACAACAGCTTTCCTATCACTCATTGCCGCCGATGCACGTAACGAATGGATCAGGATGAATGGAATGTGGGATGTTTCATCACGGAGAATATACACATTTATTTCGGCGTCTTGTGTCAGGGTAATATGAAAATCTCAATAAGAAACAACGACAATAACACCCAACTATTTCTGTCCACTTAACACCATGACGACAGACAAATTGGCGTCTCACTGTATTTTGATTATAATTCGTTAGCCTTTTTGCGACATCATTTTAATACCTCGTGGGAGCAGGCATAATATTTTGCTTTTTGAACATCGAACAATAACACACAAAGATAGTAGATGGAAGGATACAAAGAAAAAATCGGACTCATGGGTGTGGATCCAGTTCATCATAAGAAGACTAAACAATACGGAAACATTACGAAAGGAATGAATACGCTGGTTAGTATACATTATTTGTATAGATCTGAAGATGAAAAAGCGCAGATCTGCACAGTACCCGCAGCTTCACTTTAGTTTCTGACTTAATGGGCATAACTTTTAGTTTCTTCTCTTCTGAATTTTCAAAAGAATTGATTATTACGTGGTACAGAATAATTAGTTAACTGTGTTTCTTATAGCTTCCATTCGCACCAACATTTTTCTACATTCTCGTGCAATTTATGAAATTCTACTTGTATGTTCACAAGACTGCACATAGATGCAATCGATTTCGAGGTGCAAAGTGTTTGTTATCTTACTTTTCGTGACAGGTTGGCAAAGTTGATTTCCAAAGACTTTTTATTGTACTGAAATAATCTTTTGTAACAAAGGTACAAGGTAAGTGTTTTTTTCGTATATATTTTGTGGGAAACTGTAATCGTGATGGAAGATTACACACCTGAATGTTTGACACAGCTGGTAGGAGAAAATGCTGCATATTAACCAAACCCCGCGCCTCCTCTACGTATCCTCCTATGACACAAGCACAGGATTCTCCTCCTATAACGCTACAGAGCTGTTCCTAGCACAGCTGAGAATTGGCAACATCGTCACAAACATTTGGCAACACTGTGACAGTGCAACCACTTCCGCATATGGTACTGAACTGACTCGCTAAATTCACTTGATATTCCCTTTCCATTAGAATGACTCGTGGTATATAATCCTCACGTAAACTAAGACACTGAGACAGAAATTTCAATTTTTTGGCTAAGGAAATGCTATTCTTAACATACGTGACAACTTTTAATATCTTTCACGATGCGTTATGAGGCTGAGCGACCAATACCATGGCGAGAGTGGCGTGCTGGCAGCAGTGTGTCCGTAGCCACGTGATACAGCCCGTATCTGGTGTTCCAACGGTTAAGAAAATCGTGTTCTAACCGTGGTAAGGGCAGAACGTGCGAGCTTTTTTTGTGTATTATTTCATGGAGCTGCGAATTCCCAGAAAAAATTCCGTAACAAAATCACAAGAAAACCTTTACACATCAAATCCTCTTGGCAGCTCGACTCTGTAAATTGTGTTAATGGTCGTAGATCTCGGTTTTCTGACTGCCAAGCTGCTATACAATACAAGAGTCTCTGAAGAAATTCGAATCGACCGTCAACGATACGAAATTCAATCATGTTCTTCACTTAAGACTCCCATGAAGTATGATGGAAATAAATTGATTAGCAAATCGCAAGAAAATACTTTCAGCTCATAGTGCAATCGTGAAAAACTTACAATGCTGCACGACAGGTAACGCCTCTTTCCGCTGCTGACAAGCAAATTTTGGGTTTCTAGGAATATGTAACTTTATTTATGAAATGCCAAGTGTGCATACCTGTTGAGTATGACACAGCATACCATTTAAACACAGACCCAATCGAAATCTAAGTGAATACAGTTTTACTAATTCGTGCAGGTAGAGGCACGCTTGTGTACAGATACTCAGTTTTGTTAAAACAGACTTTCGTCGTAAGGTTATCGTGGGTAGTTTTATTTCATTTCTTACAATACAGTGCACAGTTTTTGTAAGGTTTCTTTTAGTGTTGTTAAAACAATACTAAACATGAGACAGAAATTAATCATCAACGATATATGCGAATTCTCTGATGTTATCTATAACAGTCTGACAATGCACATGCAGTTTATTGATTACATGCATGTAGAAAACTTGTTCTGAGTTAAAGCTGTCAAATAAAGTTTGAAGAAGAATAAAATGCCACTACCAGACGACAGCTAATGTAGAAAATACTTTTCTGACTATTTTGGCACGATGCGCTCTCCCCATACATAATACAAAAGCTTCGAGCGCATCTGCTGCCTGGCCGTCTATTAAGCCTGGAAAGAACAAAATGACGCAGAAGTTAGCCTTTTTTCCACATGCGACTATTTTGGGTTGAGAACTGAAGAGAATTATGTTCAAAGTTCCATTAAATTGATAACTTCAGCAGACAGCAGAATTGCGTTTTAAAAAAATGTAGTAGCGAATGTAATAGAACACGCGACGGCTTATCAGCAGCGTGCGACGCTTACCGTTACGCTACTAGCTGTGACGTAGCTATAGTACCTCTTGAAGTGAACAACAGTTCCTCCAGAACTTCGGCATTCCACAGTGCTGTGAGATAATGCATATGGCCGGATCTAGACTTCTGAGAGACAGACAGTTACAGCATTTCTTTTGCACTGCACGATGGTTTCAACAAAAAGTTAGCGCAATAGAATAGCTCAAATGGAAAGGAACACTTCCTATTTAAATTTCTGCATCCTACACTGTTGGCAGTTCTGTGTAGGTGGCAGTTACGTTATTTTATTTCGGTGATTACAAAATAGAGTCGAATGTATGCACTGGGTAGCCAAGGCAGCTAGTTCATGGCGATTCGGTCAACCAAGTAAATGAATGTTCTGAACATCCTGCAAACCACTACAGGGAGCCTGTGTGTCAGAATTCTCATCTTGTGTGACGCAACGGTGTTATGATAGATAAATGAGTCGAAGAGAAGAGGGTTTGGTGGTCTGGTGGACTCATGATAGTTTTATATGATGTTGGTCTCGGTTCGACTCTTCTGCCGATGTTTTTTGATAGGGAGAGGCAGATTCTATTCTCTTCTGGCTACGCCAAGTGAAGAAGGTATATGGCATTGTGGTCTGAAAATCACATTAAACATGATATTCCTTCTCTACCAAGTAGACGTTAGGTGGAACCACAATAAAGTAAGGAGTGGCGACATGTGGAAACTTTATCACCAGTAACCTTTCTTATACTAGTTATTTATTTCTAGTGACGAAACAAACCCTGTGTGTGGTTACAGGACACTTATTCTGTCTTTTATTTGAGCTTCTGTGTGTCGATAAAATTGGTTCTGAACTGGGAATGCAACTCAGACCGCCCTTCGTGACAATACAGCTTGACTACAACTTGTTGTTTGTTCAAAACTGCAAATTCCTCAACATCTCCACATATTGTACATGAATGGGTTGGAATCCTGGCCCAGCACTAAACTTTTCACTATGTATTCTCAAGCTCTAGCATGAGAACACCTATCTGCTGGTGGATAATAATTTTTATTTTTAATGCATTTTCATTCGTTGTCAACACTAACGATATCTGACGTTTTTGACTCCCAATGAGACACAGAACTATTTGCGAGATCATTGTAAGTTCAAGGATGTTATTCCGAGCTGTTGGTGGAGAAAAATTCGGTAAGTGTCGTCTCTTTGTGTGTAGTCAACAACGATATGTTTGGGGTTCGGTTCTCAGTTAGCACTGAACACTTCGTCATATTATTTCTAGTTCAAACACGCTCACATGTCGCTGCTGGTGTAACAAACCCATACTTCACGTTCCTTTTCTCTAGAATATAACAGCGATATGTGCCGGGTTGGAGTCCTCGGAAGGAAAAAATTAATGCTTCGTCTCGTCATTTCATTTAATACATCTAGCTACTGCCGAGAAAATCCGATATGTCAAAGTTGATTGTGCTTCGATAACAATCCGATTAGGTTCTGGGTTCGAATCCCTGTCCAACACAAAGCTTTACCTCATTGCATATCAAGTAAGTTACTTGTGAAGTTGCAATATTTAACATCTGTCGTAGTTCGTTAACAGGGACAATAGATGCTGGGTAGGAATTCGCGTCCGTTAAAAATGTTACGTTATGTAATTTAAAGTTGATATTTGCTAACTGATACTGTCTAAATCGAGGTGCTTAGTCAGGAATGACTGTTAATTTCCGTCAGCCACGAAATCTTAGCCTGCATGATTGGTTCAAATGGCTCTGAGCACTACGGGGCTCAACATCTGAGGTCATCAGTCCCCTAGAACTACTTAAACCTAACTAACCTAAGGACATCACACACATCCATGCCAGAGGCAGGATTCGAACCTGCGACCGTAGCAGTCACGCGGTTCCGGACTGCAGTGCCTAGAGTCCGCAGCTCGTGGTCGTGCGGTAGCGTTCTCGCTTCCCACGCCCAGGTTCCCGGGTTCGATTCCCGGCGGGGTCAGTGATTTTCTCTGCCTTGTGATGACTGGGTGTTGTGTGATGGCCTTACGTTAGTTAGGTTTAAGTAGTTCTGAGTTCTAGGGGACTGATGACCTTAGATGTTAAGTCCCATAGTGCACAGAGCAATTTTTGCAGTGCCTAGAACCGCACGGCCACCGCGGCCTAGCCTGCATGACCTGGGTTTGAATGCATATGCAGAACGAGGCGGTTCGTTGTGTCATTTGAAGTTCATACATATTCTCAACTAGCTGCTCGTGATTAACGTACATTTTTAATGACAATTTGTGTTAAATAACAAGTATGGTATGTTACTTTGAAGAGGAAATCATGAATACGACGAACTTATTACGTGCGTTACATATTTGACGTAATAATGAAAGTGCTAACATTTCAGGTATGTCATTTATTGCAATAAATGTGAGCTTACAAGCCTTAAGGACAGTCTTATCTGTGATGAGGTGTTCTCTGATATTTGTAGTATCGTGGTATTACTTTGCATCTTGAGTTATTGCGATACAGAGCAGTGTTTTCTAGTGGTGATTTGTTGGAACCATTTTCAATAGTCAAACGACTGTACCAAGGAGCGATTAGAGGACCTGCTAGACAGCTGCGATTTGTAGGTCGCATGGGAATCATGTGAAATGCAATTCAGTTCGTTCGGATACTTTTGAGCACGACTGTTCATAAAATCAGAAGTTAAATATCAAATGTTTTCACCAATAGCGAAATGATGGAACCTTAATTGCCGATAGAATTGTTTTTGCCTGACTGGGATTCGAAACCAGCATCTAGCACCGTCGTTTTCTAGCCAGGAACAGACGATAAATAGCTATTGTTGGTTCACCAGTAGCGAGATGGGCGCATGTTTAGCTGGACATCAGGCGACGAAAAGTTCTGTGCTGAATGCAATTCAAACCCCGCACACGTGGCCATGAAGAAACGTTAACTATCAAATTCTTTTCCAATAATAGCTAGGAATGGTATGTTTGTACTTTCAATTATGTGATGGAAAATACTCGGCTGGCTAGAAGTTGAATCCACAACATGTCGTCGTTGGTGATCACAACGAACACAATGTCAAACTCAAATCCGTTTTCACCACTAGGATGGAGAGGAATGTTTGAACTTGAAAAGATGTAAGGAAACGTTTGATCTTGTAATGTTGTGATAAAAAGCTCATCATGTGGCTGTGAGTTGAAACGAACACGTTACAGCTGACAACTCACGAAGAGATGTTGAAAATGCAACTATTTTTCAGCAGTAGTTCGGAGTGCACATGCTAGGGTTTGAAATGTAATAATGAATATTTTGTGCTGATCAGGATTCGAAATCAGATAGGTGCCTTTCGAGGACGCCTAGAAGAGTTTACAATCTTCGGGAACACAGTGAAATCGAATTCTAATCCCAGTCCAGCACCACAATTTTCAACGTCTCAGTTTCAAATAAAGGAAGAGCCTTGTGAACTTACATGGCCATTGGTTCATTAAATGAAATACGTTTTCTAGTTTACGACGGCTTGCTGGTGACTGAGTCTCTGCCTTAAGGGGTTTCTCCATCTGTCACAGCTCAAACGAATGCCAGGTCGGCAGCGAAGGGATGTTATCTTTACTGCGGATATTGAACTACGGAGCTTACTGGCGTTCTGCATTTGGCGTTACTAGGGGGTGAAAGAGAGCTACTTGTGTGTGTTAAAAATCTACGCCTGACGTGAGATTTGAAACCACACGTTTTTCACATCAATACAAGATTAATCCACCAGACCACAAAACCCCCTGCCAAGCACATAATTATGAATTGCAGAGTATTCATTTAGATGTAGATGCAGAAGTCAAGGGACGCGTAACAGGAAGGAGGGCGGGATCTGGGAATGGACAGAAGTGCAGAAGTGCAAAATATAAGCGTGAAATGCTTGCAAAGTATTGCTTACTTAGATGTGTGCCACAGTTCGTTTTATCTTAGGACCGAGAGATAAGGAAGGACTGTTCTCAGAACGAAGAATGGGTTATAGGGAAGGGGAGGTCGAAGAATACGGTTTCATAGGTGGTGAGAGGAATGATAGAGAGTAAAGACAGCAGCAATTAAAAGAGAAAATGTAGCGTCATAGGAAACCGCTAGATTTGTTTACAAAGTTTTGGGGGAGTGTAATAGAAGGGCACTTGCGGCGATAGTGTCAGAGAGAGAGAGAGAGAGAGAGAGAGAGAGAGAGAGAGAATAGAAGAGATATTAACAACGAGTAAACATAAATGTTCAGATGTGTGTCAAATCTTATGGGACTTAACTGCTAAGGTCATCAGTCCCTCATCTTACACACTACTTAACCTAAATTATCCTACGGACAAACATACACACCCATGCCCGAGTGAGGTCTCGAACCTCCGCCGGGACCAGCCTCACAGTCCATGCCTGCAGCGCCTCAGACCGCTCGGCTAATCCCGCGCGGCGAGTAAACATAACATGAAATCGTTGGCGTATTGTGTGGAGGACGGGAGGGTGTATTCATGGATGGAGGGGAAGAGAGAGATGTATTTGAAATAACAAAAACTACGGTGACAGAATCCATCTACGCTGATTAGTTTGTAAATATGTAGACAGGGTATAAATAAAATCAAAATAGAATACTTAACGAACTGTATATTCAAAAGAAACCCACTTGAATTAAAAGGGCAACTCAAGGAAAGCTAACCCATATTGTATCTTTTCTGTTGCCACGCGATCTTCCACTAGCTCCCAATGAGGAAAAATGACGAAAAAGAAGACATAACAAAACATTTTAAGAACTCTAATAATTTATCCAGAATCCTTCATTATTTTGTACTTCTATCACGCGTCTTGGCATAGAATGTATAAGACGTCGGACGTAACAGCCTGAAGAAGCAACTTCCTCCCAGGCTTCCAGGACGCAGTCCCAAAGAGCGTCCGCAGTAGTTGGTTGGTTTCGTGGCCAGTTCTCTGTTAATGTTCTGGCGACCTCAGCCCACATGTTTTCCATGGAGATCATATCAGCCGCCCGTGGCGGCCATTCCATGACGTTAACGCCAATTGTGGAGAGCCGCTGCTGAACAAATGCAGACTTGTGAATGGGAGAATGGTCCTCTTCCAATGTGACGTCCCCTTCTGCGTACAGCATTCGCAGTGACGGAAGCATCACATTTTCCAATATGTGGGCATACTGCGCGCTGTCCAGAGTTCCTTCTATCCTGTGAATAATTCCCGCCCCTCTCGCAGAATTCCAACCCCAGCAGGTAACAGATAGCCGGTTACTTCTTCTCGTCGTGGTTACATATTCGCGTCGATGGCGAGTCCCTTGCGGCCTGTAAACGATTCGTGGACCGTCGTTATTGGTGGAAAACACCTTCTCATCAGTGAAAATGACGTTGTCCCACGACGCCCTCAGATGGAGCTCCGCAAATGCTAGCCGGTATAAAACGTTGTCTTCGCTGAGCTCTTGTTTCACGGCGGATCGTCGTGCATGCAGTCCAGCGTCCCTCAGCCTTCGGCGAATTGTGTCACTGGAGCCGGGGAAGTTGGTCTCCCGCCGCAACTGCTTCGCGTTTAGAAAGGGATTTTCTCTGCTCCTAGACACTAGGACCCTGCCTTCCTGCTGTGAGATCACTCTCTTCCTGCCTGAGCCAGGAGCCCTGTTGGTGGTGCCTCTTTCAAGGCAGATCCTCCACCATCTCGTTGCAGTGGTATGTGGTACGCCATACCGTCTGCCAGCTTCTCTGATGGAACATCCTCCTTCCTCAGTGAGAGCGACGACTCTACCTCGGCCGGCCGGAGTGGCCGAGCGGTTCTAGGCGCTTCAGTCTGGAACCGCGCGACCGCTACGGTCGCAGGTTCGAATCCTGCCTCGGGCATAGGTGTGTGTGATGTCCTTAGGTTATTTAGCTTTAAGTAGTTCTAAGTTCTAGGGGACCGATGACCTCAGATGTTAAGTCCCATAGTGCTCAGAGCCATTTGAACCATTTTTTAACTCTACCTCGAATAGACCTCTCCCAGTGAGCCATTACGGCAGACAGCCTGATGTGTATTTCTGCTTGCCGCTCTTACACTGATTCCAGGAGAGGAGGTAAACATATTTACGTCAAACGGAGCAGCAGAGGTAGAGGCATGCGGCGCAGCCGTGCTGGCTCGTCCCGGGCTGTTGGCCCACCAACGCCACCGCCAGCTCGCTCACTTGCGTCTCGCCTCGGCCAGCCTGGCTGGCCCGTAGCTCGCGAGCCGCGGCTATTACAGACCCGGGCCGCGTGGCCACGATCACCGCTTGAAGGATCAAAAGATATACCTAACCTATCCAAGTCTGTAGTACAAACTAACGCAGCTACAGCTATTATACTATAACATATGCAGGCACACCTACAGTTGACGATTTCAAAAAATGGTTCAAATGGCTCTGAGCACTATGGGACTTAACATCTGAGGTCATCAGTCCCCTAGAACTTAGAACTACTTAAACCTAACTAACCCAAGGACATCACACACATACATGCCCGAGGCAGGATTCGAACCTGCGACCGTAGCAGTCGCGCGGCTCCGGACTGCGCGCCTAGAACTGCCAGACCACCGCGGCCGGCAGTTGACGATTTATTCAAATATTTGACGAACAATACTTTCAAAAATACATTAATTTTAAACATAGCTACTGCAAAATATTTCACCTAGCTAGCAATAGCATGACGCAGGAAACTATACTTTCTTGTAAGCGCTGTGCATTAGATGTAGCCTTAAGAAAGCCTGTATTCAACCTCGACAACTAAGCGGAATGTAAAAGTAAACAGGTTTGGCGGCAGCTTCTCCAAATAATAGTATATACTTAGTATATAATACACGTTTTGTGCACTTATAACATGTACTCAGTGTCTCTGAAACAATACGTGCTGCACGACGGAAATTACTTTCTGCTGAGGCACTTCATTTACATCTCAATGATACACGACTACTAAAGAATATTGCTCTTTACGGCAGTCAATCCATTTGTAAATTACCATCATGATATCGCAGATATTAGGCAACACGTTACTAGGGATGAGTAAGGCCTTATGGTTTGCAACTAAAAATGCTACTCCTAGCTACTACTGAATATGAAGTTGATTATTAACGTGTCTTCATAACCATGTGTGCGGTGTTCGACTCTCAGCCAGCATAGACGTTTTCGTCACCTTATTTCTAGTTAAATGTGTGCACATCTCGCTGATGGTGGACCAACATTGGACATTTCTCGTCTGTTCCTGGTTAGACAACGACGGCGGTAGGTGCCGGGATCGGATCACGATCAGGCAATACAACTTCAGTCGTCATTTAAGGTTCCAACCCCACTACTGGTGACAAACTGTGATATCTACATTCTGATTTTTACGTATTTATTCAACAATCCGATTAGGTGCTGGGTTCGCATCCTTGTCCCCGGCATTACATGATGGCATTTCAATTTTAAACATGTGCATCCTTTATTCCTTGACAATGCAACACTATACAACGTCTTTCGAGGTTAATTACCAAGAAGGTAATTGTCATGTTAGGGTTCCTGCTTTCGTACAAACATTATCGTCATTTACGTTGAAGTTGAAAATTGATAACTGATACTGGTGCAAACGTCAATATTTGACGTCTCTTTCTGCCTAGTGATCGGGTCTCGATAAGGCACAAAGCTTTCCTTGGTTAACAATGGCTTTACGTTCTGGGTTTGCATCCGGATCCAGAACGAAGACTTTGGTCATGTCATTTAAAGTACAACTTCGTGTACCAGTAACTGTTGATGAGTAATGTGAACAATGATATTACTTGTGATTTGGTGTTAATGTTGGGATTTCCGTAGAGTGCTTGCCGTCGTTAATCACGTTTTCTTTTAACTGCTTACAAGGGAACCTCCCCATCGCACCCCCTCAGATTTAGTTATAAGTTGGCACAGTGGATAGGCCTTGAAAAACTGAATGCAGATCAATCGAGAAAACAGGAAGAAGTTGTGTGGAAATATGAAAAAAAAATAAGCAAAATATACAAACTGAGTAGTCCATGCGCAAGACAGGCAACATCAGGGATAATGTGAGCTCAGGAGCGCCGTGGTCCCGTGGTTAGCGTGAACAGCTGCGGAACGAGAAGTCCTTGGTTCAAGTTTTCTTTCGACTGAAAAATTTAATTTTTTATTTTCAGACACTTTTTATCTGTCCGTCCGTCCGTCCCATACGAGGTAACTGCGCCGTAGTATGGGGACGCTACACCTAAACAAAACATCGAAACACACTTCTTTGGGAGTGATTATCACATCCACAAGAAAACTTAAATCGGGCAAGGTAGAAGAATCTTTTTACCCATTCGCCAAGTGTACAAGTTAGGTGAGTCGACAACATATTCCTGTCATGTGACGCACATGCCGTCACCAGTGTCGTATAGAATATATCAGACGTGTTTTCCTGTGGAGGAATCGGTTGACCTATGACCTTGCGATTAAATGTTTTCGGTTCCCATTGGAGAGGCACGTCCTTTCGTCTACTAATAGCACGGTTTTGCGGTGCGGTCGGAAAACACAGACACTAAACCTATTACCGTGAACAGAGACGTCAATGAACGAACGGACAGATCATAACTTTGCGAAAATAAAGAAAGTAAACTTTTCTCTCGAGGGAAGACTTGAACCAAGGACCTGTCGTTACGCAGCAGCTCACGCTAACCACGGTACCACCCCGCTCCTGAGCTCAGCCTATCCTTGATGTTGCGTATCTTGCGCATGGACTACTCAGTTTGTATATTTTGCTTATTTTTTTCATAGTTCCACACAACTTCTTCCTGTTTTCTCGATTGATCGGTGTTCAGTTTTTCAAGGCCTATCCACTGTGCCAACTTATAACTAAATCTGAGGGGGGTGCGATGGGGAGGTTCCCTTGTTAGTATTACATAAAGTTGATGCGAAACCACTTCACGTTGAACGTTGAACGACGTTCAGCATGTGTTGTGTAAACCTTTTAGACAGCAAAGAACTTGTTTGCAATTGCCATACAACTTTATAAATCCATATACTGTCTCAAATATTTAATTGTGCCTAAGGATTACTGAACGATTTATGTGACAAAACTAGTTGTCCCATAACATTTGAAATGTCATTTATTGTAATTAAGTTTAGTTTACAAACTTAAGGACTGTCTGATCTCTTCTGTACTATCGCGGTGTTACTTTACATCTGGACGGACTGTCATAAAGACTGGTGTTCTCTAGTAGTCTCTAGCGGTACCCATTGTGTATCTTACAGCGACTGTACTGTGGAGGGTTGCGACTATGTGCAACACAGATATGCTATGTTGGTTGCATACATTCAGGTGCAGGCTACACGTTGGAATTCAGGGGTGATCCATTTTTTTTGCTGTCAAGTGTACGTATTAAAAGGGAGAAATAACATTAGCAGAACAAGGATAAAAACTGCCTTCCACCTACCCTTAAGTAAGACAAATATTATTTACATTCTACATCTTTATTCTTCTTGTCGACATATTTGCAGCCCTCTGCCATCAGAGAGCTCCGAACTGTAGCGTGTAACATGGCGGTGTGTTACCTAACTAGACACTAAGACAATAAAAAGCGACGCTTCGTGAAGGAAATATCCGAATAGGACGGAAACAGGTAGACGTGATTCACATGTGGAGATAAAAAAATGATAAGAATTTCAGAGAAAATTGGAGGATTTATTTAGGAGCAAGAGCTTCATAAATAGAGCATTGAGAGAAATGTGTTTGTCGCCAGGGCGACTGTGTTGAGATCTATATATATAGACGTGAAGAATAAAGATGTTGAGTGTTAATAACGTTTGTTTTATTTAAAAAACTTTCACATAAAAAATTCGGCATTACTTTTCAGGGTGCCCTTGTATTTCGAAAACATTGTTAAAGTTCACAGCCTGCGTGATTCTACTAAGATAATGTTATTGGCGCTCTATGTGTATTACCAAAACTTACTGTGCAATCGAGATTGGGCTACTCTCGATGCACGTCCGTCCCGTTCAAGTGCTGATCTGCGTCTCCTCTAACAATGATGTGTCACCCCACTGCTCAGGATTGTTGGTGGCAGTGACGTCAGACACCACAGTTTATCAAATATTCACTCTGCTTGTAATTACATAATTCTCTGTGATTTAAGAACATGGAGACAAACTCTGAACATTGTTTTAGTAAATATGATGAATTCCCTATGGTCCGCCACAATCGAACGAACTGTGAATTATTTTTCCTTTCTGCTCAGTCCACTGATGGAATCGTCCACAGGGATCAAAGTGATGGGGGTGATTGCCCTCAAGAGTTGCATCTTAACTTTTACTTAGGGTCTTTTTTCTTTGTCCCTGCGCCGGCTCCTACTCTTTCCGGGCCCTGCTGGCTTCTCCCACCGTGCTGATTCGTGATATTGGGAGCCGCCGCACAGTAGGGTCAAGTCCCAAAAAGTTGGCCAAAAGTCGAAACATTACATATTCGGCTGAAAGTCAGTACTCGGGGGTTTTCGGGGTCGCTGATTATGAATCCGAAGTCAAAATTTGAAATAAAAACAAAATGGCAATATTACATTAATCACTGTTAAAAGAGAAAATACAAAATATGTCCATATGTTGTATAATACAATAAAATATACATTCGGTTGATCCAAAGTTCATAGATCGTCATTAAAAAAGTAAGTTGATTCACGATCAGTTGATTCAACTTCTGAATCGATGGAGCTTACTGTACTTTCTTCGAAAGAAACAAACACGCTCGACTATTCAGAATATTTTTGCAGATATTTGCCTTCATTTCGCCATACTTGCTGTCACTTCTTATGCAAGTCATACAACAACTTGCGGAAGAGAGATTTTACATTTTCTGATAGAGTGAAGAGGCGTTTTAATTAGGAGGCATGAAATTTTCGATCACTGCATACACTTCAGTCACTTTCTCATTCAAATGACCTTTCAATATCGAAAAAATTTCCCCTTTTGTCAGGCCACATGCTTCAGCTTCATCAGCGAAAGATTCTGAAATTGGAAAATATAATATCTATATAGGTGGATAACTCCATATCTAATCTCGTTACTATTATTTATTTCAAAATATTATTTGAAAAGGAGAAGAGTATATTCATAAAAGTGAATTATGTATCATAGAACTCGAAATACAATGAAGACCGCAGATAAATTCAAGAAAAAGAGCAACATTCCTCCAAGAATTCGTACCAATGACACGATGTCAGCTAGATGCAGTAAGTTTTAATATTTTTTCGTTCAATAATAGTTCCCTCTACAGCGTGCGATCGGTCAGATCATAGAACTCTACAGAACTTATAAACTTTTCTCTTCGTGTTTAAAATTTTCCGCTCTAATTTGTCCGTTCATTTACGCATAAATGATTCATTTATTGTTATCGCATGGACTCTTATTATTAATTTTATGTTACACAATGATTTTCTACTTACGTTGATTCCATCCTTAAGAACTGAAATCAATTGATTTTTAGAGATTCGGGGTGCTGACTGTGTAGCGTTGAAATATTTGTTCACTACGCGACGCGTCTAGCTTGCTGAAGGGTTCCCTTTCAACTGTCCTACAATAGCAGGTATACAGGCTAAGGGGCTCTGGCGATTGGAATTCGACTTTCAGACCCTTACCCAACCTAATCCACCACTAGAAATTACCGAAACTGAACTTTATATTTCGACTTTTGGCCATCTTTTTGGGACTGTGCGCCGTCAGCACTTGCCCCCAAACGAGCTATCCAGCCTCCCCGCGCGCCAGAAACCTCTGAGTCAATTCTGATAGGCTCGCTTGATTAAAAATTAAATGTCTCCACTCTGCATACTCCGATCGTTGTGCTGTTTTCAGCATTCTTCCTGCAATAGAATCCTGCATCATTTCACAGGTTTTTCAACCAATTATGTCGTTAATCATCATTCTTAATTGTTTAAATAGTTAATATCAGTTCGAGCCTGCACAGTATTATTCGAGCACACTATCATGTCTCACAGTCATGTGACTATCATGGAACATTTGCGTTTGGCTTCAACTCAAACACAATTTTTCTCCGGCGACCCACACTGTCAATCTAAAGTCCAAACAGAACAAAACACACGATCAGGAGTAATTATCACAAGTGTTTTAAGTTGCAAAAACATTCAGCATTTCTACACTACTGGCCATTAAAATTGCTGCACCACGAAGATGACGTGCTACAGACGCGAAATTTAACCGACAGGAAGATGATGCTGTGATATGCAATTGATTAACTTTTCAGAGCATTAACACAAGGTTGGCGCCGGTGGCGACACCTACAACGTGATGACATGAGGAAAGTTTCCAACCGATTTCTCATACACAAACAGCAGTTGACCGGTGCTGCCTGGTGAAACATTGTTGTGACGCCTCGCGTAAGGAGGAGAAATGCGTACCATCACGTTTCCGACTTTGACAAAGGTCGGATTGTAGCCTATCGCGATTGCGGTATATCGTATGGCGACATTGCTGCTCGCGTTGGTCGAGACCAATGACTGTTAACAGAATATGGAATCGGTGGGTTCAGGAGGGTAATACGAAACGTTCGTGCTCGATCCCAACAGCCTCGTATCGCTAGCAGTCTAGATACAGGCATCTTATCCGCATGGCTGTAACAGGCGTGCAGCCACGTCTCGATCCCTGAGTCAACAGATGGGGACGTTTGCAAGACAACAACCATCTGCACGAACAGTTCGACGACGTTTGCAGCAGCATGGACTATCAGCTCGGAGACCATGTCTGCGATTACCCTTGACGCTGCATCAGAGACAGGAGCGCCTGCTATTGTGTACTCAACGACAAACCTCGGTGCACGAATGGCAAAACGTCATTTTTTCGGATGAATCCAGGTTCTGTTTACAGCATCATGATGGTCGCATCCGTGTCTGGCGACATCACGGTGAATGCACATTGGAAGTGTGTATTCGTCATCGCCATACTGGCGTATAACCCGGCGTGATGGTATGGGGTGCCATTGGTTACACGTCTCGGTCACCTCTTGTTCGCATTGACGGCACTTTGAACAGTTTACGTTACATTTCAGACGTGTTACGACCCGTGGCTCTACCCTTCATTCGATCCCTGCGAAACCCTACATTTCAGCAGGATAATGCACGACCGCATGTTGCAGGACCTGTACGGGCCTTTCTGGATACAGAAAATGTTCGACTGCTGCCCTGGCCAGCACATTCTCTAGATCTCTTACCAACTGAAAACGTCTGTTCAATGGTGGCCGAGCAACTGGCTCGTCACAATACGCCAGTCACTACTCTTGATGAACTGTGGTATCGTGTTGAAGCTGCATGGGCAGCTGTACCTGTACACGCCATCCAAGCTCTGTTTGACTCAATGCCCAGGCGTATCAAGGCCGTTATTACGGCCAGAGGTGATTGTTCTGGGTACTGATTTCTCATGACCTATGCACCCAAATTGCGTGAAAATGTAATCACATGTCATTTCTAGTACAATATATTTGTCCAATGAATACCCGTTTATCATCTGTATTTCTTCTTGGTGTAGCAATTTTAATGGCCAGTAGTGTAGATTTGCTGTGTCACATACACATAAATTCGAACACTGATACCTGTATTACACTTCTTTGTCTGCACGTAAGAATATGCGAGAGCAAATGCATTATAACAAGTTTGTTTGTGTGGCTATCCTCTGCAGCAAGCATATAAATACTTGTTTTGTAAATAAAACTTCCTTTTCCTGCTTCTAGTTACTTTATTTACCGTATCTCATATGCGTTTCGCCTTCTCCTGTTCTAAGGCATCAGCAGGGGGATGATTTTCTGATTTGCGTTTCCTCACATCTGGTCTGCCATATAATCACATCGTTGTGTTCTCGCCTTCCACACGCTGTTCACCATGTTTCTCACTATTTTTTGTGGTGAACTATTGTTCTTGTGTCACTCGATACAATTGTTTCGTCGTACACTGTGTTTCACAACGTAAATATTGCGACTCCATTACGTGTACGACGAAATAGTTGTATCGAGTGACAAAAGAACAATAGTCAAATGGTTCAAATGGCTCTGAGCACTATGCGACTTAACTTCTGACGTCATCAGTCGCCTAGAACTTAGAACTAATTAAACCTAACTAACCTAAGGACATCACACACATCCATGCCCGAGGCAGGATTCGAACCTGCGACCGGAGCGGTCGCTCAGCTCCAGACTGTAGCGCTTAGAACCGCACGGCCACTCCGGCCGGCGAACAATAGTCCACCACAAAAAAGAGTGAGAAACATGGTGAACAGTGTGTGGAAGGCGAGAACACAAAGATGTGATTATATGGCAGTCATAAAAGTGGTAGTGCGACCTCGAGACCAGATGTGAGGAAACGCAAATCAGCAAATCATCCCACTGATGATGCCTTAGAACAGGAGAAGGCGAAACGCGTATCGGATATGGTAAATAAAGTAACTAGCAGCAGAAAAAGGCAGTTTTATTTACAAAACAAGTCAGTGCATTATAAACTATTAGTGTTAGAACACTGAAACTTTTCATGAATGTGTGTAATATATATATGCCTGGATTCATAATTGAAGGCTTCATTAATTATACCATATTTACTATTGTTCGTTGCCTTATATGTGTAAGTAATATAATATTTGCAGAGTGTGTGAAAATGTTTAGAAAAATGCATTCGATGATTATTGACTTGCATGTTAGAGACTGTTTTGTATTTTGAATTATAGACATAAATGGTAGATTTTCATGATACTGATAAATACCGCTGTGTCATGAGTTACTCAGAAGAAATAAACCATTAACTGTCACAGTATCATTGTGTGAATATTGAAACTGTGGTCTAATAATGTATCATTTTGCTATCGAGGGCTTCTGGTGTCTTGAAGATTATTTCTGACGACCATAAAATAGTGCATGAAGTTTCTGTGTAAGTAGTTACTGCTGCAGAGAATTGCGCATTTCCTATAGGAAAAAAACCAATAGGAACCAAAATCCGGAACATTGCACGAAAGTAATGGCCAAAAACCCTTTCGTAATGTCTGTATTATCCTCACTTCAAGGGAGAGAAAAATGAGAACGATTTATTGTTTATGCCAAATATAATACTTTTCAGGCTATCCTTACTGAAGACGAGATTACTCAATTGCTTTTCGAGCAATATAAAACTACAGCTTCGACGTGAAGGAGATTCACTTACATGAATATCTTAGACGCATCAGTTCCTTTGTGATCATGCTTTTTTTTATAAGAAATATTGTTTCCCAAGCTATCATATAGTCGCTACGTCTTTTATAACTGCAATTCCAAGAGAGAATTCGTTAAAATGTGACTGTAGACAAGAGGCACAGAAACAGGAATGAATATTGGGGTGTTTATATACAGAAATGAACAGTAAATCCGCATAATCTCCCAATATAATGTCTGGCACATAAAAATCCCGTATTACCTAAATATCGATGTGTGTTCAAAAATGGCTCTGAGCACTATGGGACTTAACATCTATGGTCATCAGTCCCCTAGAACTTAGAACTACTTAAACCTAACTAACCTAAGGACAGCACACAACACCCAGCCATTCGATGTGTGTGTGTGTGTGTGTGTGTGTGTGTGTGTGTGTGTGTGTGTGTGTGTGTGTGTGTGTATGTGTGTGTATGTGTGTGTATGTCAGAGAGAGAGAGAGAGAGAGAGAGAGAGAGAGAGAGAGAGAGAGAGAGCGAGAAAATAATTTTTCCTAGACTGTTTGTGGAGAAACTGACGACTTTGATGTTGAGCGTTAACAAACAAAACAACCAACAATGCTGTATCTATATGAGACCCAGCAGTTACTTGGGAAAGAGTTACATTTCTATAGTCTATTGATTTAAAGAAACAACGAACGCAGATTAATATAATAAACGTTTGATGAAATGCTTGCAGACGACTGTGTATTGGATCTTAATGAAAACACTAGATCGTTTAGGCAGATAGTAGTTCAAACACAAAACACTGCATAGACCTAGATATCGCATTCGCCTGATAGGATCGTCGCTAAATCGTGCCTAACCGGGAAGTTCCGCAGTAGATAGAAATGCGTAACGATTTTCTTGTCATTCGGAGAAGGGCTGGCATTAGTCCAGCGACTCGCACCCACACATGTAAGCGCATACAGAATGAGCACTTGCTAAGTTGCCAAGAAACGACACGTCATGCATGTAGAAGCTGTTTTTTCTAGTTCCAGTACATGAAGTTGCAACAATTTCTTGCTCCAAATTTTGGAGGAGATGTGTTTGCACGAAAATCCGGTGAAATTATTATACAGACCTTAGCCAATACGACATCCAAGGTCAGGTTCAGAGGAAAGCTTCCAGAGCCGTTCATCGTGAAAAGCGAAATCAGACAAGGAGCTAGACTCATCCCAATTGTTCTTCAACCGTGTCCTTGATAAGGTGAATAGGGAATGGCGACAAGAAACAAAAGAAGTGGATGGAATACGACAGAGATACAAGGAAAAATGCATTCGCAGACAGTATTGTAATATTATCGAAATCGTAAGAAGAGGTGACTCATCACCCCACCCAACACCAGAGATAGGTGGCTAAAGCCGATTCACACATCTCCATCAAGAAGGCACACCACACGGAGAATGCCAAGAGAGTTCGTAGTTGAATGACATTAGGAGGAGGGAAAATTTAAAAGGTAGAGAGATTTAAATAGACCTAAATAGAAAACGGTCTGACAGAAAAAGAAGCAATGTGAGTAGGATTTAGTATGGAAACTTACTATGAAAAGCTAGACTAAGAAGAATCCTAACGATTTAAAGACATATTGACTTGCAAGAAGGAACTTTCGATCAATGCAAAATTAAGACGTTACCAGAAAGTAATCCTGAAGTCTTATACACATCAGAAAGTCTGAGCCTTGTAAGAAACAGATTGCTGAGGAGGGTACAACGGATTCACAGGAAGATACTGGAGTCACGAATAAAGCGAGACGGTCAGTACAGAAGACTAACGAACCAGAACTGTGTACCCAGATAGAAAGGATTTTAGACAGCGTCATGGGAAAAAAGACTGTTTTTCGAACATATCCTTAGAATGGCACCTTAGATAATGCAGTTTCCTGTGAGCAAGAGAATCAAAATACGGTGGAAGTAAGAGCAGCAAAGGGATCTGGAAGAAATACACTATGTGATCAAAAGTATCTGGAAACCCCCAAAAACATACGTTTTTCATATTATGTGCACTGTGCTGCCACCTACTGCCAGGTACTCCACATCAGCGACCTCAGTAGTCATTGGACATCGTGAGAGAGCAGAATGGAGCGCTCCGCGGCATTCACGGACTTCGAACGTGGTTAAGTGATTGGGTGTTACTTGTGTCATACGTTTGTACGCGAGATTTCCACACTCCTAAACATCCCTAGGTCCACTGTTTCCGACGTGATAGTGAAGTGGAAACGTTTAGAGACACGTACAGCACAAAATCGTACAGGCCGACCTCGTTTATTGGCCGACAGAGACTGCCGACAACTGAAGAGGGCTGTAATGTGTAATAGGCAGACATCTGTCCAGACCATCACTCAGGATTTCCAAACAGCACCAGGATCCACTGCAAGTACATGACAGTTAGGCGGGAGGTGATAAAACTTGGATTTCGTGGTCTTGCGGCTGCTCATAAGCCACACATCACGCCAGTAAATGCCAAACGACGCCTCGCTTGGTGTAATGAGCGTAAACATCAGACGACTGAACAGTGGAAAAACGTTGTGTGGAGTAACGGATCACGGTACACAATGTGACGATCCGAAGGCAGGGTGTGGGTGTGGCCACTGCCCGGTGAACGTCATCTGCCAGCGTGTGTAATGCCAACAGTAACATTCGGAGGCGGTGGTGTTATGGTGTGGTCGTGCTTTTCATGGAGGGGGCTTGCACCCCTTATTGTTTCGCGTGGCACTTTCACAGCGCAGGCCTACATTGATGTTTTAAGCACCTTCTTGCTTCCCACTGCTGAAGAGCATTTCGGGGATGGCTATTGCATCTTTCATCACGATCGAGCACCTGTTCATAATGCACGGCCTGTGGCGGAGTGGTTACGCGACAATAACATCCCTGGAATGAACTGGCCTGCCCAGAGTCCTGACCTGAATCCTATAGAACACTTTTGGGATGTTTTGAAACGCCGACTTCGTGCCAGGCCGACAGGGACCGACATCAATACCTCTCCTCAGTGCAGCACTCCTTGAAGAATGGGCTGCCATTCCCCAAGAAACCCTCCAGCATCTGATTGAACGTGCGCCTGCGAGAGTGGAAGCCGTAATCAAGGCTAACGGTGGGCCAACATCATGTTGAATTCCAGCATTACCGATGGAGGGCGCCACGAACTTGTTAGTCATTTCCAGCCAGGTGTCCGGGTATTTTTGATCACAAGCGTAGGACTACGAGAAACAAAGATTTACAACAGGGTGGATTTTAAATAAAAAGTAAGGTTTCATAGATTTCCAGGACAGAATTACATCGAAGGGAAAAAACCATCCTAAACAGAATAGCCAAGAATGTTGCAAAATACGAGGGTAAGTCAATTATTATTTGCAAAGTAGTTATAAAATTTTATTGCAATCAAATTGGAAACTTACAAGAACATCATTTTTCGACATAGTCTCCTTGTGTTCCAACGCACTTGATCCATCGTTGTACAAGCTTCCTGATGCTATCATAAAAGAAGGTTCTCGGTTGAGCTGCGAGCCAGGAATGCACCGCTTCTTTCACAGCGGCCCCTTAATGCCTGTTTGAGTGGACCGAACAAGTGATTGTGAGAAGGGGCAAGATCGGGACTATATGGAGGATGATCCAGTACTTCAAATTTGAGTTTATGGAGCGTTGCAGCAGTGTAGGCAGCAGTATGCGGACGGGCATTGTCGTGCAACAACAGAACACCTTTTGACAGCAATCCTCGGCGTTTGCTTCGAATTGCAGGCTTTGGTCTGGCAGTAAGCATCTCACTGTAAAGTACACTGTTTATCGTTGTGCCCCCTTTCTCCATTATTTCTCAGTACTGGACCTTGTGCGTCCCAAAAAACCGTAAGCATCAGTTTTTCTGCGGACGGGTTGGTCTTGAAGTTTTTCTTGCACAGCGAACTTGGATGTTTCCATTCCATACGCTACCGTTTACTCTTCGGCTCGTAATGATGGATCAATGTTTCGTCGCCAGTAATGATCCTGTCTAAGTAGTTCTCCCCTTCGTTACCATAGCGATGCAAATGTTTTTTGCAGATGTAAAAGCGCGTTTGTTTATGCAATTGTGTGAGTTATTTTGGGACCCATCTTGCACAAACTTTATGAAACCCAAGTCTGTTGTGGATGATTTCGTAGGCAGAACCGTGACTAATTTGCAGACAATGTGCCAATTCGTCAATAGTTAATCACCTGTCTAAGAGAATCATTTCATGTGAACGCTCAATGGTTTCTTCATTTGTGGCGGTAAACGGTCGTCCGCCTCCTCCATCGTGAGTAACACTTGTACGACAATTTCGGAATTTTTCAATTCATTCGTAGACACTGCGTTGTGGCAAAACACTGTTCCCGCACTGTACCGAAAGTCTTCGATGAATTTCGGCCACAAGAAACGGGTCACTGAACGTTGCTCTTCTTTGGTGCAAATAGACAGCGGAGCAGCCATGATAACAGCACGGCAGCGATAACGAAACTAACCTAGCAGCTTGAAAATTGCAAAGATATAACAACAAATAAACAAAGCATGCGTCATCAACGTAAAACGCCAGTACTACCAAAATAAACAAAAATGTAGCTAAATTGCTGACAATAATTGACTTACCATCCTATGAAAATGATCGCATATTGGACAAGGTTGACGACCAGAAGAAGTGAAGTAGTTTCGAATTAACTTGGCCCTCAGAGAACGAAAATGAAAAGAAGAAGGTGCAGGTGAACTATATTCCGCAATAGTTAGCGCAACGCAGATCATATACATGTGTTTTATTCCACAGGACTAATATAACACTGTCATACAAGCACGGTACATGCCATAATATTAAGTTAAGTCAGTAAACGGATCAAAATTATCTGTTCAATCACTCATACTGGCTCACTCACTCATCATATAAAAACTGAAGCAGTTATCAGTCCGAAGATTGTTTTGAACACCTTATTGCTTTACTACGCATGGTCCTCTTGGAAATGGTATGCCGTTGCCTTCCTCTAATCTTTGAACCGAGTGACCCAGCCAATTATTACAGGGACCTACAGTTTAACGTGGATTCCGAACCGCGGTGCAGCTCGGCATTCTTCACATCAACAAATATTACCACAGATGAAAGAAGTCGTGAATTACAGATAAAAATCTTAGGATTAAGCGGGTATCGAACCCGAGGCCTTTGGATTCCTAGCCTGCAACTTTAGCATATAGCAACCTTACCACTCAGTAAACGCACTGAAACCGAAACGGCAGATGACGGGAGAAGACCGAAACACTGAATTTAGTCGTCGAAAATTATTTCTCTGTAGAGCTAAATACACTTCCTCATTTAAGTCTTCGTACGAACGCCGAAACGTCATATTCTGAGATAAATGATCATGGAATGGAAAAAAAATCGCCCAACAGAGGGAAGCCATCGGGACCTGATAAGACAGACACCGCGATTCTATATAGATTATGTAACAGAATTTTCTCCCCTTGCAGCAGAAGTTTACTGTAGATTATTGGTACAGTGATGGGTTCCGAATCATGGAAAAATGTTCAGTCATGCCTCGTTACAAAAAGAGTCGCAATTACAGATCTGTATCGATGTTGTCAATCTTGAAGAGTTATGGAACTCAATTTAAGTTCGTGTATTTTGTCCGTTTTCGGTAACAAAAATCGATGATGTTTTGAGGTGTACGAGAACCAGGTGTTTAATGTTCTTAAAAGTGATAAAACAATAAAAACCAAACAAAACATGAAATATACAACATTTCTCTAAAAATTATGTGTATACTCAAATACACACCCACTGTGATGTAGTTAACGGCCGAGCTGATTCCACGAGTTCTATCGAGGACAGATCTGGGAACTTGCCAGACACAGGAGTACCTCAACATCACACAGACAGCTCGTATGGACGAGCATTGTTCTGCTGAAACATGGCACCACGATATGGTTGCATGAGAGGTAACACATGAAGATACAGAATGTCCATGACGTACTGTTGTTCCACCAGAGTTTCCACAGTCACTACCAACCGTGACCTCAAGTCATAGCTGATGGCTCCCGACACTATGCCGTCAGGAGTAACAGCACTTTGCCTCTCTAAAACATTGGGAGAATGGGAATAGTGCCCAAGTCGCCCCCATACTCACCTACTATGGTCATTCGGGGCAATGCAGAACAGTGATTCATCCCTGAACATAATGCGGCGCCATTCATCAACTGTCCATGATTCGCAGTCACGGCACCACTCCAAACGCAGCCGTCTCTGCTGTGGCGTTAACGGCAGCTTACTCGTGGGACGGTAATTCCTTAGTGCTGCTGTAACTAGTCTCCGACCAATGGTGCAGGACAACACTTAAAGTTGCGGGGAGTCCATTACCTGTTCTCGGATGGCAGGCACAGACAGAGAGGTTAGGGGTTACAGTATGCTTGGTGCACAATACAGTGAGCCTAACTAGTAGGATGAGTGGTACACTCCTTGTCCTTGTACACCTTTGCATTCCAACATCAGGCTACTCTAACAACCGAAGGTCCCACAAATCTGGATGTTACACTATTCGACTACTAGAGAAAATGAGACCCACGATGAGGACCTTTTCAGACTCTATTGGGTGCTGATAATGTTGTCTCACATGTATATTCGATATCTCCGTTTCCTTCACAGTGATCACTTAACATCTGATGGTGTTGACACCCCTTATACGGGGTGGAGAAAAAATGCCGCATTTGGAGGTCGGTATGCGATTCCTCATCCAGATTCAAGACAAAAGTTTATGTAGCGAATTCAGATCTGATGCATTTTGAAAACACATGTGTGAAAATGAGGAGCTGGCAACACTGTCACGTCGTGCAACGCATCTGAATGTACAGAGGAACGTGTATCACCCTGCTATACAATAGCAGTCATCGTAGCTCACTGAGCAGACTTCTGGGACAGCAAACCCACACCCACCATGGAGCTATGGTTCGATTTCGCGTCAGGTTTCTTTTTTATTGTTTAGACGTCCGTTCCCTAGTTCTCGTCGTTTTTAAGCAGGCCATCATTCTGTCACATGACAATAGCCTATCATATGACTGTGGGACAAATTAAACTGCATGCATGAGTCTACTAACCGCGCAGTGCACAATCATAACAAATTCCGTCTAGCTCATGTAGGGCGGCTTTCTGATGGAGTACATAAAAGATGATATGTCGATATGCTTTTGGTGCTGAGTGCATCCGGTAACCATGTCGCTGCTGCTGCTGCTTGTGTGTATGCTATACGGTACCCTCAAAGGCGTCATCCTGATAAGAATGTTTCTCGTCGCCTTGGGCAACGCCTTCGGGAAACAGGTAATCTTCATCCACAAGTAATGGACAGAGGTCGTCCAAGGTCTAGCTGTACTCTACAGAGGACGCGATTCTTAAAACTGTTCACCAGTTACCTCGGTGAAGTACCCGTGCTATTGCAAGGCAGTTACAGATACCTCAAAGACTGGTTGTTGAAGTGTTGCACGACGAAGAACTGCATCCATATATTCGTTAACTCAACACCAGTGGCCAGAAGACCGTGTCCGACGAGTATAGCTTTGTGAATGGCTTTTGCACCAAGTGAAAGATAACAAACATTTTATAAATAACTTCGTATTGACTGAAGAAATTAGCTTCACTCGTGAAGGTAGTTTCAAACTCCACAACAGCCATTATTAGTCGCAACGCAATCCACAGGTCACCCGTGAACGTGGCTTTCAGGCGCACTTTGGCATAAACTTGTGGGCTGGAATCATGGGAGGCGTGCTTTTGGACCCTTACCTGTTGCTGGACAAGTTGAATGCAGCCCTATATCGCACGTTTCTTTGCAATACTTTGCCTGACGCATTAGAAAATGTTCCATTTTGTTTTCGGCGATGGTTATGGTTTCACCATGATGGTGCACCGCCACACATTGGAATGCATGTTGTAACTATTTAAATTAAGCTTTTCCACGGTAATGGATTGACAGTGGAGGTCCAATGTTCTGGTCTCCACGTTCCAAGTACCTTCATCCACTAGATTTTCATTTTTGGGGCGCTTAAAGGAACAAGTTTATTGAACTCCATCCACGGATGTGCACGACCCAGTAGCTCCCGTATATGCCACTTCAGCAATAATGGATGCAGGTGTGTTGCATAGGGTCCAGCAAGTTATGATCCAGCGAGTGGAGAAGTATTTGAAAATGCAAGATGGTAACTTCGAACACCTTCTCTAAAGTGAAAGTTGCTCGTACGTGTGCTTACCAGCTCTTTGAAGATAAGCTTGGACGCCAAAAGTACAGAATGGAACTATTGTGTAATATAGTATCTTACGTATCGTGTTTTTGGTACATTATTGGATACAGACGAAGATACTGTATCCCCTATTATTTTGTATTGGCTTTATTTGTGCCATGGACGATACAAAGTGGCCGTTTACGTCTGTAAGAAGTTCATGTTATGTCTTAATGTTTAAATAAAGGTACCAGTAACAGAAAGAAATATACAAGTTACCGTACTGTGGAGCTGTCAACTGGATACAATTTCATGCTTTAACTAAAAAAAAAGCTGGATGCGATTCGAACATCGGCGAGTCTGCATATCCATTCCGCATGGCACTGCCTCGTGTCACTGAGCTAATGGTACAACTCCAAAGGAGCGGAGAGTTCATGGTACAAGTTCATGGTCACGCTGCACGCAGTTGCAGCGTTGCCAGAACCTCGTTTTTTAAATCACATTTCTGTTACGTCTATTGGCGGGACTAGATTTTGCTAGATACACTTTTGTCTTGAACTGGGGTGAGAAATTCCATGCCGACCGCCAAGTGCGGCATTTTTCTTCACCCTGCATAGCCTACCAGACCTGGTAACAACATTAAACACGAATAACACTAAT